>NC_064925.1:273783288-274094399 GCF_023897955.1 Schistocerca gregaria | reverse complement strand
GGTGACATAACGAGTATGTGAAAGGATGGAAATCTTAGCACACAGTACTCAGTTCATAATTCTCAACAGAGACATCCTCAAAAGTGAAAGCATTACAAGTATTCTTCAGGTAAGTATCATAGAGTTATAATTGGTCTGTAAGATACCGTCAATAGCTTTCAGATGCTGTTCATGGATAGTGCAATTTTTAAGGGGTAGCTCATCTCACTGTGCAATTCAAGAAAACCTGCACAGGATCAAAATCTGTTACACAGACTGACAGTTGACACTGAACATAGCTTATCATGCATTACATACAAATGGATGAAAAAAATCACTTGACTTTGCAATCAGAAAGACAAACAAGTACACATCAGTATCTGTATGGGATGGGGGTATTAGGAGAATCACCACGTAAATATAGATGTAAGGAACTGTATACCAAACAAATTTATTGAAAGACTCCTGTGGAAGAGTAAATCATTCACTAATTACATTCCATAGAAAATTCTTGTTTGACCTATTCTTGAATTTTTTTTTTTTTTTTTTTTTTTTTTTTTTTTTTTTTTTTTTTTGGTTTGTTAATCTGGTATCTTTACTAACAAGTAATGGTGCTTCTGCTCGCATAATTCACATGTAATGATCATGATGAAATCAGATAAATTTTGGATTACATCAAGATGTATGGACAACTGTTCACCAATTGCAAATGAAACAGGGTAACATAACACTGGTGCACTATGTATCTACACCACATACCTTGTGGTTGCTTAAGAGTACAATGCACAAGGAGACAGTGTTAATTTCCCTGTCCTCCAATTTCATCTGTTGGTAGAATGCTGCTCTAAAGCAATCACAATTTTTTTACGTTTGTGCACACAAGAATGACAACAAATTATCTTGAGTCTTCCTGAGGTGCATATGCAGAATGAAGCATATGTGCTAGGATTCATAAACGAAGCCTCACCTCCCCAGACAAGAGAAGAGCATAATGAATGCAGTAACCAAAACCAACTGCGGGAACGCCTTGGGCTGCGGATCGGAGCCAGCAGGCGGGGAAGCCGCCGGTGGTGGAGGACGCACCACCAGGTAAACACAGGACGAGTCGGACGACAGACCAACGATAACTGACAACAACCGACCACAACTGACTATGACTGACACAACAAGGAAGAGATAAACAACACAGGCTTGTGGAAACCACAACACCAAACCCCAACAGTAAATCCACCCAGAACCAGAGCCAGGCAAATGTCAACAACGAGCAACGACCAGAACGCAGTACTGTCGAGATAGAAACGAAATCCAGAGCGAGTACCAGACTGACTGGACTAGGGCAGAGCAGGTCCCTATATATGAAACCGGAGGGAGCGGCTATTGGCCGCTGTCTGCACATGGCGTAGCAGTGGCGCCCTCGCTGCGCGGAATAGCCGCCGCGGAGGTGGAGCCCACTATGGGCTGACTATGTCCATTTGTTCGGGCGAATGTTCGACTTCCGCTGCGGAAGGTACTAGAATGAAGTATATTAGAAGTGGGCAATAGAGTAACATCTCAGTCCATTAGAGCAACTGGCAATAGCACCCAGAAGCCTAGTTAAAAAGCAAATTTCCCAAGCCATCACTTCCAATCCTGGTACTGCTGATCCCTGCACAAAATAGCTTCGGAGCACACCATTGGTAACTGAGTATTATCCTGGTCTGGAATGTGTTAATCAACTACTTTGACAGGGCCATGATTTCCTAAAATTATGCCCTGAAATGCGATCCATTCTGTCTGAGATTTTGCCCATTGCGCCTAGAATAGCTTTTCATCACTGTCCCAATCTCCACAATATTCTTGCCAGACCGTATAATTCTTCTGCACCCATGTCCGTACCTATAGTTCCTACCCCTGTGACCGTCCCCTCTGCAAAACTTGCCCTATGCACCCTCCTACCTTCACATATAATAGCCCTGTAACTGGCAAAACATATACTATCCAAGGGGGAGCCAACTGCAAAACGACACATCATGTATCGGCATTATGTAAACACTGTTCTGCATCGGCATGACTACCACCATATTATCAATTAGGATGATTTGGCACAGGCAGAGGGTATACTGTATACTGGAAACTCACAGTATCCTGTTGCAGAGCATGATCTACAACATGAGATTCATGACCTCAGTGCCTGTTTCAGAAAATGTGCCATCTGGATTCTTCCCAGTTTCTCAGAACTCCGCAGGTGGGAACTAGCACTGCAACATATCCTTGGCTCTTGCCACCCACCTGGCCTTAATTTACATTAATTTCTTCCGTCTCAGCTTTTCTTCACTGTAACTACTCTTTGCTTCACTCTGTTCTAAAGTAGAATGTTTTCTACATCTTTCATTGTCTTTCGCATCTATTTTTCACCACCACCTCCCACCTCTGTTATGTACAATGCGCTTATCTTCACACTCTTATTAACTCGTGACGATGTTTTAGTAGTAATCTCTGTTTTGCTTATTACTCTGTCTTCCACCTTTAAATTCTCAGGTTTTCAAATCTTGTCCAATGCACTCCCCAATAATCAGTCTTTCCTTCTCATCCTGTACGGTAACTCTCCCCTGACCCATGGTTCTGGGAGACTTTCCCAAAATCTACCCCTTTACCTGGACCTCTCCAGTCCTATTCCTTCACCCTTCTTCCTTCCCCTTCAACACTTCTGCCTGAAGGACGAGCCACTGGCTCTGAAAGCTTGCCAATCACAACAGTGTTTTATGTGTGTGTTCTGCCACCACTTGGTGAGTAGATTCCTTATCTATCCCGTTAAATAATATTATCAATAATTGTTTTCTTTTATTTATTTATACTTAATCATTTGAATAAATATCATTCACTGACTTTTTCCTTAGGTTTCCCAGATAATCTTCAGTTGCTTACCCCTATGTCTGTAAATGAGACATCTAACAGTTTAAGGCTCCACTCGCCCTCTGGTGGATGTGTAGTTGTAGAAAGTTACCAAAACCCAACCCCCAGGTATGTGGCAATGAGATTTATAGAAACCAATGTGTATGAATGCACAAAAGAACTGAGAATAAAGTGGAACCAAAAAGCCACGATGATTGTTCAACCAGGAGGGGGAAAACGGGGTGGGTGGAAGCTAATTTCACTACTGTTCAGTGGGTTCTAAAGTAGAATGTCAGATTCTTTGTGTAAAAGAACATAAAAGAATTGGCACTAATTTTTACTGTGTACAAAAAATTGTGATTCATCAAGCCATGTAGTACCACATATGAACTCTGATGCCCAACATTTGAAATGGTATGTCTCTTAGCAAAGACAGGAGCCTATCAGCAGATGACTGATTGAGGGATCATAGTCGTGTGTAACAAATTAGCATATTGCACTAGCCTTATTTTTGTACATTCACTTAAGCAGCTGCAGTGAATTGTCTGTTTATGAGCAGTTGTTTCGTCAGGACTCTGTGTGTGATGTTTTGGAGGAGAGGGTGGGGGGGCTGATTGCAGAAGTTGCAAAGGAAGCAATACATGCAGGAAAAAAAAATGAGATGATTCAGAAATACTGGGAAGCAGGAGAGGAGGAGACAGAGGGTACATGGCAGCAGTGGATTTATCTTGGCCAGGCGGTCAACAAATACCTGTTTCATACAGTCTTTTGTTTCCATTACACCAACAAATCAATATTCTCCTTACCGCTCAGAACTTTTAAAACCTCAACCACATTCTTTATCTGCATTCAGAGTGCTACTTTCTTGGTCCTGAAAATGCCCTACCGAAATCCTTCCCTCATTCCACAAAGAACTACACGAGAATCCACCTCTGTGCCACTCATGCTCCTAGTTCTGCATCACATAGGTCACTTCTGTGGAAACAACGCAGGTGCAAGACCTGACACACATGCATATCCATCACTTCCTATTGCTGTATTAACACAAACACATTTTCCGTCTGATCAAAAGTCCTGAAGACTGAAATTACCCAAGCTATATTATGGGTGTGCCTAAGTGCATATGTCAGTTAATAAGCAGTCAACACACATGAATGTTCAGTGGCTAACTGCACTTTTATCACCTAGGCCTAGTTGCTGAATATGCTGTGTTGCCCACAATGCCAACTCCCTCCAGCGTACCCTCCATTCTCACAACCCTCTGGCTTAAACTTCAGTTATGTGTCTGTCACAGTATTTCCCTGCTTCTTCCCAGCTGCAATAATCCTTCCATCTCTCCTACAGCTGGCTGCCTGGACTCATAAGCAGCAGCCTGTGTTGTTACAGCGATGAACAAGTGAACTTGAATAGGTATATGTACTTATACTAGCAAAGAGTAAAACCACAGGTCAAAAGCTAGTGCAACTTTTTTTTCTTCCAGGAAATTGTATTAACATTATAATTGTATATAAATGCTTTGTGTGTTCTCAGACCAGCCTTTATCTACAAAATAATGTCCTGTTTTTAAGTGGCACCAATGGCCAGATCATCACATTCAAGATACTTCATATGTGCATGCAATGGCATACTCTAAAAAATTTTTGAAAATAGATTCTCTGTTGTTCAAGATAACTCAAAATTAAGTTATTGTTACAACATTACACTGACACAATCAAAGCATTATGATCACTGCCCATTGCAATGTTGGATGCCATCCTGGTGACGCTGTAGGCATGTGACACAGTAAAAAAAGTATGTAAGTGGAGCAGACACAGATGGGGGAAGATATGGGCTGCAAATGGGTAATCCATTGAGATAAGCGACTCTGACAAAGGGCAGATTATTATTATGCCAAGCTTGTGAACAAATATATCAAAATCAGTGAAGTTGGCCGAATGTTCATGTTCTACAGTGGTGAGCATCTGTGGAAAGAGGTAGGTGGGCAGTTAAACTACAACCAAGCACTAAATGGTTGGACATTCACGACTTCAAAGAACGTGGGGTCCAGACGCTGGTGTGCTCTGTAAAGTAGGATGGATGGTGGTCTGTGACGATTGTGCCAAAAGAGCACAATGCTGATACACACACAAGTGTTTCGCAGTACGCCGTTCATCATATGTTGTTGAACATAGAGTTCTGCAGCGGACCACCCCTAAGTGTTCACATGTTGACCATACGACATTGTCAGTTACAATTTCAGTGGACATGGGACTATCGGCATTTGATCATCGAACAATGGAAACATGCTGGCTCTTTGTGTGAGTCACAGTTTAGCTACACTAGGCCATTACTGAGATGAATGGTGGATCAGACCTTGCAGTGTGCCATGGGCGCAGGCTGGTGGGAGTCATTCTCCTGTGCTTGCATGGGACCTGCGATAGCAGTCAAAGGCATGCCGGTAGCTGGTAACCACCTGCATTCCTTCATGCGTGATGTCTTCTCCAACTGCGATGTTATCTTTCAGCAGTATAATTGTCCATGTCTTGGAGCCATAACCATGCTGCAGTGGTTTGGGAACCACTGTAGTGAACACATGTTGATGTCTCGGTGGCCAAATTTGCCTGATGTAAATCTTACGGAACCCAGCTGGGTCACTGTCGGATGCCATCGCAGCATATGCAAATTAGCGGCCCATTATTTATGCAGATTACATAACCTGTGTGTAGACATCTACTGCCACATACCTCCACAAATCTATTAACAAACTGTTGGATCCCTGATAAGCAGAATCCGTGATGTGTTTTGTTCCAAAGATGAACTAACAAGCTATTAAGGAAGTGGTCATAATGTCTTGGCTCATCTGTGTATATGCTTGTTACGAGTCATTTTCAAATTTCATTCACATTTTTTGGCACAATTTTATTCACGAATAATTATCTTGATGTAAATCCTCACAAACTTAACGTTCATTATCTTTGTTGATGATGCTGTTGTCATTAAGTGTTTGTATGAAATGGAGAGGAAAAGGGCACTGAACCAACATTTTTTCTGTCATAAACATGGCAGTATCATATCTAATAAAACTGGTCATATAAAATATAAAATTAGTTTTAATATTACACAGAACACAAAATTGTGTGCTGTTGGTGTAATCAAAAAGGTGTTTACAATGATAACACATACATAAAATTTAATTTGTGTGACACAGTCTTATCATCAAAGAGCCACTACTATACACTGTTCTGAATAATAACATTTCAATACTTAGTGCAAAAATAAAACGATTCTTACTGCTATAATATACACTACGTCATTTGTAGCACAAAACGTTCTTTACCGAACACGAACACAGTAAGTAAATTGAAATAACATCAACAATAAGGACAGGTCAATTGATTACAATTTGAATCATAAAACGATTCGGGGGACCTATACACGTGACACTGCAGTCACATGAGAAATTGTCTTTTAATACAGTCACAGCCTGTTGATGGACACATAATGCTGTAAAATACCAACAATAAAACAGCTAGAATTTGTATCACACACATTCCACTGAATTTGTATCACACATATTCCACTACAGATTTCACATAGTTTGGGAGGGGGGAATCGGGGGGGGGAGGGGCAATAAGGGAATGCTTGGCACCGACAATACACGGACGGAAATAGTCAATCCACTTTGTTATGTACATGTCTGTCACTTTTAACAACTAATCATTTACACACAAACACTTGTGATGTTACATTAGGAATACTACATCAGTAGACATGTAAATATTATCACAGTCCTTTCTACTGCATTACAAGAATACTGATAAAGCCTGTAGTAAGTTTAACTGAAAATATGGACAGAATTGAAATCACATTAGAAAAATATATTTCTTACATAATCATTGAAATCACATGAGAAACATATATTTCTTACTTGATGATCAATGTAGTTTCTCCTTTCCAGGTTTACTTTATTCTTAAATGTTGTCCAGTTAAATCGTCATTAAAAGTTCTTGAACACAGAAAACACTTGTTGAAAGGGTACTTCCATGCAAGGACAATTTCATTAAATTTGTTTTCATTAGAACTTCCACTTCATGCAAAATTAATTTTATATTGCATGTCACAGTTGTAGTATAGAATTCCACATCAGCCACTATTAACTAATACTATTGACATAATAAAAAATCATGTCTTTCCCGATAATCACTAGTCAGGAGACAATTACAATTATTTCCACTTTAATATAAAGTATATTAAACGATTTTCTGATTTCTTGCCTTACAATAAAGGGACTGAGCATGTAAAATATTATATTTGTAAAAGCCAAGATAGTTGACTTACAATAGATGTTCTTTGGTACATAAGTATATGAAAATAATTTTAATTTAAAAAAGTATGATCCTCCATCAACAACATATGTTGTAACAGAAAGCTGTCTCACATCACTGTTCTCCTTCTAAATACGCATTTAGAGTATTTACACAGTAATCACGGTGATTTGATACAGTCTTCTCAAAACCCATTCATTAAAAATCTATCAATTAATCACATTCACAACACAAGCTGAAAAAATTGTGGAGTCCACTGAGTACAATACCAGTGTGAGCAAAATGTTACCTTATTACACAAGAATATCAGCTACGATGACTAGCAAGGGAACATAACCTCCTCTGGTGTGCTTTCTGAAATCTTAGAAAACCTCTGTATATCATTCATAAATTTCAGTCTCTCTCTCAATCTGTATTAAACATATTTGTGTACTTATAAACACAAATGGTTGTTCAGGCATGAGCAACCAAGTTAAAAAACTAAAGGCAATGATGTAGAACATACGGAAGTACACATGGCAGTGATATGAAATCCTGAAGAAAGAGAGAGAAGTAGGCACACTATTTATCACTTGTGGGACAAACACCCCTTTTAATGAAGAAGAAGAAACCATTGCTGAAAATTCTTGGTGAATATGTCTTCACATTGCTGTCTCCAACGGCTGGCTGTGGGCACGTGCCAGCGATTCTGTGTACTGTGGCACTTCTTCAAGGAGTGCAGCCTCGCTGCGTGAACGCGGTGGTGGTGGTGGCAAGACTGCATCTAAATCTGTTTCAAGAAGTAGAGGAGTTGGCTGGACTGTGTATGTATGTGGCAGTGGTAGAGTTTGCGTGTGTAATGGCAGAGGGCGTGGTTCTGAAACAGGCAGTACTTTTACAGGTTCCAGTGGAAGAGATTGTGTATGTGGTAAGGGTAATTGTTCTGTATCAGCTGGCTGTGTGCTGTGTACTTCTGATAATGGTAAGGTCGGTGAACGTGAAAGTGGTAAAGTTGCTGTTTCTGAATATGGCAATGAATGTAGCTCTGACACTGGTGTCAGTTTTGGCTGTGACAGTGTCACAAGCTGTGGATCTTGTCGGGGCAGGGGCTCTGGTGTTGATGGAGGAAAGCCACTGGAGTCCGAGTCGTGGTCTGCTGCCCGGAAAGGAGGTAGTGATCTGTCATGGAAGCCTTCATTACGGTACATGAGGCCACCGGGGCCATTATTTGAGTGATTTAGGAATGCGAGGCTAGGATTGCTAGCTTCATAAATGTCATAACTGTAACTGCGTGAGTCATCAACTGAAGACTCTAGTCGAGACTTTTCAACAGAATCGAGGCTGCCACTGTCTTCTTGCATCTTGTGATATTCAGCTGCAGGAACCTATAAAATGAAATGGTTTCATTAAATATACAAAGTCATGATTATTTCTTTTTTCTGAAATTCTATACTTAAACTTGAACTGTTGAACTTGGGACTTTTTTAAGTACAGCAAGTTCCCTTTTTGCCCAGGAAAGTGTTCACAAACAAGCTATACAACACAAAAGGGAAAATAATGTTTGTATAACATCTGTTAATTGTGTACGTGTACTTTTAAACACTGACAGAGGAATTTGCACAACACCTAAGCATTTTCTGTCCTCTACGTCTTCCAGATATTATCACGAGGAAATTGATACTTGAAGTTTTAGAATCTGGGCATTTAATGCCTGACATGTAGCACTGATGAAAACTGAAGCAACAGAAACAGTGAAAAGAGAGCTGTGATGACCACCTTTGTGAGAAATAGATTAATGAAACAAGACAAAACTTGGAAAGGAGATAAATAAAGTCAACTCAAATTAAAAGTGTAAAAGACAATTTGAAGAAATGAATGGAAATGACGTAGTTTAGTACTTACAGAGAAATTAATTGCTACTGAATTATTTATACACATATATTCATTTTACAAGCAATGCTGATACGTACAATGGCTGGTCTTGGATCAAGCTCAGTAGTGGAGGACATTCCAACAGATCGTAAGGACCTAAGAGACTGCCGGATGGAGTTGCGACGTTCCAAGCGTTCGACCCGGCGATGGCGAGATTTGGCCCACCAGCATGCAGCTGCTAGCATTACCAACAGCAATGCTACACACACAGCACCCAGGACAGATACAGCTAGTGCATCACGTCGCCAGCTTAAAGGGTCTACATGAACCTTTGGATCTGTTACAAAACAAATCACAAATTTTAATTAGAAATTAATATCAAATTTCATTTTGTAACACAAAAATGGGATCTTATAAAAAAATATATGCATAGAGATTGGAATTAATAATAGGTAGGAGCACTGACTACATATGGAATTTATGCCTGACATTGTTACTGAAATTAACACAACTAAGGAGCTTTATCTATGAATCCAAATGTTACAAAATTAAGCCTGCCAATTCTCTTATTCCAATATCATATGTTTCCAGAACACTGAGTTCTAGTTGAAGATATCAGGGGCATCGTACATGAAACTGGATAGTAGTGCAATGGAAATATTTCTTCAAAAATAATTACACTGATAGTAACAGTGCATTAATTCAAACTGAATGTAAGGTAATTGCGGCAACCAATTAAAACAACAAGACTGAATTGTGCTACAAATTTCTGTTGGACGAGAAGATGAAAAATTTAGTTACGTACCGATCTCACAAAGAAACGGACTGGAATAATCACAGTCATCTACTGTCACACGCTGGAAGGCAAAAACGGTGCATTTTCCAATGCTGTCAAGATGCTGCACCCATGCTCTGTCATAGTACTGGAATGTTGGCTGCTGTGATCTTATGAATTGGTATAATGAAAAGTAGTCGCCCGAAATATAGGGCATGGAAGCATTCAGCAGCTGCAACAGAAAAATTTCTAGTAACTCCAAGGAGACTGTGAATATTTATCAACAGTATATCAGATAAGCCAATCCACCAGTCATCATCATCGTCATCATTTATTGCATTAAATAGCTTTTACAGCCTACAGCAGAAAAGAAAAACCATGCTACACAAAGAAAATACAAAAACTGCAGACTATAAAAAATATTATAAAGAAACACATTCAAAAAGCACAATAAAAGGGGAAATCGGTTAGTCACAACGGAGGAGGTATCTATTGCAGATGGAAGTCAATCACTGCCAGTCTCTAGCTTCACCTTCCATCCTTGTCAGCTTCAATTGTTTAAGGGTTGTTAATACTCGATCCCCTTGGGCATTTTGCAGAAGGTTGAGAATGGAGGAGTCAGGGAGGGATCCATCAGATCAAAAGATGTGGCCAAACCACTGTAGCTTCTTTTTGCTCTGATATTCGGCCAATGTGTGGCTTTCTAAACCACTAGTACAGGTCTTCTTTTGTTCTTCATTCCCATTTACCTTCCATGATATTGTAAATGGGACCACAGATCTTTCAAAATACTTTCCTCTCTAACGCTCAGATTGCTTCTTCAGTTGTTGCTGATGTCACCCAGGTTTCACAACGATATAAAACTATTGGCCAAACAAAACAAGATTAGAATGGACTCCAAGTAGTCCAACTGCTATTTAGTCACTTCAAAGGACTACCAACTGTACCTCAGAAGCAGAAATGTGAAAATGGTGCATGGAACTGTTTTAATAAATTCATTTAATTTCATTAAATTTTTTTTTTACAAAAACTTTTGTGGGTATTATGGCAACTTTCTTTTCACAAACATGCACTAGCAAATAAAAAAAGGAGATCCACTGAATCAGGACTTCTTGTATTAATTTAAATATATAATTATAACAAAATTAAATTACTGGTTGTGGATGCTGAATGCCATACACAAGAAAACACGAGTTGAGGTTTCAAGAAAAGCTTGCAACTGAACAAGAACAGCTGGACATAATGAACAAAACAACTAAATGAAGAGCAGTGGAACTCTAATGAAAAATGAGTGACCATCTGCAAAAGAACAAAACTAACTGAATGAGACTGAGGTGTAAATGAGGCCAACGTGATGGGAATGGTGAATGACAGTTCCTTAGAAGTCATTCCTTGGTCTTTGTGTTCAGTTTAATGAAAAGATAATTTGAACCCGTTCCTTGACAAACAACCCATCTCTACCAGCTAGTATTTCTAATGAAAGAGCAACATTCAGGGCACAAAAGAAATCCATATCCTTCAGACACTGATTTTCACAAAATCAGTTCAAAAAGTACAATTATTGTCCTTGCATGTGTGCAAGCACATTTCTCTGGACCAACTACAAAATAAATTATGTACATGGCTGTATATGTGACTAAGGATGGGTGTAATGACGTTTCTAATTTTCAAAATATGAACTGCAAACAGCAGTAACACATAACTCCAAAAATTAATAGGGGAGAACTCACCTTGCAGAATGAGCGAGCCTCCTGGAATGTGAGTGGGGCTCCAATATATGCAAGGCATGTTGTTGCATGCAGCCCCCATCCAGGAGGACACTTGCCACCACCCAGAAGGCTTGCATTACTGGTATAGAAGGGCTGGTAGTCAACCTGTATCAGCTGCGGGTCATCCTGGATGTCCTTGATACGAGCACTGACAGCTGCACTCACATTTGTTCCCCACCAGTTATAACGAGCATCAATTGGTGCTTCCCACCAATTGTTGGGACGTATGTCTCCAGGAAAATCTTGTACATCACTTGTCCTGTTAAACAGGGAAAGAAATTGGATGAATATAAATAATTAAAATTGGATTATAAATTACAATTTTATTTAAGAGAGATAGAGGGAGGAAGGAGGGAAGAGAGAATGTCACTCACTCATTTAGTGATAGATGTTACAATAATTCTGTTGCTTTCATTGCACATTTCATGTAAGAGTTATAAATCAACTGCAGTGCTAGCACAAGTTTCTTTCTCCATCATATGACTGGTTTGATGCAGCCTAGCATAGACTCCTCTCCTATGCCAACCTCTTCATCTGAGAGTAGTACCTGCACATTACATTCTCAATTATTGCTGCATGTATTTCAGCTCTGTCTTCCCCTACAGTTTTTACCCTCTACAGCTCCTTCTAAGAATAGCTCTTAAAAAGGATTCATCCGAAAGCTTATTCAATTTATTTATGTGTCTCTTGGTGGTTCAGTCCTCTCCTATTTGGTGAGTTGTTATGTTTATTCCTTAAATTATTTACATTCCACCACAGCTTGCCATTATTATTTTTGTAATTTAATTGCATTTTCTATTCCCTTGCATGACATGTTTGGTGATTAATCAGCATCAACAATGTTCTGAATGGCATTTTTTTGGGTATATTTCCTTTGGTTATTTCCTCTGTAATTGCCAGTATTGGAGCTTTCAATCATTTTCAAAATTGTTATTCATATATTTTTAATCACTTTAGTGGTGAAAACTGTAGCATCGCACAGTGTTATATCTCCTTCAGTTATAGTCCAACACCTATTAAATTAAGAGTTTATTAATTATATGTGATTCTGTATTTTAGCTGACAGCATAGAACTTCCCAGCACTTCAGGAAATGAAACCCAGCAATAAACAATGCATTTTGCAAAGATCTTTGACGTGCAGCAACATGTACACTGCATATTTTGTATTACAAAAGTATAAAAAGGAATTCCACCAATAATGCAACTGTAGTTTTCATAGCACTGACATTGTGATTGTGATGCGCGTTTGTCAGCCAATCATAGCTCATGATATGTGATTCACCAGCCAACGACATCAGGTATTCAGAGTACAGGACTTGTGATGTAGTCAGCCAATAGCAACATCACTGTTAATTAGCACAATCAAACAAACAGGGGACATAAATGGTTTAAATTAATATACATTCTACATGACAAGCTTTCACCTATAATACTGGTCAACACAATTCCCCCCCCCCCCCCCCCCCCCCTCTTCCCCCTGAGAGCGTGGTTTGGCAGGATTATAAGAGCACATTTAAATTGCAACAGCTCAATATTTCTGACAAGCACAAATATAAATTTCGTTGCTGTGCACTGAACATTTTGTGTGGTACCTGACTGAATATATGTTCTGGCAAACCCCTCGACTTTTCCATAGAAAAGGCAGTTACGCATGAAATTCCTCAAGAATTTACCTCACACTTTTTTTTAAAGGATAATTACATTTTTTGACAATGTTATTGCTTAATTTGTAATCTTAAAAGAACTAATGTTAAAGCTTGATCTTCTTTTAGCCATGTTACTCTTTAAGATAATAAATGAAAAGCACCAGTTTGCTTTTGTTCTATAGTATTACTTTTATTGTGTTAACCGGTTTTCGGCCTACAAGGCCTTCTTCAGACATTTACTGAGTATTGTCACCAAAGAAGTAACAATGTTTGTAAACAACATTGGAAGAGAAGTTACACATCTAGACTGAAGCAGAAACATACAGTAAGTAACATCTTTGGCAGTGTGGTGGTAATGCAATGAAAAAGTAAAAAATTGAACAGTTATTTACTTTTGTAAATTGTAATTGAACTGTAAATTGTAATTGAACAGCAATTTACTGTTCATTTTTTTTACTTTTTCATTGCATTACCACCACACTGTCAAAGATGTTACTTATTGTATGTTTCTGCTTCAATCTAGACATGTAACTTCTCTTCCAATGTTATTTACAAACATTTTCACTTCTTTGGTGACAATACTCAGTAAATTTATGAAGATGGCCTTGGAAGCTGAAAACCGGTTAACACAATAAAAGTAATACTGTAGAACAAAAGCAACCTGGTGCTTTTCATTTATTATAATGTTGTTCTACCAAGAACCAATGGAAGATTCAGTTACTCTTTAATATATGAACTCCAAATATGTCATTAAGTTTTAAATAATGGCATAAATGGTTGGGCATCTGGGCCTCAAATTTTTCTAAGCAGCTGGTCCTCAAAGTGTTACATTTCAAAAGAGACTCAACTGCTCTGTGATTTAAAAAATTAATTTCACATTCCCACACGTAACACAATTCATGCTGCGTAAAAGGAAATTTACTTTGAATGTAACCCTTCCCAAACCACCAATCACAATATTTTCTTATGAGCTGTTATAAGCGTAAACAGTTGTGACCTCACATTCATCAAAAGCAGTTTGTTACAAAGTACTGCACAGTCTCCCTCTTAAAGCCTTTGACACATTTCGCAATCGGCAGATGCTTGTGTTAGTTTTCTTTGCAACAAAAATTTTATTTTGGTGTTATTCTCTTGTTTATGTTTTCTTGCTGCAGTATTACATGGCAGTAGCAGGACAAAGTAGCTTTCTTTGTTGTTGTATCAGTTCTTACCAGCTAAAATTTAAAAAAATTCAACTGGAAACTAAAACAATAAAAAATTCCCAGACGTCTAAAAAATAACACGGTTGTTCTAGTATTGAAACTTCCTGGCACATTAAAACTGTGTGCCTGACCGAGACTCGAACTCGGGACCTTTGCCTTTCACGGGCAAGTGCTCTACCATCTGAGCTACCGAAGCATGACTCACGCCCGGTACTCACAGCTTTACTTCTGCCAGTATCTCGTCTCCTACCTTCCAAACATTACAGAAGCTCTTCTGTGAACCTTGCAGAACTAGCACTCCTGAAAGAAAGGATACTGCGGAGACATGGCTTAGCCACAACCTGGGGGATGTTTCCAGAATGAGATTTTCACTCTGCAGCGGAGTGTGTGCTGATATGAAACTTCCTGGCAGATTAAAACTGACAGAGGTGGCTTACAAAACACTCATTTGACCTATACTTGAGTATTGCTCATCAGTGTGGGATCCATACCAGGTCAGGTTGACGGAGGAGATAGAGAAGATCCAAAGAAGAGCGGCGTGTTTCGTCACAGGGTTATTTGGTAACCGTAATAGCGTTACGGAGATGTTTAGCAAACTCAAGTGGCAGACTCTGCACGAGAGGTGCTCTGCATCGTGGTGTAGCTTGCTCGCCAGGTTTTGAGAGGGTATGTTTCTGGATGAGGTATCGAATATATTGCTTCCCCCTACTTATACCTCCCGAGGAGATCACGAATGTAAAATTAGAGAGATTCGAGCACGCACGGAGGCTTTCAGATAGTCGTTCTTCCCGCGAACCATACTCGACTGGAACAGAAAAGGGAGGTAATGACAGTGGCACGTAAAGTGCCCTTCGCCTCACACCGTTGGGTGGCTTGTGGAGTATAAATGTAGATGCAGATGTACTTACTGTACAGAAGACATGTTAAGTTGCAGACAAACACAAATAAAAGACATTTACATAAAGATTCTGGCCACAGCCTTCATCATAAAAATGAGGCACACACCATTTATACACACAAGCAAGCACACCTCATGCACACATGACCACCACCTCCAGCATCTCAGGCGGGAATGCCAATTCCATAATAACAAATTAAAATTGTCTTTAGGTGACAGTCATACTTTGACACAATTTGGGGATATAATGAATTCTCTTGCAGAGGAAATTTTTAATGGTCAAGTGGACGGGATGGGGAGGGGAGAGGAGGAAAGAAACTAACAGAAAGAGCGAGAGAGAGAGAGAGAGAGAGAGAGAGAGAGAGAGAGAGAGAGAGTGATGTTGCACAGAAGCCTGCATATAGCCTGACACTTAACTCATCCACTATTGAAAAAGTAGCCCTGTCAAAAGACAGTAGAATTTGTTTTTGCTTATAATAATTTTATGAAGACTGAGAGGATGAAGATGGACCTAATTCAGGTCATGACTTTAGTACCATTAGGCAAAATCTTACTCAGCTACCTACGCAGTACCTGCATTAAAAATAATAATCATGAGATAAATAAAGTAGAAAGAAACTTCCACATGGGAAAAATATATTAAAAACAAAGATTCCAAGACTTACCAAGCGGGAAAGCGCCAGTAGACGTGCCTGTCTACCAGCGCTATCCCGCTTGGTAAGTCTTGGAATCTTTGTTTTTAATATATAATCATGAGATATGTAGACAATAAATCCCACTACCCAAAGGGTGATGTAATAATAGTGGACAAAGACACTGGCAGTGTCAGTGTTTTAGTTTAGAGATTTTTGTCTCAGGACAAATCATATAGCATGACACCGATAATAGTATTCTATAGACAAAGCAATCTCAACAACGGACCTATTATATAATGAGAATTACAAAATTACTGCATTTCACACATTAGTAGACACATATATTAAATGTACTGTCGTCTGTGAATCAGAAGTATTATTCTGTATTCACTAAAAATAAAGATATTGCTGTGTTCACCCAATTTGTAACATTTAGTAATATGATGATTGCTGTTAACATGGAGATGATATTTTAAGATGAAGATGATATTTTAAGACACAGTGAGGTGCTTACAGTACAATGAAGCAAATTTTATATGAATGCATGGTGTCTGTTCTTTCAGACATGTTGGAATTTTCTCAATTTAGTGCTCCATGTCTGAAAGAACAAAAACCACACATTCATATAAGTTATTGGCCTATCTGGACAATGGGCAGATGCACAAATACGTCCGACCTCCTGTGGGAATCTCAGAGTAGCGAACATGGAGGAAACGGACAGATATGTGGCGCTTGATGGGAATGTGGATTGGCTGTGAGGCCTGCCAAGACAGTACTCGCAGTTGCAATGGAGCTGTGTCCCGGATTACACAGTGGTTAATGCACCTGTCAAATAAGCAGGAGATTCGAGGTTTGAATCCTGACCCAGTACACATTTTCACCCATTGCTGCTGATTCCACGTAATGCCCCGATGCAATTGACAGCAATAATCTCCCTTTCCTTTCTTTTCTCCCCTCTCCAATTTACATATGAAGTAAATGTTATTTGGAAAGTGAATATATGCATTATTAAACAGAATACCTCCAATTTCAACCAACAAAGTCACTGTAACAAAGCCAATTATGTGGTTTATACAATACTCACAATGATCTGTTAACAGTAATAAGCTCATAATCATTGTCAGGATTCCAGAAAACATTGTCGACATAATGCTGTCCAGCAGTTGCAGCGACAACTGTACTTCTTGATTCTCGTTTTGTAGCAGCGTTCCTGCAATAAAAAACATTTGTAATGAAAGAAACCATACACACAGTACATTAACTACAATCAAGCACCAAGTAGTGGCTAATAACTGGTTTGTGTGATCTGAACTGGTTTCTTTTCTCTTCCTGCATTCTCTTACCTTATCTTGTTCTTTGTCTTGAGTTCCTTAATCCTACAGCATAAATATAATTAGTTACTAACCATGAAATTTTGCTTTTAATCTGTAAATCTTATTAGTAATTTGGTTTATATCCTCTCACCATTCTTATTGCCCATGTTTCTATTACTATGAAATGTCATTATTAACACTTTTACCATTTTCTTAACTCAGTGCCCCAAATCAATAGGTGTTGAGTCAGTTTGTAAAACTGTATTGCCATTATTTATTTTCAGGGGATGTAGTTTCTACTACATCTACCATAGCAGATACTCTGCATTCCAAACCTAAGGGCCAACTGATGCTAACTGGCTGCCCCATGTCTTCCTCTGCCAATAGAGTCATTTGGATGTGGTATGGGAGAGCATGTGTCATCCTAACCCATTATCAGCTTTCCATACCTTGGAACTGCTACTTTTCATTCAAGTAGCTCCTCACTTGACATCATAAAGCTGGACACATCCCAATCCAGTCCTCCCATGAAGGAAAAAGCCCTTGTAGTGTAATATGAATAATGAAACCCGTAATGAACTCATAAAAGTGCAAGTTATTTACAAAAAAATATTACTTTCTCATTCTTCAGGGCAAAAATTGAAACTGACCCTTTTTTCCCATCACTGGCTAATTTGTAATTCATGTGTTGAAATGCCCATAGAACATGCTTGATCAGTCGATAAAAGTTTTTTTTTCACTATTTCTAACTCTTGAACGTTTTAAAACACCTCTTGAACTTTTCAAATAATTTTTGGCTTCATTTATGACTGCTGTGTGATGGCAGGCATGTGAAAAGTAACACTACATCTATTAACGAATTTGCCACTTCACTTTGTTCACATGATGCATTTGTATTTTTCCGCTCTGAAACGAACTGTCTTTAAATTAAATGTGTTTTAAGAAACAGTGTGATTAATAACTGTGAGAAAAATTCAAATCAAATATACCCTAAACTATGAGGTCAATCTTTTTACATTGTTTAATAGATTATTATAGAGGTCGTCAAACATTCACAATGAAGCTTTGGCTATTAAGGTTTGGTACAAATTTATTTTGAACAATCCTGAAAGGTAGGTCATGCCACGCCATCGGCCTTGCCACAGTGGTAACACCAGTTCCCGTCAGATCACCAAAGTTAAGCGCTGTCGGGTTGGGCTAGCACTCGGCTGGGTGACCATCCAGTCTGCCGAGTGCTGTTGGCAAGCGGCAAGCGGGGTGCACTCAGACCTTGTGAAGCAAACTGAGGAACTACTTGATTGAGAAGTAGTGGTTCCGGTCTCGGAAAATGACATATGGCTGGGAGAGCGGTGTGCTCACCACATGCTCCTCCATATCTGCATCCAGAGACGCCTGTGGGCTGAGGATGACATGGCGGCCAGGGGGTACCTTTGGGCCTTCATGGCTTGTGCAAGAGGAATTTAGTTAGGTTGTACCAAACAAAACTTGGTTTTATTTGCATTTGGATAGGCTCAAGATTTCCCAATACACCAAAGCGCTCTTGATACAGTATCAACCTCGGTCGAGCAGTCACATGACATTTTACTCATGACGCTAGAGCAAGGGATACATGAGGAATATGAACTGGCCACTACAAGTGTCTAATGCTCTGCTTGAAAATTTGACAGTTGTGTGAAACACAAGAGCAAATAACATTAAAGTCTATCAACTTGCAAACTTTTGTTGTATTTGAAAGGATTTGTAATAAAAGTTCTCATAAATAAATGGATACCATATACCTACAAGTCTGCTGCTTTTTAAGTAAAGGCAACATACAAAGGTGGAAATCATATCCTTCAAAAACCAGTACTTGATTGTGAATGCTAGGTAATATATTCTTTGGTTATGAGAAACTAATGATTTACAAAGTCGGCTGCAAATGAGAACTTCGGTCGCTGTAAATGTATTAGGATATCGGGGAAAATCATTACCAGCTTTTAATCAGCTTTAGAACAAAATGACAACATATTCAGATGTAACGAGAAGGAAAATTAATCCAGAATGAAATGTCTAACAAAATAAATCATATTAAACTCACTGCGATTGTTGTCATGAGAATAAAGCACAGTGGAAAGACCCCAATGTGGAGACAGTACAGATGTCACTAGATCATGCGAGAAAATTCGAGAACTGGACTGAATAGTGACTGCAATCTTTTATTTATATATTAGTTGCTGTTGTTACATATGACCTACACCCTATAAGATATTGCTGTTCATTTTTCACTGTTGCTCAAGTGTAGAACTATGGAAAGTTGGAGAGGGAACAGTCACCCAGCTTGACTGATAAATACCATGAGTGTGGAGAGAACAGTGTTGTGCAGGCATAACTTTCACCATGCAGCCAACCATGGGAATGTATACTGCGTACTTTGGCTCTTTATGAACATCTACCATGTTTAAACCGCTGTTTACCTGAGTCCATTTGCACTCAGAATCAAATAAACTTAAAAATTGGACAAATACTCAACAATAGCATACATTTCTGCAGGAGACGTTAAAAGCCTAGATGAGGGCCAGTAATGTACTTCCATTTAGTGTGACAACATTGTTGACATTTACTCTTTGACGTATGACAGGAATCAGGAATGATTGGGGGGGTCGTGTCTGACAGACAGTGAGAGAGCGGCAAGCAGACAATATGTTTTGAAGCACATCTGTGTTCTCGGGTCCTACAGTGACCAGAACTTCAGAACTCGCAACACGTTCAGAAGAAACAGCCAAATATTTGGAACATCAGAGATAAAGTTTCACAGTTTTCCTGTTAGGATGAAAGACAAAGATCAAAAGTTGCTGTGAGACAACAGACAACAAGATAAGTAAACAAAGAAGGCAGTGAGGACAAAAATAGATGTTAACAATTTCTTTTTGTTTATTTTATTTCTCCTTGCATTATCAAAATGAGGCAACCAGTAAACAGCATAAATTTAGAATAGATGTAATGTTAACTTCTTAGACAGTTCCTTTACATCAATAAAAGTTTGTAATTTTAATGAGTCAGAATATGTTAAAAAATAAATTTTCTCAAGGCGCCTCTTAAAAAAATGCGGGTCGTCTTATATTCAGGGTCATCTTATACTCAGGAAAATATGATTCCTCCCCATTATCTGATTCAAGTGCACAGTTCTTAATGATTTTCTCACAGTCAACTTGTAACTTTTGTAATGTTATCTTGTGATCTGCTTGTCCTTTATTTCCTATCTCTGCAGTCATTTCATTCAGTTTCTTCCACAAGATCCCTTGAGTCTGAAAGACATAAAATTTGATATGTATGCTTCATTTTCCGTTTTAGAGTACTGTTTATACCTATGGTGTGTAATCTCTTGCGTAACTTCGTAGAGGAATAACTTTCATTCCTTAATGTCATTTTTACATGTGATCTCTGTCCAGTTTCCTCCAGAGGCCCTATTTCCCATACCTGACAGAAGTAAAAATGCTGAAACAAAACAATAAAAAAGGGAGGCACTAAAAGTATGTCGCAAGATCCATATATCTATTGGGCAACTTTTCTGTTTTCCTCAAATCACGTTTTGAAGGAACTATTATCCAAACATTGTCTGCATATTACACTTTGTTATTAAAGGCTACAGTGGCTATGCTTTCAAAATTTATAGCGCTCCACTCATTAAAAATGTGTGTGTGACATTTTAACATTCCTGAATTTCCTATTGTTCTTGACCTTTTGCTACTTTATTCCACTCTAATTACAATGGGTTCTGGAATACACATGACTGAAAACAGGTGATAAGGTGTCCTGTTGCCAGACAGTATTTTGGCCAGCAATCTGTCGTCCATCTGCTGTTCACTCCGAGCCAGGTCTGCAATTCAGACATCCAGCTCACGCCGCTGCCACTGCGGACAATGCCCTGGGGTGCCACATTGCCATGACGGTTCTGTCTTAGTAGTTGTGGAAGTCATAAACTTTGCCTAAACTATTCTTATAGTACATTGACCATACACTGTACCAAGAGGACTTTAGCTCCATACCTAGATTGAAGAACTTAAACCCATTTCTATTCCAGGCTGTATGAGTATTAAACTGTTAATTATGCCTGTGTTGGTGTATTTTCAACAAATATTTATGGGACAGTGGGTCAGCAACCTGAGCTTAAGAAAACAGTTAAAGCAAGAGATTAAAAGCTCATCAAAATAACATACATGTTGTACATTTTTATGTGTGATTAACAGCAAGCAAGGAAATAATACCATTATCCTGACAGCTGGAGAACTATTAGTGCGGGGCAAAAATCTGGCCTACATTGCAGAAAATTCTCATGAGCTATCATTAATTCTGTAAGTAATAACTGTTTAGTGTGCATTTAATTTACACTCAGAAATCTCACTTCATTAAATTTTCAAACAACATGTTTTCAAAAAATTTTCAAACAACATGTTTACAAAATTTCTCTGTCCAAATGTATCAGAAATGCAGAACCAACTGTGGAATATTAAGCTATTAGTATCTTGTATAAAATACATAGGTATTACGAGCTTTCATAAGGAAAGCATGGTTTCTAATCACAGTGATTCATCATATACAACTGCATTTTTATCTGTCACCTACAATATGGAATGAATTTGTGTAAACATTTCTAAGCATATCAGAAATGAAAATTCTTACCAAAGGAGTATTTTTTAAATTATTAATGCCTACAAAAATAACATTTAATATCAAAAATCAAATGTACCTGTATAGCCAAGAATTTGGTAGCACGAAGGAGAGTGTGCACACTTACCAATAAAAGCTGTTATTGTATGTTATCTGATAAATTGGAAGTCGGACCTTCTCGAAACCAGACACTTCTAATATATGACAGCCAATATTATTTTGCACAAAGTTATATGAGAAGTTTGTCACAACCTGCAAGAAATACAAATAGTAATTCCCAAATTTATTACAAATGACAAACACTAATAATTATTCAACATGTAGCACAAACGGCTGTCATGACTGCAAATCAGATTCACTAAGAGCATATGTAAGATGATAATATGCTGGTGGTGAACACAATACAAAAAAGCCATATAAAAGAAATAAACATTTGAAAAGGAAACATTCTTGTGTGTGTGTGTGTGTGTGTGTGTGTGTGTGTGTGTGTGTGTGTGTGTGTGTGTGCGCGCGCGCACGCATGTGTGTGTGATAACACGTTTATGCTGGGATCCTTCTTAACAAATGAGATATCACATAATTAGAGATTACTTTAAGTGATCTCTTATTTCTTAAAATAAGTGATGTACACCAATTACAACATTAAAGGCTGATATATTAAAACAGGTTGATTTCATCTCAAATCATACAGGTCAAGAGTGAATGTGCCACATCACTATTTCAAAGTTCGCCAAAAAAAATATATGTTGAGTTCCGCATGATACTTCTCCAAAACTACAACATTTTGATTTTCTGATGATTCATTAAAATGCTACAGGTCTCTCTAACTGAGAGTATTTGTGAAAATGTCATGACAAAAGGAAAAACTGAAAAATTGTAATAAAGAAACTGAAAGTGACAGATCTGAATTTATTTTCAATAAATACTTGTTCCCAATACTATGAGACATGATTAATACATACAAACTTCTGAGCTCTTTTCCATTTTTTAAATAAACTGTGTAAATTTGTAGCTTTTTGCGAATTTCAAAACTATGTTTTGAAAACAGGAATGGTCACAGGATGTTAACTGTCTTGAGAAATGATAAAGTGGAAGGACTGCTAACTGTCAGCTATGACATTAATGCATGGAATTCTTAAACTGTCAAAATATTTGTACATAAACAGGGTGTATACATGAACAAGGAAAAAAAAAATTCCGGATATCCCGGTTAAAAAATAGTCCTCTTCCCGGGTTGTCAATCTTTTGAATGGTTAATGTTTCGTTCCCCACGTTGAATTTCCCGGCACTTAAAAAAACATGGTTGGAAAGAGCTTTGATGTGCAGCAACATATATGCTGCATATTTTCCATATTTTCAAATTATGAAAGTATAAATTCAAATTCCATGAAACACACCACATTGGTTTCTGGAGCATTGACATCGAAATTGGGATGCCCGTTTGTAAGCCAATCATAGCTCATGCCACGAGATCTCGCCAGCCAATGACAGCAGATATTCAGAGCATAGTGCACGTGATGCAGTCAGCCAGTAGCAAGATCGCTGTTACGTAGCATGAACACACAAATTGGAAAAGTTAATGGTTTACAGTAAAATACATAGTGTAGCTACAAGAAAAGAAAAGCTTATACGTATAGTATTGGTATCAAAGATTAATAAGCTACAGGAGAAGTTAAGTTTTCATATGTAATATTGGTCTTTTTTTGTATGTGTTACGCTTTAACACACATCATACAAATGTGCCAGTAAAACTTAAAATAATGACTTAAATGTATGGTCTTCTGGGCTCGACATTCTTCTATGGGACTGGTCCTCAAAGTGTTAAGTTTTACACGAGAGTCAAATGCTCTATAATTTAATAAATTCATCCCACATTTTCACAGGTAACATAATTCATCTTGTGTAAAAGGAAATTTATTTTGAAAATCACGCTTTTTAAACTACCATTCGCAATATTTCCTTGTGGTCTGTTGGAAATAGGTTCATTTTAGCAGGTGCCAGAGAGTGTCAGAAAACAGGCATTATTGCGCATGCATTGCTATAATGATGTAAGAAGCCCATATCTTCATCTGTATAAAGCTTTAAGAGATCTTACATTACATCATAAAAGTAACAGGACATCAGAGGATACTCCAAGAGATTGGAATTTCGTAAACCAAACCAAAATTCATAATTTGGCTTGAAGTGCACACTGGCTTGTCAAGATTCACAGCGAAGTAAGACCCACCTGATATTAAGCTTTTCTATGTGGTTTTTGGGGTGTGAATTTTCTTGAAGTACCAGTACAATACTATTTCATGTGTGGTTCTTTATTATGGCATTATGCCATACATGCCAGAAAATGAAAATGCGCACTTGAAAGTAAGCGAACAATTGGAACTAGCCAAACTGTGAAATGAAGCACTTTGTTTCAAATAAATTGGCTGCCTCAGTGTAAAAGATTAATAAAAGCCAAATTTCTTTAGCAAACCAACAAAAATAACTTCATTGTTCTGCAAGGCAATTAATGCACGACTGCCAAAAATGAGGAAATAAAATCAAATCAGAAAACTGAAACTAGTAATATAGTCTTGCCTTCTGTAATTATGTGAATGTATTTTAATTCACTTGATAGCTTCCAGCTACAGAAATCCGTTTTGTTTTCATTTGACATGGGAGCCGTATACGAAGATGAAACAGTGAAATCACTTAACATAAATATGGGTCATTTGGAGACTACTCTCCTCCCCACTACAACTCAGACAGCTCTGCACATGCGCAAATCTGGCAGCTATGGTACACCAGAAAAAATTTTCTCATTGCACCTGGCTGCTTGCTGCTACTGCCGATACAGCTAGCAACCACACTCCAAGTAGGTGCAAGCGGGAGAAGGTACAGCTCATATGCGACTCAGCTGCACATGCACACGAGTCGGCTGGCAACTGCTCAAACAAACCTAACGTAAACAGTTTTGATGTCATGCTAATAGAAAGCAGTTTATTGTTATGAGGTATTGCATAGTCTTCGTCCTAAGGCCTTTGACATATTTTGCTGTAGGCAGACACTTTTGTGTGCATGGTGGTTTGTTGTAGTGAATGGTGCATTTCCTTTGCAACTCATGTTTTATTTTGGCTTTTTCTCTTGTTTATGTTTTATTGCTGCAGTATTATTCTGCAGTAGTGGGATACAGTAATATTCTTTATCAGAGTATCAGTTTTTACTAGTCAAAAATACAAAAGTTTTATTGCTGCAGTATTATTCTGCAGTAGTGGGATACAGTAATATTCTTTATCAGAGTATCAGTTTTTACTAGTCAAAAATACAAAAACTTAGCTGAAAACCAAAACAATAAAAAAATACCCAAAATTCTGAAAATTTCCCAGTTTTCTCCTGGCTGAAAAATTTCCTGGGTTTTTCCCAGATTTCCCGGGGCGTATATGCCCAGATAAAGTTAAAAAAATCTGAAATTTTTTGGTTATTTAGAAATTATTTTCTCCAAAACCTCCATCCTAAATGTTCTAAAAATTTCATGGTACATTAGTTGGTCACTGTACTTAGGGAATGTAAAATCAAAGTGGACAATACTTGTCTGTACAAAATGTGACAAATTTTTTAGGTAGACATAGCTGTACTCTTAAGGTCAAAAAATCATGGACACTTAAATATTTAAATTGATCGCTGATTTTAAGTGAATGTCATGCAAAACTGATATTTCTGAATCAAAATAATTACTATGCAACACTATACGTGAATTGGAAAACAATTCATAATTTTGTTCAAAACCATTTTATAACAAAAATTAGCTATAGAATATTTACACCCTTTTTCGTTTCATGATATTATTCACAAATTATTATTGTCTTCTGTCATGATTTAACTTCTTCGAGAATTTTCATGAATTAAAATTACCTACTACGTAACAATCAACACTGCACTGTTGAAATGAGTTCATTTTTTTTTCTCCCCCCCCCCCCCCCCCTCCTCCTCCCGTTGAACTTGTATAACTGAGCTGAATTTGCACATGGACAAGGATGATCCAACAATAGCAGTATTTGGGAAATGGGAATTGCGCACTGATCTTTTGATGATGGCCATCTGAAAGCATTAGCAGGACCACGAGGTGCCATAAAGGAGATGGGTATATTTTGCAGCTCATGAGTGACACTTTTTATCTGTCCCACCCACCACTGATTATCATACACACAAGAAATGAAGTGGCTCACTACAAAGTCTTCTAATGTATACTGTGGTCTCTGCATTTCACACACAGTAACAGGCTGCATTTCATGGAGAACTGTTCTTGCAATGTATGTGCCACTCTGGGATGCAACCCAGTAGTGACTTGATTGAATTCCTACCACAGGCTTCATAGCGGACCACTCTTCTCCTTTTTTAAGCAGAATTCCCTTAATGTACTTTCAACAGAATAAGAGTTTCACATTTATCACTAATGCTGATATGGTGTGTACAAATCCAGTAGCACCTCTTATAGCATCAACAGGTCCATGCTGAATATTAAATCTTGTTGTAAGTTGTTTACAGAGGTCTCCTACCCCATCACACGCACTTTTTCCATGACCTGTAGCTGGAAATATCCATTTTTTGTCTTAATTCCTGTACTACAGTATTGACCAAATTCATAAAGTTGAAAGTGGTTTTTAAATTGAGATTCTGCTCCATCAGTCACATACACAAGTCTAGGAAATGCATGGCCTCTAGTTGCTAGGCCAATGTCATCAATTATCATTCTGACAGTATAGCACGCATGTGCACTGTCATGAATGAGATAGCAAAACAGTGTGATATCCCAAGGAAGTGAATATTGATATCTGTTGTGAGTGTCAGTGGTAAATTTTGAATTTTGTTCTGCAAAGCAACAGACCAGGTCTCAGCAAAGTCTAAATGAAGAACTAATATGGTTGATTTTACTTCTGCTATGGCCTGTCTCTCAATCCTTTGGATATGATGGTGAGCTATTCCTTTCATGACCCAAAGCATAACCTCTGTAACAAACTTCTCTGGCTCTACTGTCTTCATAACCAACTCTCCTCCATCCCCCAACTCTTAGGTTACATCACTGTCAGTATCCTGAAGATGTTATGCTTCCACAGTTATCACTTCAGCACCAGGACACATCGCACATTCCTGCAACCAACATTTATCTTGCGGCTCTTGACATATACTCAAAAGCATCAGGTCCATTTCTGTGTACTTCTTTCCTGTGACCCTGCTTATGGCAAAACAAACAAGTTTCAAATAAGTGCAGTAAATACATGTGCATACTTCCTTCAACAGCTGGCATTTTACTCATTTCGGTCATAAGGAGTATAATTTTGTTAGACCAATTTTTAAATTTGGGTTCTCCTTTTTCATTATGAGATATGCTTCTCTTATTGATCTTGTCATCTATCTTTTTCCTTTTTAACTTTTTCATCATTTTTGCTAATAGAGCTAATATCAGCCTGATTAGGACGTTGCCTGCTGCAATCTTTGTCATCAAATAGGTAATATTCCAGAACAACAGTAAGTGTATTATCTTGCAACAGATGCCCACAGTAAGAATCTAGTTATGCTCAAATACATTTCCATCCTGAATTTTCCATTGTTTGATTTTTACCTTTCTCATTCTTTATTTTAGGAGCTTTTGAAATTGAATAACGTGAGGAAGTGGGTATGTATTCTGCTGCTTAGAGAAGCTACCTGGTATCAGTGTCCGTTAATGTGCCTTCTTAGTATAGGTGGTTGCTGAGATAGCACTATTTAGGTTTTGAAACTACACATCACATTTCATGCATATACCATTATCTTCAGATTCTGCATCAAGTGCATCTACATTATACACTTCGCAAACTTTTGAAGATGTTGCTTGTGTAAAATTTGTTTCAATTTCTTCCACTTTTCTTTTTACACACTGTCTTCTTCTTATGCTTTTCACCTTTCCCGGATGTTTAAGGTGGGATATAGTAGAAGCTACAGCAGAAATGCTAAACATTTAACACATCAACAACTTCACACCCAGGAATATAAACATATGCACTGTCTTGTTTCACATACGGGTGATGGTGATCGTTCAGTTACGTTGTCACTAAAGTTCTTCTTGTAGTGAGTCCAGCAATTCCTGCACAATGGTTGTGATGCTAATACCGTTACTTAAGGACCAATATATTTCTGCAATACCTCTGACAATTTCCAACAACTGTGAAGAATTTCTTACTCTTCTTAAACACCACTTTCTTGTCCCCCCCCCCCCCCCCTCTCATAGTCTTCATTACTCTTATTTCATTACTGGCATTGTATCTAACAAAAAGTTCAAACCAAACACAAAACTCAATGCAGAGTAGTTTATGTGCAAATTCTCACTCATTTGTTATAAACAGAAAAGTGCTGGAAACAGTGTTGCCAACATGTATATTTTACACTAGAAATTCAGTGACACAAAATATGCAGAATGTTGAAAAATTTGTAACACATTACACAGAAAAATATTGCCCACTGTGTTTGCACTGACTACTAACACATTAATCAAACAATATTTTGAGCAATTCTCAAAAGTTTTTGAATGGGGGTTTTTGAATTGTGGGAACAAGAGACCGACCAGTGACGTGCATTGTCTGTTCCTTGGATGAGTAGCTGATTTCAATGGTTTGATGTTTATTCTTTGTTCTTCCCTTTTGTTCTGGTGTTACTCAAAGTATATAAATGTCTCTGAGTATATATGGGTTTGATTTCTGACCTACATAATTGGTGACCCCAAAAACAAGACCAGTTTAAGTTGCAACAACATTTTTTTGGATTACATTTGCTACTCATGGAAGAGGTAAATAATTTTTTACAAACCATTGGTGATGAGATCCTGCACATGCAACATGAGACTGAAGTTTTAGAACAGTCGGTACTGAGAAATGACAGCAAAATGGGCACAACAAGATCACAAACTCCGGCGATAACTACAGCACTGAGAGCACACACCCGTGCCAAACATTTTCCGCATGCAGATTCATTCGTGACAACTGCGCCGCACCTACAACTGTGGGCACCTGCATTTACGCCCTCACAACCAGACATACAGTTTGCAATTTTGGAAAGCATTTTCGCACAACAATGGCTCACAGAAGACCGTGAGCAGTTTACGCTGGCAATTAGCAATTTGGACCAGAGAGCAACGACAATAGTTTTTGACGTGATTCCCTCATCAACAAGCATACCTCACCCTGAAGACTTCACTAATTGCTCGCTGCATGAAGCTACCCAAGCAAAGGCTTTCATTAATGCTTTATCAGGAAAAACATGGGGACAGAAACCCTTCGGAATTTTGGAGACATTTGCGTACGATAGTGGACTGCACAGTAATATCCAATAAGTTGCTGCCACATATCTGGTGACAACAGTTTCTGTCTCAAGTACAGTTGACATTAATAGCATATAAAGGACAATCACTGGCTAAATTCCTGCAAATACCTGAAAGAGCATGTGCCACATTGGAGTCAACCACTGTGACAGGCGTAGTGGCCACAAATACAAGCGTCACAACAGAAGGTGACAAACACACATCGCAGTTTCTTGTGGAGCCAATGCTGAATTGTGCCACTACATCTTGTCAATAATCACCAGACATCGCTGGGGTTCAAATGGCTCTGAGCACTATGCGACTTAACTTCTGAGGTCATCAGTTGCTTAGAACTTAGACCTAATTAAACCTAACTAACCTAAGGACATCACACACATCCATGCCCAAGGCAGGATTCGAACCTGTGACCGTAGTGGTCGCTCAGCTCCAGGCTGTAGCGCCTAGAACCGCACGGCCACTCCGGCCGGCCATCGCTGGGGAACTCCAAGAATTACGGATCACAATGGGATGAACTATCACACAGTTAAAGAACTTGGAGTTACAGACAGCTGCTCATAAGAGGACACAATGACCTCGTTCATCCAATCTACAGCCATCAGACACCATTCGAGGTCAAACTACTGCTGATGATATCTGCTGGAACCACAGATGGCTCAGTGCCCGTGCTGCAAAATGCATGAAACCATGTAAACGCCCAAATGGCAGCAAGGGCAGTTAGAATTAGGCACTATGGGCTGTAGCATTCACAAACAGCGTCGTCGACATAACTAGGGTCAAGTTGCAGCAATGCACAGATGGACACATGGGAAAGGTAAGGCCCATGATGGCATGCTTACTACTTTTCTGATGAGTCATGGCATGACATCACATCTGTTGCACATGGTTGATAAGATTTCAGGCTTAAGATTTTTAATAGACACTGGTTCAGAGGTCAGCACCTTTCCAGTTACAGGCACAGCTAAGACAACAACGCAGGAGCCGTGAACAACTCCAGCATCAAAACATATGATGTCCAGGCGGAGCTTCAAGGAATCCTCAGAACCTTAGGCCCCCTACAAAACCTTTCACCTGACTCCATCAAACTCCTGACCCCACCGACACCTCGCACTCCTACCTTCTACCTACTTCCTAAAATTCACAAACCCAAACATCCTGGCCGCCCCATTGTAGCTGGTTACCAAGCCCCCACAGAACGTACCTCTGCCTACGTAGATCAACACCTTCAACCCATTACATGCAGTCTCCCATCCTTCATCAAAGACACCAACCACTTTCTCGAACGCCTGGAATCCATACCCAGTCTGTTACCCCCGGAAACCATCCTTGTAACCATTGATGCCACTTCCCTATACACAAATATCCTGCACGTCCAGGGCCTCGCTGCAATGGAGCACTTCCTTTCACGCCGATCACCTGCCACCCTCCCTAAAACCTCTTTCCTCGTCACCTTAGCCAGCTTCATCCTGACCCACAACTTCTTCACTTTTGAAGGCCAGACATACCAACAATTAAAGGGAACAGCCATGGGTACCAGGATGGCCCCCTCGTATACCAACCTATTTATGGGTCGCTTAGAGGAAGCCTTCTTGGTTAACCAAGCCTGCCAACCCAAAGTTTGGTACAGATTTATTGATGACATCTTCATGATCTGGACTCACTGTGAAGAACAACTCCAGAATTTCCTCTCCAACCTCAACTCCTTTGGTTCCATTAGATACACCTGGTCCTACTCCAAATCCCATGCCACTTTCCTTGACGTTGACCTCCATCTGTCCAATGGCCAGCTTCACACTTCCGTCCACATCAAACCCACCAACAAGCAACAGTACCTCCATTATGACAGCTGCCACCCATTCCATATCAAACGGTCCCTTCCCTACAGCCTAGGCCTTCGTGGCAAACGAATCTGCTCCAGTCCTGAATCCCTCGACCATTACACCAACAACCTGAAAACAGCTTGTGCATCCCGCAACTACCCTCCCGACCTGGTACAGAAGCAGATAACCAGAGCCACTTCCTCATCCCCTCAAACCCAGAACCTCTCACAGAAGAACCCCAAAAGTGCCCCACTTGTGACAGTATACTTCCCGGGACTGGATCAGACTCTGAATGTGGCTCTCCAGCAGGGATACGACTTCCTAAAATCCTGCCCCGAAATGAGATCCATCCTTCATGAAATCCTCCCCACTCCACCAAGAGTGTCTTTCCGCCGTCCACCTAACCTTCGTAACCTCTTGGTTCATCCCTATGAAATCCCCAAACCACCTTCCCTACCCTCTGGCTCCTACCCTTGCAACCGCCCCCGGTGTAAAACCTGTCCTATGCACCCTCCCACCACCACCTACTCCAGTTCTGTAACCCGGAAGGTGTACACGATCAAAGGCAGAGCCACGTGTGAAAGCACCCACGTGATTTACCAACTGACCTGCCTACACTGTGACGCTTTCTATGTGGGAATGACCAGCAACAAACTGTCCATTCGCATGAATGGACACAGGCAGACAGTGTTTGTTGGTAATGAGGATCACCCTGTGGCTAAACATGCCTTGGTGCACGGCTAGCACATCTTGGCACAGTGTTACACCGTCCGAGTTATCTGGATACTTCCCACCAACACCAACCTATCCAAACTCCGGAGATGGGAACTTGCCCTTCAATATATCCTCTCTTCTCGTTATCCACCAGGCCTCAATCTCCGCTAATTTCAAGTTGCCGCCACTCATACCTCACCTGTCATTCAACATTATCTTTGCCTCCACACTTCCGCCTCGACTTACATCTCTGCCCATGCTCTTTGCCTTTAAATATGTCTGCTTGTGTCTGTGTATGTATGGATGTGTGTGTGTGTGTGTGTGTGTGTGTGTGTGTGTGTGTGTGTGTGTGTGCGCGCGCGAGTATATACCTATCCTTTTCTTCCCCCTAAGGTAAGTCTTTCCGCTCCCGGGATTGGAATGACTCCTTACCCTCTCCCTTAAAACCCACATCCTTTCATCTTTCCTTTTCCTTCCCTCTTTCCTGACGAAGCAGCCGCCGGTTGCGAAAGCTCGAAATTCTGTGTGTGTGTTTTATTTATTGTGCCTATCTACCGGCGCTTTCCCGCTTGGTAAGTCTTGGAATCTTAGTTTTTAATATATTTTTCCCATGTGGAAGTTTCTTTCTATTTTATTTACATCTAAATTAACTCTTATGATATAGAGGTATAATATATATTTTTTCCAGAGAATTTCATGACTGCAAGTTGACATGACCTGTATGATTTGAGATGAAATCAACCAACAGCAGCCAAGGGCATTTGAAATGTCTGCCGGCCCACAGAGAGAAACAGGAAAAGCAGTGCTACCAGATGAAGGAAAGTATGAATATGCTTGCTACCTCACAGCAAGAAATACAATTATCAATGCCAGCATGATCGTGTTAATGCAATCAATGGGTGAATGTGTCAGTGTAAAAATCAAGAGTATCTTGTGTCCTGCTAATGATTTGGAAGGTGGAACCCTGCATAGTATTCCATTTTCCATCTTTTGTAGATAACCTCTATGTATACTCTTTCTCTCTTTTCCCTCCTCCTGCTTGTTCTTCATAAAAAAAACTCAAAATGCTTTCTTTATCATCATTACATACAATACATATAAACATTACAGTATTTAACTAAACAATTTTGCTAAGTACGAAGTTAATAGCAAACAGTCTTTAGCTTATGTTGTTCAAACAATTAACGATCCATAGCAAAAACAAGCAATGCCTATAGGGAAACTGGTAAAATAAATCAAATTATGTGCAACTTGCAGCAGTTTATCTGTACCCTGATTGCAACAGTCTCTGTTTTTGTGTTTCTTGTAGCAGTTTATCCATTCACTAATTACAATGGTCTACAGAGACTGTTGTAATTAGTGTACAGATAAACTGCTACAAATAATGTATAATTTGATTTATTTGACCTGTTTCACTTGTCAGATGTAAGCATCCTCAGATCTTCATTGCCTTGGTCGCAACAAGTTAGAGGTTTAAAACACTGCTCCGCATCATTGTCAACACAGAGAGGTATGTGCAGGAACTCATGAGTAAACTAATCAAATATATCAAATAATACATGCCCTGTGGCAATATTAATCAAAGATTCAGATTTCCTGATTATGTAGCCCAATAACAAGAATGGTACCAGTATATAAATATTAATATGCATGGAGTTAAATTAAGACATGTAGATGTAATACCTTTACAATCAAAGAAAATCTGTGGTTTTGTATAAAAGCCATTTATGATGTGCTATGTAAATTTCAAGGCTCCTCGTCCTTGCTATAATTTTCTACCTGACAAAAATAAATCCATTTCAAGAAAATCTGACAGTTTGTAGCCATTATTTGCAACAGTAAGTTCTGCACATATAGGTAATGAATGTCTCACCTGGCGGAGAAGGATGAAATCCCTATAAGGCACTTCATTACGCGAAAAGTAGTTCCTATAAATTGTGAGTTGCTGGTATGGACTGCTCTGCCTGCCCTCTGCTCTCAGAGTTGGTTGTTGCTTGTTGTGAGCAAAGGCGTTGTGACCCACGAAACCACGCAGTGCTGTTGCGGAGCCACGTGAGTCTGCACTAACTGACAGGCCACCCACATTGCCAAGGACTGCATTGTTCTGTGAACATTAGTACAGCATTGTTAAAAAGTTAAATGCATATGGAATGATAATGGGGAAAAAAGTAGATGAAAAAAGATAGGCCAACAGCTTATTGTCAATAAATAATAGTAACATCTGCTCTAAGAAGGATAATGAAATTTGCAGACAGCTTGTGGACAAAAACAAAAGCAAAGCACAATGAAAAAATAAAAGTGTTCTACAAGCTAACAGAAAAAAAAGTCTACTGGTAATAAACTTTATGAACAGTGTGAAGAAAACTGCTACTACATAGAAAATTCATATTGATATGTGGGTTCACTTGTACACAATGAAAATGAACAATAATATTCACATTGGCAAAGTGTTGAAGAGTCAAACTAGAGCAAAAATCATAATTGAACACTTGGAATTAGAAGGCAAGATGTTGCATGGAAGTAACTTCATTATCTGTATAACTGGTATAAATGATGTGGCCTGTAATAAAGCTGCTGTTTGTATTGGAGGTTTGACAAATTTTCTAGATCAAAACAAACTGAAAAATACTATTGTTGATACAGCTATAAATTGGCATGATTTAGTTTATAATTCATGTGTTACCAAAGGCATGAGAAACAAATACTGGAAGTAGAATATGTTAATAAGTAAAGCTGCCATTGCCACATGACAGCATAACATGAGTTGACAACACCACACAAACAAAAGAAAATTAAAATAAATTTCAGATTGTTTCGTACAATAACAATGAAATAGAATAAACTGATGAATATTGAAAAAAAAAAGCAATCCCATATTTATATACTGTTAGTGACATTGGGCACAATACTGAAGAGACTTATTACATAATTATAAAATACACTGTAGAAAAATACACAAGGGTGGAGGTATTGGCATTTGTCTTAGAAATGTTTAGTATGAATTGACTGACTGCATACCTGAACTTCCTGTGACCGACAACAGGAAAAAGAAAGCTATCCAAGAACAGTTTGATAATAGGTGGCCTGTAGAGGTTACCAAAAGTAGTACACTGTTGAATTTTTCTGACTAGAGGAATTAGGCTACTCAATAAACTAACAACAAAATTATAGTAACAGCAGATGTGAACTCATGCCCTTTAAGCTAAAGCAAATTATCTCGGGCATTTTAAGATGCTAGAGTCATTCAACCATATCCACATCAATTCATCATCATCAAGAATAACACCTTGTGCACAGACTTGCATTTGACTACATTCTAAGAAATTTACGAAGGGAAAAAATTAGTTGTCAGAAGTATATAAAACAAATTCTCTGATTGTAGATATGTATTAATGGGAATTAATACTGATCAAAAATATGTACCATTCATAAAAGAAAATCTGACTTAAATAAATTTAAGGAGACCCTTGCACATATAGAAACCCTTGGATACATAAAAAAGCAGCAAGTATAAAAGCAAAAGTGGGGACTTTTTTGTTTAATATTTAATCATAGTTTAAATCATACCACTCTCCTGGTCGTATGTCAGTTTACGAGACCAGAACCACTACATCTCAATAAAGTAGCTCCTCAGTTTGCCTCCCAAGGGCAGAGTGCACCCCACTTGCCAACAGCGTGCAGCAGACTGGATGGTCACCCATCAAAGTACTTAGCCCAGCCTGACAGCACTTAACTTCAGTGATCTGACAGGAACCGGTGTTACCACTGCAGCAAGGCTGTTGTCTCATATTAAATAAGCATTTCACAATTGTTATGAATGCAAGGTCAGAACACCAGAATGATGTCAAGCTTGGGATCATAGCACACCAACTTGCCATACATCACTACGACCACATTGCTCCTCTGGACTTGGAAGACAAATGGGTTACAGCTTAGAGCATTGGGAACTCTGATTACAGTTACTAGAGCCACACTTCACAGATTCCCAAAACCTTGGGCTATCAGTTGCCTGCTCAAGCAACATGACTATGCACAAATCTGGTAAGTATTATATGCTCTGTGATAGATTTTGTGTTTGCTAATGAAGACCATGTACCATATCACACAGGAGTGATAGCTATTGATTCTTTTTGTAAAATGTAATGGTACCCTATCACAGGGAAATCAGATTCAGACAACTATTTAAAATTTCAAAACAGTCAACTTTATTTTATAGCACAATTGCCTTATTGCTTCTGAGCCAAAAAGAGAGAGAAGAAGAAACAGAATTTGTAGCTGCTTACCCTGATATGAATTAGTTCTTACCTTAAAATATAGGCCTTCCATATTTTGCACATCAATTTCAACAGCAGACTGACAAGTAGAGAAATTCCCATAAAGTTGCAAGCAATTGTTCAGAATACGACACTTGTCTATTGCCAGAAGTGGATTGACTTCACCAGCACTCTGGTAACGTATTGCTCCTAATCGGCAGCCTGCCAAAACTGATCCTGTTATGTTGTGCTGTGCATCACGGTCTGTAACATTTAAAACAGGTTTAGAGTTCATTCAAGCAACAGTGATTACAACTGTGGTACAACATATTTACCAAAATAAGCTACCCATTACATATTTCCTGAATGATATTTACCTTATGGAAACTTCTTTTGAATTTTTCTACTACAAAAACAACAATAAATAAGGGGTATTAGCATGAGTTAAAGAACAGGTAAACTGTAATTCTTCTACATTTTGCATGCTATGAGTTTTAAATATACATTGGAGTAAGAGTAGCCCTTAAGAAATGTTTACAATACACTTTAGCATTTATCTCTGTTATGCACTTACATTTCATGCAATTAGGTAAGTGATCAAAGATTTTAGTGGGAGCATTGTTCACCCGAAAGTCAATTCTAATGAAGATAGTTAATTTTTCTAGTACTATCTTAATACCTGATCGTTCATTTATATGATGTGTTTAGCATGCAACAGATAGTCAATAAGTGCCGAGAATATACTTTCAAGACAGACATTGCAGTCACTGACTTAGACAAAAGCATTCAGTAGATATATAAGACAAAAGCTACAGAAAATACTTTCTGACAAGGGCGATCCAAGCCACTTTATAAATAAGCAATACAGTCTGAGTGTGGAAAGCAGAACTATTTGCTGGGATTCAGCTATATTAACCAATAGTGAATACCATCTTATCTGCAGACAATTGAGCAATAGCAACATATAGAAATCCCTTTACATGCTAAACAAAATTTCTGGAACATATAAATGCAATTTGTGATGGGAGCATAACATTATGACATTTCATGGAGAAAACTACATCAGATTAAAAATCTGTATCAATAGTCCAAACTCTTTACCTTTACATATGTCTGCTTGTGTCTGTATATGTGCGGATAGATATGTGTGTGTGCGCGAGTGTATACCTGTCCCTTTTCCCCCCCAAGGTAAGTCTTTCCGCTCCCCGGATTGGAATGACTCCTTACCCTCTCCCTTAAAACCCACATCCTTTCATCTTTCCCTCTCCTTCCCTCTTTCCTGATAAAGCAACCATGGGTTGCAAAAGCTTGAAATTTGTGTGTGTGTTTGTGTTTGTTATTTTCTCTATCAATGTACCAACGCTTTCATTTGGTAAGTTACAGAATCTTTGTTTTTAGATATATTATTCCCATATGGAAAGTCTCCCTCTATTATATTTGTATCAATAATGTGTTATAGATAGAACAGTCATACAAAGTATGATTGAGACTCTGAAAATAAAGTTGTGATTTTTTTATAAAATCTATGATGCAAGACGTAATGTACTGAATACTGGAAGCACTACAGAAGAGAAACAATGGCTGCCCATCTCTGTTGTAAGGCAGTGAGACACAGATGAAAACCACAGAAATTAGTCTCAGATCAAAACAACAGAAATGAGATTCCTATGTGAAAATAAGGGCTGCTCCACAATAGACTACAAAATAAATAAGGATATCATAAAAGAACTAGGGATAAGAGAATTCCGTGGTAATGTGGCATTGCCTAGAGGGACAGTTGCCATCTGCATAGATCAGAGAGGCTACTGCTAGAGCTGTAATGTGATGCGCATCATGTAAGCGAACAGTTGTCTGAGTCTTCAGTTGTCAACAGGTTGTGCCAGTTGCCATTCATGCTTGTAGACAATTGATTAGCTTTTGTTGCCATGTAGAACACTCCAAAGTAACTGTAACACAATTGATATATGACACCACTGCTTTCAAACCCTGTTGTATATTTGATTGGATAGGAAGTAGGACTGTTGACATTTTTAAAAATATCAGGAATCCAAAATATCGCAGTTTTAGAGTTATATATGTAAGTATACTGATTTATTATTAGATACTCTGTACATCAACAAGCCAGCAGCCTGCTCATCCCCCTAAGAGCAAGAGTGGGAAGGAAAACAATGCATATTAACACTTGGTGATAACCACTTTACTAATAATTGTACTGCATGCAAGTGGCACAATAAAAGGTGTCCGATGGGCCTGTCATTCTGTTTCATCACTTATCGGATTTGTCCAGAACACTTCATGTCTACCCTGTTTCATCATTTTTGCAAATGCCAGCAAACTGCCAACTGTAGTATCAAAATTGCATGCTAAAGTTAAATGTTACAGTTTTTGTTGATAACGCTGATTACGTCAGCATGCATAGTGAAGTTAAACATTGCAGTTTCTGTTATTAGCGCTAATTACATCAGCATTTCCCCTTGTACATCTTCCCTCATCACAAAAACCAATCTTGTCATTTAGATTTTTATTCATCATTTTTCACAACTGTTTTTGAAGAATGCCAATGTGGAGAAATAGCACACCAGTTGTGTTAAAAATTGTTTTGTAATGCAACTGGTGTGCTATTTCTTCACATTGGAAATCTTGTTATTCCATTCACACTGTCACGCCCCAGTGTAGTTGGACTTCTTCATGCCACCTACACTTGCTTCACAGAGTGAAAGCAAAATTATTTTTGGGAAAAATATTGATATATCCATATTTTATCAACAGCCCTAATAGGAACAGCCTTTGAGTGAAACAAAGAAGCAGGTGGTGGCTTGTTGTGTGGGGTATGTATTGCACCTGTATTTTCCATCATGATGAACTGTGGGGCACTGGGTTAGGAGAAGATCTGACAGAATGGTGTATCAATATATTGTATAGGTTATGAGGTTGATAGAATATTTCTTTGAATGGTGAGGGCAGAATTGTTTACAGAATATTCCTCATTTCAGGGCATTAAAAGATGTAGCTAAAGATCTGGCAATGGATGTAATTAAGTTTCTCATGGCCTGGACAGTAAAGGGGTGGATGTCTCATTCACAATTATGTGTTTTTTGTCATCACACTAAGAAATGGATGGGCACAATTGTGTTTGTGACAACTATATGTTATCAGAATATTAAAAAAAGGTAGACTGATTTGTTATTTGGGACAGATTATTCCCTGTGGCCTCTGTTAGTTATGGGTTTGTTAAAAGTTTTCTTCGAACATGATTCTGTATACACAAAATGTAATTTGCAATCAGTTGTAAAGAGACTTGGTGCTAGGTACTGTGTTAGATAATTTTTCTCAAACTTACCAAAACCAACTGCTGAAACTGGCAATGTGATAATTTCAGCAATGAATCCATAGTCACCACCACCGCCTGCTGATACCATGTGCAACCCTAGAACAGATCCTCTGGTGCGATACAAATGACGCCACCTTGAGGGCTCTGTTGTAGCCAACAAAGTTGCTAATGGTGCAGTTCCATTAACATATCCCTCAAAAAGAGTCAGAGAGTCGGGCCGGACCACAGATCCATTTTGTAAATTCAGCTCCAAAAACCTGAACAAGAAATTTTATCAAATGTTATGGTAGACAACCCCTTATAATTATTGTGGCATATCTACTGTCGATTGTGTGGATAAATAATTTATGAAGTAGTACTCTGTTTTCTATTATCAGAGCAGATGCATAAAATAACAGACACCCCTGTACATATATTTCTTTATGATACTGTTTACTTGTCTTTCTTATACTCCATAGGTATATAAAATAAAACATACCTGAAACCAAACGGTTTTGAGTAGTAAACACTGGAAAAGACCTTAACACAACTGACAGGTCTGTTGTCGTACTTGAAGTATACAAGTACACGCTCTTCGACTGTGATATGCTTGTCTGGTCCACAGACATCAATAGCACCAAACAGATGTCGTGGTAGAGATGAGGCATCAGCAAGTGGAACAAAGGAACTTGCACCTTCATCTCGCGCCTCTCCAGTCAAGGACAACACTGTGACACCCACTCCAAGGACATTATTCACTCTGAAATGTGACGAAAGAATAAATGAATTCAATAAAACCGGAAATCAACTGTTAAAGTCAATGTTTTTCTGGAAATGAGTAGCTGAAGCTCTTGGCTCCTTATCTTTCTGAACGGGCCCCAAAAAGAAAGTGTGTGTGTACAGAATTCCTCCATAGAATGTAATGCCTTGTGTGAAAATTACATCATAACAATTACCTAACTGTCAAAGTTTAAAGTCCCTCCCCCCCCCCCCCCCCCCACACACACACACACATATATGCACACACTAGAAACCAGTAAACTCGTTCACTTTGTGACCTAGTTCACTGTTGACTGGCCCTTTTTGGGACCCATTCACTTTTACTCATTCACCATTGCTTTTCCTTTTTCTAATGATGTAATACCGCATGTATCCACAAATTTTAAATACATGCACACAAGGCAAGCATACCTCATCCACACAAGACTACCATCTTCAGCATCACGAGCCAGAATGCAACATCATATGGGATGCAAGCAGCAATCTGGAGAGGGTGCGGAAGGGGAAGGGATAGTAGAGTACAGGTGGGGAGTGTGCAGGGACTAGGCTGCCACCAGGTGCAGCATGAGAAGGTTGTGGAGCAGAGAGGCAAAACAGAACAGAAAAGGAGAGGAGGGTGATTGTTAGTTTATTACATATTTTTATGAGCTTCCAACGGGAGAGACTTATTTACAGACACCTGTGTAGTTACTAGATTATTTTTGTAATTTCTTGTGGATTCAAGTGCTTACTAGGCACAAGCTTTCAATAACAGTATAGTGTACAGTACCATCATTGTTATCAACCCTCATATTGTACAGGCTTTTGTTTGTTTTGGTTAGTATAGATCAGTGTCGGGTAATCTGTCAGGGAGAGAGCACCTTGTGTTCCTGCTGCTAAGAAGACGAGTACAATGTTTTTATTTTATTTTATTTTTTTTATTGCATATTTTGACAAGCTTCAAACGGTAGCGACAGCAGTAATGGGTAGGAACTGTGATCGTTGTGTACAGATGTGAGATGAGTTGGCGACCCTTTGCTCACAGCTCCAGGCTGTGTTGGATTCTGTCACACAGCTTTAGGCTGCTACCAAGGGGCATCACTGATGTGGCCTGCATTTAAGCTGGCCCCTCGCCCGTGTTCAGGTGGGAGATAATTCCAAAGTCTGGCAGGCAGCAAAAAACTTACCGAGGGGCCAATCGTAGGGCCTCCCCAGTTCGTTTGACAAACAGGTTTCGGGTGTTGGCTGTGGCTGACAATGTCTCTGAGCTGCATGCAGTCGTCCACCCTGTTCCAGAGGAAGCTTCTCGGCCCGCAAGGTCTGGGCGTTCACAGAGGGTGGGTTTGCTAGTAGTTGGTAGCTTCAACGTTAGGCGCATAATTGGGCCTCTTAAAACATGGCTGCTAAGGAGGGGAAGGAAGTTAGTGTGCACTCCGTATGCATACCAGAGAGAGTCATTCAGGATGTGGAAAGGCTGCTTCCGGATGCCAAGAATGGTACAGGGTGCAGCCAACAACAGGTGGTGGCTCGTGTCAGTACGAGTGACGTATGTCACTTTGGATCAGAGGAGATTCTCTCTGGTCCCGGGCGACTACCAGAAGTGGTAAAGACTGCCAGTCTTGCTTGCGAGATTAAGGCAGAGCTCACCATCTGCAGCATTGTTGATAGAACCGGCTGTGGTCCTTTGGTGCAGAGAGAAGCGAAGGGTTTGAATCAGATACTCAGGCAGTTCTGTGACCATGTAGGCTGCAGATCCCTTGATTTGCACCATCGGGTGGTGAGTTTCTGGGTTCTGCTTAATAGGTCAGGAGTCCACTACACACAGGGAGTGGCTACAAGGGTAGTGGGGTCTGTGTGGAAGGAACTGGGCGGGTTTTAGGTTAGAGGGCCTCAGGGAACCATACGAAGAGCGTCTGACTAAAAGAGGGCAGGTAAAACACAGTAAGTTAGTTGTAGAAACAATTGGTATTGTAGTTGTAAATTGTCATAGCAGTGTTAGGAAAGAACCAGAACTCCAAGCCCTAATAGAATGTACTGAAGCTCAAATAGTTATAGGTACAAGAAGCTGGCTAAAGCCGGAAATAAGTTCAGCAGAAATTTTTCAGATGATCTAACAGTGTTCAGAAAGGATAGATTAAATACAATTGGTGGTGAAGTATTTATTGCTGACAGAAGTAGTTTGCCTTGTAGTGAAATTGAAGTAGATAGTTCCAGCAAAATAGTGTGGATAGAAGTTATACTTGACAATCGAACTGCATTATTGAAAATGAGCGTTTGGTGTCATTGGCCAGGAGGCACCTGACGGGGCAGGTCTGGCCGCCTCAGTGCAGGTCTTATTACATTCGAAGCCACATTGGGCGACCTGCACAACAGATGGGGATGAAATGATGATGAAGACAACACAACACCCAGTTCCTGAGCGGAGAAAATCCCTGACCCAGCCGGGAATCGAACCCGGGCCCGGAGGATGCAATGCGTCACGCTGACCACTCAGCTATTGGGGAGGACACTAAACTATTAATTGAATCGTTTTACCAACCCCTCAACTCAGAATATGTAGTTGCTGAACAATTCAAAGAAAACTTGAGTCTCATTTCAAATAGGCACCCCACTCATAAAATTATAGTCGGTGGTGACTTTAACCTACCCTCGATATGATGGAAAAATTATACGTTTAAAGCCGGCAGCAGGCATAAAAGTCATTCAAAATTGTACTGAATGCTTTCTCAGAAAATTATTTTGAACAATTAGTTCATGAGCCCACTCGAAGGGTAAATGGTTGCGAAAGCATACTTGACCTCTTAGCAAGAAATAAATCCAGACAAATAGTGAGTATTGTGATGAATACAGGGATTAGCGACCACAAGGCAGTAGTAGCTAGACTGAATATTGTAACTCCTACAACCATCAAAAAGAAAAGAAAAGTATATCTATTTTAAAAAGCTAATAAAATGATCTGAACACCATTTTAAGAGACAGTCTGCACTCCTTCTGATCTGATCATGTAAGCGTAGAAAAGCTGTGGAATGATTTCAAAGAGATAGTATCATCAGCAGTTGAGGGATATATACCACATAAATTAATAAGTGATGGTACTGATCCCCCATGGTACAGAAAATGGGTCAGATCACTATTACAGAAGCAGCGACAAAAGCATGCTGAATTTAAAAGAACGCAAAATCCCCAAGACTGGCAAAGTTTCACAGAAGTTTGAAATATAGCACATACTTGAATGCGAGATGTTTTCAATAATTTCCACAATGAAACTCTGTCTCGAAATCTGGCAGAAAACCTAAAGAGATTCTGGTCATACATAAAGCACACCAGTGGCAAAACGCAATCAATACCTTCACTGCACGACAACAACGGTGCACTAAAGCAGAGTTATTAAATACTGGTTTCCGAAACGCCTGCACCAAAGAAGATGAAGTAAATATTCCTGAATTCCAATCCAGAACAACTGCCAAGATGAGAAACATAGAAATAGATATCATCGATATCACAAAGCAGCTTAAATCACTTGATAAAGGCAAGGCTTCCGGTCCAGATTGTATACCAGTCAGGTTCCTCTCAGAGTACACTGATACAATAGCTCCATATTTAGCAATTATAGACAACCACTTGCTCACAGAAAGATCTGTACCTAAAGACTGGAAAATTCCTCAAGTCACACCAATACCCAAAAAGGGAAGTAAGAGTAATCCGTTGAATTACAGGGCCATATCACTAACATCGATTTGCAGTACGGTTTTGGAACATATACTGTATTCACACATTATGAAGTACCTCGAAGAAAACAGTTTATTGACACATAGTCAGCATGGATTTGGAAAATATCGTTCTTGCATAACACAACTAGCTCTTTATACTCACGAAGTGGATGTCAAAGTGATTACATATTTTTAGATTTCCAGAAGGCTTTCGTCACCGTTCCTCAAAGGCGTCTTCTAACCAAACTGCGTGCCTATGGAATATCGCTCAGTTGTGCGACTGGGTTAGTGATTTCCGGTCAGAAAGATCACAGTTCATAGTAATAGATGGAAAGTCATCAAGTAAACCAGAAGTAATATCTGACGTTCCCCAAGGAAGTGTTATAGGCCCTCTATTGTTCCTGATTTATATTAACAACATGGGAGAAGATCTCAGTAGATTGTTTGCAGATGCTGCTGCCATTTACCATCTTGTAAAGTCATCAGATGATCAAAATGACTTGCAAAATGATTTAGATAAGATATCTGTATGGTGCGAAAAGTGGCAATTGACCCTAAATAAGGAAAAATGTGAAGTTATTCACATGAGTACTAAAAGAAATACACTAAATTTCAATTATGCGATAAGTCACACAAATCTGAATGCTGTAAATTCAACTAAATACTTAGAGATTACAATTACAAATGCCCTAAACTGGAACGATCACACAGATAATGTAGTGGGTTGAGCAAACCAAAGACTGTGATTCATTGGCTGAACACTTAGAGGGTGCAACAAATCTACTAGACTGCTTACACCACACCTGCCTACCCTTTTCTGGAATATTGCTGAGCGGTGTGGGATCCATATAACATGGGACTCACAGATGACACTGAAAAAGTACAAAGAAGAGCAGCTTGTTTTGTTTTATCATGAAGTAGGGGAGGTAGTGCCACAGACATGATATGTGAATTGGAATGGCAATCATTAAAATAAAGGCGTTTTTCACTGCGATGGGATCTTCTCATGATATTTCAATAACTAGTTTTTTCCTCTGATTACAAAAACATTCTGATGGCACCCACACACATAGGGAGAAATGATCATCATGAGAAAATAAGAGAAATTAGCGCCATTCGAGAGTGGAAAGGTAGAGAGACAGCTTGAAGGTGGTTCATTGAACCCTCTGCCAGGCATTTTATTGTGAATTGCAGAGTAATCATGTAGATGTAGATTTGGATGTAGATGAGGGTGTGGAGACAGTATGTTACCATAGGTTGATGCCATGATAATTTCGGGAATGGAGAATGTCTTGTAGTGATAGCTCCCATCTATGGAGTTAAAAAAAGTTGGTGGTGGAGGGAAGGATCCAGATGGCTCAGGTATTGAAGTACCAATGAAATCAAGTGTGTTATGTTCAGCTGCATGTTGTGCCACATGGTGGTCCACTTCACCCTTGGCCACAGATTGGTGGTGGCCATTCATCCTGGTGGACAGCTGGTTGATGGTCATACCAATATAAAAAGCCGCGCAATGATTGCAACAGAGCTGGTAAATAACATAGCTGCTTTCACAGGTGGCCCAGTCCCTGATGAGGTAAGATAAACCTGTGACAGGATTGGAATAGGAAGTGCTGGTTGTGTGGAATGGGCATGTTTTGCACCTGGGTCTCCCACAGGGATAGGATCCTTGTGGCAAGGGGTTGGGATTGGGATTGGAATAGGGATGGACTAAGATATTGCGGAGAATAGGTGGAGGGCAGAACACCACTTTAGGAAGGGTGGGAAGTAACTCAGGTAGTAGGATGCCCCTTATTTCAGGGCACAATGATAGATTATTAAAGCTCTGGCAAAGGATGTGGTTCAGCTGTTCCACTCCAGGGTTGTATTGGGTGGCAAAGGGGACACTCCTTTCTGGCTAGTTTTTGGGGGTGGTGGGAGGATTGCAGTTGTGAGGGGAAATGATGTAGGAGATCTGTTTGTGGACTAGGTCTGGGGCATTGTGCCTTTCTGTGAAGGCCTGGGTGAGCATGCTGAGCAAGGGGGTTTTGTCACTGCAGATACATTGTCTCCAGGTATATAGCCTGGCTACACTGGGACAGCGTATGTACAGAAACAAAAACTCACTTGCTCAGTATGCTGAGTGTCTCACCAAACCCTCCACCCAACAACTTCCAACCCCTCTGTTCTATCACCTCTTCCCATTCTCATTTCCCACCTTGTTTATTTGCAGCCCCCTGCCAATGTATCTGCCCGTCTTCCCCCACTGCTCTATTTTTTTGTTCGATTTCTCCTCACCTCCATGACCCACAACCTTCTGATGGTGCACCAGTTGACAGTCTACTCCCTGCACACTCTACCAGATACTATTCATTGCTTTCCCCACCCATAAACTACTATCCCTTCCCCTTCGCCACCAGTTCCTGATGGCTGCTTGCATCCCATGTGCTGTTGCATTCCAGCTCGAGATGCTGGAGTTAGCAGTCCCAGGTGCAAATCATGTCCATTCCACACAACCAGCACTTCCTATTCCAATCCTGTCACAGGTTTATCTTACCTCATCAGGGACTGGGCCACCTGTGAAAGCAGCTATGTTATTTACCAGCTCTGTTGCAATCATTGCACAGCTTTTTATATTGGTATGACCATCAACCAGCTGTCTCAAACACTAGCATATTAAAAATGAGTTCTAGAAAATCAAACTTTCTTGTCATAATTTTTAATCTGTAATTATTATAAAGTAATAAATTTCTGGTTGTGGATGCTGAGAAGCCTAAGGAAAGAAGTAGAAACAGAGATTTCCACAACAGTTGGAAACAGAACAAGAACAGATGAAGTGGATCAAGAACAGATGAATGCAATGAACAAAAGAAACTACCACTGAATGAAAAATGATGGAGCTGATAATAAGGAACAGGTGTCCACATGAAAAAGAATGAGACAACACGAACGAAGTCAAGGTGGGAGCAACAGAGCTGGAACAAGACCAACCAAACGAGACCAATGCAGGAATGAGCAACAGTGGAAACAGAATACAAAATAAGACTGACTGTACAAGGCCAAGGCAGGAATGAGGCCGACCATAAGGGAATTGTGAGTGACTGTTCCTTAAAAGGTGTTTGTTGGTCTGTCCATTTGTATTAATGAACCATTTGGACCCGTTTTTTCGCAAACAACTCACCTTTATCAGAGACACACACATGCACACACACAAAACACCACCAAATCATTCATATGGTGAAGCTGAGCGAGCACAGACATTCAAAGAGAGGGTTGTTGGCCCTGTGTCACTCCCGCAATAAATATTAAAGCATTTCTTCTGCTTCTTCTTCTTCTTCTTCTTATCTTTATGGGACAAAGATTGCTGAAAACTGGAATGTGAACTGACAAATATATATTACATCATTTCCTTTTAAATAGAAAACTATATGCATAAGCAAGAAGATATACTTTCAAACCCAGTCCTGGTGAAAGAACAGACTCAGTATTGATTTATTAACATTTACAAGGAAAAGACTTTATAATGTAGTAAAATACTTTTCAAGTCTCAAGTTGCAAGAGAGTCTCAAGTATAAAACCATTTGCAACTGATTCATTTATTATAAAAGGTGAAGCTACTAAAGTTTTCAGTCTCAGCAGTTGGGATGCTGTTATTTTCACTGAACAGTCTTTACCAGAAATAGCACAAACACTGAGGTTTCAACTTCAATGGAATCTGCAATGTATAATTCAAAAGTTCATATACTTCTATTTATTTTCTGTATTACTGCCTTTTTTAAAAAAAGAGTTTAACAGGTGCTTGCCACCATAAATCAGGAAGTTGCTGTTTTACTTCTGATTTTAGTATTATTATAATCTATACTAGTCTTATGAGAGTTTTGATATTTGGATTAAAGTTCTGGAACAAGCTGTGAGCAGAAGAAACAAGAAGAAGGATAAAATTCGGTCTTTTACACCCTATTAATTTTGTTTCTCTATGACTTTATTTTCATTTGTAATGTACAGTACAGTAGAGTCCCATCAATCTGAACTAATAGGGGCTGGACCTTGTTCAGATTACTGATTTGTTTGGATTAAATGGAATTATGGTGATGAGTTTTTAGAATGAAGTAGACCAAGCAGATAAGTAGGAACACAATGGTAACAAATGGGAACAAGTGTGGGAACAATGGTGCACTCTCACTCCCTGCCCTTGTAGTTGTGCACTGATGAGACCTTTGTAGTGTCTGAGATCACTGCACTACCAATTGGCTCCCAGAGCACTTGGTTATGTTAGTTATCGATCACTGGCACGTATAACAGTGGTATTGTATTCATTCAGGTGTAGTGGTGTACGTATTTTCGTCATGAGTAAATAAAAACATACAAAGTTAACCCTCACACAAAAACTGAATGCCTTTAAGTGGACAGACAATGGTGAGAATGTATCTAAACTGGCAACAGAACTAGGTGTTCGTAAAACAACCATTTGTGATTGGAAGAAGAACCAAGTGAAGATTGAACAGTCCCGTGCAACGTCTTTGGGTAAAACACTCGAAATTTGGCAGACTTTGAAAGAGTCCCAGTATGATAAAGTGAATGAAGCTCTTTTCCTTTGGTTTACATGGGAAAGAGATAGGGGAACCCCTTTGAGTGGTATACTGGTTCAGGAGAAGGCTGTTTACCTGAACAAGTTAATGAATGGTGATCAGTCTTTTAGCGCGAGTATGGGTTGGTTGGACAGATTCAAAAATGTCATGGAATCCATCAGCTAACTATTACTGGAGAGAAGCTTTCTTCTGACCATGATGCAGTGAAGGAATACTTGGGTGAGTCTGAAGAAATGATAACAGAGGGAAAGTATTCTCTCCAACAAATTTATAACACTGACAAGACTCGCCTTAAGTTTAGGGCATTGCCAACAAAAAGCTTGGCATCAAAAGCAGAAGACCATGCTTGTGGTTTTAAAATGTGCAAAGATCGTGTGACTTTATTAGCGTGCGGCAATGCTGCAGGTAATCACAAACTGCCTTTAATGCAGGTCAGCAAATCTGCTAGGCCCAGCGCTTTTAAAAACTCCAACATGAAGTCCCTGCCTGTATATTATCAGAACCAGAAAAAAGCAAGGACGGATAGTAAGCTGTGCAAAGAATGGTTTCACGGCCAGTTTGTTCTCTCTGTGCAACGGTTTTCTAAGGTAAATAATTTGTTTCCCTGTGCAATCCTTTTGGTTGATAACATACCGTCTCACCCCAGCACTGAGGAATTATGTGATAGAGAAACTGTGGCAAAGGTTTTGCCGCCGACTGTTAGACCACTTCTACAGCTGGTGGACCAGGGCATACTGCAGCCATTAAAACTGATTTACAGGAAACAATTTTTAAGAATGCTGATCCAAGATGATAGCATTCCTTTAGTGGACAAAATAAAAAAGACCAATGTGAAGGATGTTGTTTATTTGAGGCATGGCAGAAACTTTCAGAAAATCGTGGAGAAAACTGTGGATATCTCTTGAATTTCAGGACACCCTAGTTGAAAATGAAGAGGAAAATCTACTGGAAAATCTGAAGGAGATGTAGATGAGTGAATGGCAGCAGATGGGGCATGTGTGGAGAATCTTACTGACGCTGATTTAGTTGCTGCTGTGACTCAAGACCAGGAGGAAGTGGACTGCTGTGATGGAAGTGACACTGAGTCTGAGGGCGACAAAGGAGAGCTGGTGTCATACACTGATGCAGCAGAAGCCCTTGACCTTCTGCTACGTTATTTGGAGCAACAGCCCACAGCTACACCTGCTGATTTGATATTTATGAGACGATGGCACAACTATGCATCATATAGGCAACAAAGGACTGTCTCCATTACGCCAAAAAACAATGACTGAGTTTTTGTCATCTAAAATGTATGGATAAACTATCCGCTGTATTTTAGTAAGTTTGACAGCTTTTCTTTCATTGTTATGCATTGTTTAGGTAACGTTTCCTTGCTAATTTTTCTAATACATGTTTATTGTACTGTGTAAATTAAAACAGTGTGTATATACAGCAGTTTACTGCACAGTTTTCCTTACTTAGACTAACATTTTTCATGTTCGGATTTGCCAAACGTTTGGATTACCGGGGTTCAGATTAGTGGGACTCTGCTGTACTTTCATGTACCCCTTTTCCATAAGTATTCACCCATTTCAATCTCACGGTATCAAAATTAGCATTTTTATGAACATCTCTGTCACAATAAATCTTCAATCTAAGTAAAATAGTTACATGAAACTTTGCTGAATTCTATTGTTACTGCTGAAGACTGGCCAGTTTGCCCCAACTAGACACAAGGAAGAATCAGATATGAGACTATTGTTTCTCTTTATGTCTGTGCTGGAACTTCAAAAACTTGTGTAGACTGCAACCAAAATCACATAGAGAACAAAAGTGAGTACCTATCCTCCACAAGTGTAGTTTAGCAAAAATATTCTCAGAAAATGCACCAGTGCTTTTTCTCACATGAAACATATAGGGGAAAGAAAACGGTCAACTTACCATGAGACACCTTTGTCAAGAACAATACACATTGAAATACATAAAATACATTGTACAGGTTAATCACAAGTAACTATTGAACAAAATAAGCAAAATAATCAAACTAATTTGAAATACTGAATCTGGTTGGCTGTACAACCGGGCTCTCATTCAATCCACCTGTTACAGCTGTGTTATGCAGGAACTATGATATAAATTACGTATGAAGCCTGTCTAGTACTAATTATGTGCTTAGCACGAGACAAGATGCACTTCTTATAGGAGCATTTTAAGTAATTTTTACTAAGAACAGTGGAAATAACAATCATTGAAAAACATCATTGGAAACAATTATTATCAAAGAAATGATCACTTGTAATGCACCAAGATACTTTTACAGGGGAATTAGTTTGATTTCAGTCGTGGGAAATATTAAGTTGCCACACTTGAGAAGTTGTTCACCACACTTTTCCTTTTATAGGTTAAACAACATTGTTTGTTAATCCAGAACAGTAAATCCATTTATGAAGTTTTCGGAGTTAGTTAGGGATGACGATCTGTATGGCCAAAGGAAACATTTTAAATGTACCTAAAGATTCTGTATTAACATGTTTTCATAATAATATCAACAGACCTTCCAGCAAAATGGGAAACAGCATATGTACCCTTGAAAACATACTCATAAATAATTTATATGATTCTGCCACTCTCAAAACTCACGACATATTTACAAAATCCTTAGGTGAGCTCATTTAATGACTTACGTAGCATGTTGAAGGCGAGCAGATGAGGCAGGTGCAATCAAAGAAATTCCATCAGAAGCTGATCTCTCTACGGTGACATGTGCCATTGCAGGTGTTCTACCAATGGCAAGTACTGCAGGTGATAATTCTCCATGTAGTAGGCCTGCACCAGTCAAATTGACACCTTCTAAATAAGACTCTTCACGTGGTGAATGAGTCCATTCTAAATCAGGATTTGCAAATCTGAAACATACAGCGAGCCATTTAAATGTTTATATTAAAATTATTTACTTTATACAGTTTCGAACAAGTCATACAAGAGAATAAACGTTCTTTAAATTCTGAAAATAAAGCTTTAAATAAATATTAAAAAAGTAAGGAATTAAAAAGATTTTGTTGCCAAAATGAGACAAGAAAAGGATACACAAAATGAAATTTAATATTCTGTATCATATTGTGAACTAAACCTGCTAATTACCTATTCACATTTCTGAAAATAAATGTTAAAGATATAGTGACTATAGAATGTTGTCACCAGTTAAAAATATAGAGGAGGGCACACAATGAAGAGTCATGACACATAAAATTGTGGGTATTATTGCCTACCTGCTATTTTTAACTATAGTGTAATTTTGTTCTGTATTATGCAGGTATTTTTTTAAAATCTTTCTGTAATTACAATATCTTAAGTAGATAATTAGACATTACAAGTAACTTGCATCTAGCACATAGCTTGGAGTAAATGATACTAATAAAGGAACCATCACACACTGGACTGATATAAAACAACTATTACACACACACACAGTACTGTGCTGATGTCATTTAACATGCTCCACCTTCTGTCACATATCACTTCCATGATGGACAAAGGTAAGAAAAGTTAGTTTTTATATTTTTATTTTGTGAACTTAAGTTTGCTGTTACAAACACTAGGGTCAATCTTGACAACAATAGTAATTAAACCAGTCTAACATATGAGTATACATAGATTTATGAGCCACCAGGCTCATAATTGCATCACAAATGATGAAGATGAAACAAAGAGCCTTGGCAGATACTCTTCGTACAATGTAATTTTGTTCTGTATTCTGCAGGTATTTAATAAATCTTTCTGTAATCACAATATCATGAGTAAATAATGTGATGTAACAAAGCAACTTGTGTCTAGCATGTAACTTTGGAGTAAATTGAATTTTTATGTTTTTTCCCAGTTTTTCCCTTGCTCTTCTTCTGTTTTGCTGTCTTTTCCACCTTCTGCTTTTTTTTCCACTCCCAAGATTCATAACTCTCCAACCTGTCCTCTCTTTCCATGGTGATTCCCATCTCATATTACATCTGTTCTTATTGAAAACATGCTTTTGCATTATTAAAACTAAGATTCCACATTCTGTTTCTTGGAACCTGCTTGTCCCTTGGAGTTACTCCATAAAGGCCTAACATTGAAAGTCCCCGTTCTGGATGTAATCCTACTCTACATCAGGCTCTTTTACAGTTTCAAATACAGCAAACTCTTGTTCTTACCTGACTAATCTGTGACCTATATGTCTCATCAGCCAATTTCCACTCCACCACACTTCTCTCCTTCTACTAAATCCTGCAGTTATCTGCCCCTCATATTTTCTTGGATGGTATCATCCACGAAGCCAATTTCATGTCAAAACGCTATCCCACCTTCTCATAAACTACCTAAACAGTGGTGTTTCCATTCCTGTTCATGTCTCTATGCAGCTTCCTAAACAGCCATACCTACAAGCACCTACGAACCAACCTCCTTAACATCCCACATCCTTCACCACTGCCCCCCCCCCCCCCCCAACCAAGAATAAACCATAATCAGAAGAACCCGTAACAACAATACAGTGTTCTTAACCTCTCATCTAAAGCACTCTCCTCTCCTGAAATATCTGTATTATACAAGGGTCTCACTTTCAGTCCTAAACATGCATTTGATCATGCAGCTCTTTGTGAAAGACCTACTGTCCTTCACATGTAATATCATGCAACCCATCCCAAAACCTTTCCAACAGCAAACCTGACACTGAACATTGCCTTGAAGAGCTCAAACCACAATCCCATCTTGATTCACCACCACTGCCTCAAAATCGTCCCTTACAAGCGTTCCAACAATTCCTCACATGCCATAATTGAAAGTGTTCCCGTACTTTACGTACACCCTGTATATCAATCAATAAAAGCATTTTCACAAACATGATTAAGTTAACAAGTTGAAGAGTAAATATGTTTTTGAAATAGTAAATACTTTCTGTAATTCACATAATATTCTTCAAGTCAATAAATATCTCATACTATGCATTTTCTAAAGTAGTCTATATTCCTCAGTGCTTTCAGGATTACCACTTGAAAGTGAATTATGAATAAATATATATGCAAACGTTTTATATCATAAAATATCACATAAAAAACCTACTGTGAACCAAATTGTTTTTGTTATGGACACCAGAAATCATGTTAGCAAAAGTAAAAGTTTTTTGACGGTGAAGGTTTCTCATTTTTTTGGGAAATTCAGGTACACCTCTGCTGATGCAAGCACATGTATAAGCTTACATTTTCCCTAATCTATAACGTATGGAGTTTCAAGTGATGGTAGAAATGCGCCATGAGGCCCTTAGTTATTGTACTCTTATTAATTAAAGTTGCTTGAAAATTGTCATTGCACCTGCACAGTCGAGGTGCATACATAGCAGTGTGGACTGTGTTAATAATTCAAATAGTAAAATTAAATGTATATGGGCATAGCTTGGGACAACAAACAGGCTTCATTTCATAAAAATTGTATCATGCTAAAAATTTATTATAATTAATGTTTTATAAATGCAAAAATGTGTTCAACTGTTTCCTTTTCATGACTAAATCACTAAGCTGATTTTGATTAAATTTGATATGGAATAGCTTGAGCACTAAGGAAGAATATAGACTACATTAGAAAGTGCACAGTATGAGATATTTATTGACTTGAAGAATATTATGTGAATTACAGAAAATATTTACTATTTCACAAATATATTTACTCTTCAACTTGTTGACTTCATCATGTTTGTGAAGCTGCTTTTATTGATTGATATACAGGGTGTACGTAAAGTATGGGAACACTCTCCATTATTTATTGCACAAGAACCAAACAGTCCTATGTTGCAGTCTTTGCACCACCATCTGCTTTCTTTTCTTATCCACTTGCTGGTCTCTTTCTTCACTTTGTCAGAGCAAACCCAAAATTTCTGTCCAGGCTAGTGCTTGGTGCTGGTTGTAAAGATCTAAAGTGTCGTCCCATTACTACCAATTTCAAACTAACTTTTTTTTTATAAAGACCACAAGAGAGATTTTCTGTTTACTGACTTCTCTATACAAAATAAAACCATTCACGCCAGACATTACAAAAACATGAAAGAAAAGTTTTTTCCACCACTTCATTGTTTTTTGTGCGAATGGGTAGTAACTGTATAGCTGGTCACATTGTTCATATTGTAGTCAATTACAACATTTGGTTTCATTACTGTTGTAATAACACCTTTCAAAAGCACTGGGATGTCTTTGGTGGCAGCCTGATGTTTTGTGGATAGACAGTATACATCACGTTTATTTTTCCACTTCAGTGCTAGAATGGTCCCATTCCTCAAAAATATCATTTCATTTTGCTTCAGTTTCTTTGTTTCGAAACTTGTTGGTAAGCCTTTTCTGTTTTTCATTGTGTACAGAGTCTATCTGCTAATGCTGGAATGCATTTGACAGTCCTCCCTGATGATCCTGTTGTGTAAACATTGCAGTTCAGGTCGTAGCCTGTTGCAGCATCACAAAGTGCATAGCGCTTCATGCCACATTTATTGGGTTTATTTTTCCTGTAAAACCTAAAGCCAACACGTCAAGGAAATGGATAAATAGCTTCATCTATAGTCAAATTTTCATATGGCATGAAACTGGATCTACATTTGTCAGCAAAAAGTTGTACACAGGTCTAATTTTACGGAGAGAATCTTGGTTTTCTTCACCTTTTTATGTATGTTGAGTTGTCATTGGCATGCAGCATGAACATAATACTGGAAAACCTATCATGGCTCAGCAATCGACTCGTAAAGCCTGTTTGTAAAAATGGACCAGCTGACCAATAGTCAGTAAGCTTTGGTAATTTCACAACACATATGCAGAACTGTTGCAAAGAAGACAATATATTTCATGTGGTTTTACTGGATCCCATTTGTGCCACATAGAGATCTTTTTTAATTCATTTCGCCGTTTCATTGCGGCAATTTTTGTATCCGCATATCTGTTTGTCTCACTCTTTATGTTTTGTATAACACCGTCACTAAAAAATAATTCAAAAAATAGTCATAAACATAAGTTCCTGTTCACAAACAAGTGACTCCATACGCCAACTGAAACATGGAAATCTGAGGCTGTGTGCCATGCTCCTGCCAGTTGTCAGCTTCGTGTTGAATAAGACCTACCATCACATTTGTTGAGCATTGCAGCTCCTCATTTAATTGAACTCCATAACTCAAATTACATAAAAAGAAGGGAAAAAAAGACTGTGTGTATTCTTTACAAATTAAAAAAAAAAAAAGAAATAAAGAAAAAAAGGAAAAAAAACTGTTACCTGATTCATTACTTGGAACACTTTCTCATTCGTAATTACTGCCGTCATCACTGACATCAATATCAGAGTTAGTTTCTCTGAATAAAATGTCAAGAACTTCACTTTCCCGGAGGCCTCTAGCTGTCATTTTCACTCAAAACACTCGTACACAGTTGCAAATTTATGGTTGAGTGCCAAGTGAAAACGTCATCACAGAACCGATCACTATACTGACAGACATTCTACTCATACAACTGATACACAGAACTCATTAACTGCTGCTGCATCTAGTGGAGAAAATATGAACTACTGAAGTTATATTACAACCGCCAGCCATGTAGTGTGGTAAAAAACACCTTTTAGGGTCCGCGAAAGTGGCACCCGCAGGGGATACGAACACCGTCCACATGGCCGAAACATGCATGCCTGTATAGTGTATGGGCATAGTGTTGAATGTGTTACTGTCAGACATTATACAAAGGCTTCTTTTATTTATAATCACTTTCCTTAAGATAGCACAGTATTTCTTGTAAAACGAAGTCAATGCTACTTTTCTGTCTGGTCTAGCCATTTCATACAATATCTTGTGTTGTGCACATTATATTTTGAATCATTTTGTAATCCATGATTTTTTCAGAGCCTTATTAGTACCATTCTTCATTTTCTTGGGAACGCAGCTGTTAAAGATTGATTGAAACCATCCATAAATACATTAAATTTGGAACTGACACATGTTGCATTATGTACTTCCCTCAGACAGCTTCCTGTAAGGTTGCTGTAGAACTTTAAGTTGCCTGTTCAGTAGTGACTTTCCCTCTGTTTTCCATGACATTGCTTCACTGCAATCAATAATACTGCTTCACTGCAATCACGTAAGTTACTAAGTATGGCCAATTCTCCATCATAGTTAGAGAGGCATTCACTGCTGGATAAGCATTTACATCATTGATGAAGTGTTTATCTACAAGTGTGGTGTCTATTAGTGTGCTGCTTACCTGCGAAATTCTGGTGGGAAAACAAACAACAGAACCCAGGTTGCAAGTATTTAGTATCACTTCTAAACCACTTCTTTTGTATGACTCTTTCAGGGAATTAATATTAAACCCTCCAGAGACCATAATTTATTTTCTTTTGTTAGCTGGGTGGCATAATAATGACTCAAACTGCTCTAAAAATATTTTAAAATTTCCCAGTAGAGATCTACATACTATAATAATCATAAATGACTTTTCGGTGAACAACAGTTTGCAAGCACGGGCTTCCAATTATTGACCTCAGAAGAAACTATTGGCACTAGTAGATTTTAATGTGATATTATTTGTAACATACATGACAAATCATCCTTTCTCCACATTTTCCTTACAGAAATAGGATGTGATATTATTTTTAACAGACATGACAAATCATCCTTTCTCCACATTTTCCTTACAGAAATAGGATGCTAATTTATACTCCCCTATGTTTAATGTATCAGTTCAAGTAGTTATAATGGTGCTCGGACAGACATTTCTCATTCACTTCCCTTTGACATTGTAGATCATGCAATGAGACAAGAAATTTACTAGCTTTAGTTTGTTTCTCTCCCTCTCCCTCCAGTTTTCTGATGCATAATGATAAGCTTATTCAAACAAGTTTGTTTAGTGTAAGCCACTTCATGTACCTGGATTTCTTTCAAAGCAGTCTACCTGAGCAAGCTATTTAACTTAAGAAAGCTTACCTTTCACATCTTGAAATTAAAAGAATTCTACCCATAGTGACAGCTATCACAGCACTGATATGAGTCACACCTGAAGTCAAGACCAACCCAGTTTCTTCCCGGTTAGTTTCCCTTAAATGGAAATGTAACGTGGATGCTACACACTGTACATGAGAAGGGAACACAAACTTTTGAAATGTGGTGTTCCCAAAAAATGCTGAAGATTGAAATGGGGGAAAATACAGCATGACTACAGTATGCAGCTTGTTAAGGGGGGTAGGATGCAGCACTTATGCAGAAATGGAGATGTTTTCATGCGATAAACTACTGTGAAAAGAGCTGCAACAAACCAATCTTTGGACTGAACACAGCAGGAGTACTGTACCAAAAAGCCAAAATGTGGGAAATTACAGTGTACACATTGTTTTGATTTGATTTTAGAAGAAAGTTTGGCACATGTCATGCACAGTAGGTCCCTTGAAAAAGTATATGAACGTTTCACCTAAGCAAAGTGCAACCTTTCCCCTTAATATTACATTTATGGATATTAAAATAACAATGCAGGAAAAGATCGACTGCTGCTTACCATAAAGATGACATGTTAAGTTGCAGACAGACACAATTACATGAAACGTACACAAAGAGTTTTCAGCCACAGCCTTAATCAGAGAAAGGGAAATACACACCATTCATACACACAAGTAAGCATGCCTCACGCACACATGAACGCCAACTCTGGCAGCTCGAGCCACAATGCTGGAGTTGGCTTCATGTGTGCATGAAGTGTGCTTGCATATGTGTATGAGTGGTGTGTGTTTCTCTTTTTCTGATTAAGGCTGTGGCCGAAAGCTTTGTGTAAGTGTCTTTTAATTGTGCCTGTCTGCAACTTAATGTGTCATCTTCACGGTAAGTAGCAATTTTTCCTACACTTGGTATTCCTACCTGGAGTTTCCATTGTTAGATATTATAATACTTTGACATAAAAAACAGCAAAACCATTTGTGCTGCTATTATATTTGAATTTATACACTGCTTGTGTCCTATTAATAGTACTGTTTTAAATGGCAAGTTTCCAATCTCACAGAAGGAAATTACTCACAAAACATCCACATACAGTGCTGTACTTTTGCATCTATCTAGTTATATGCTGATATCCTACCTGATTCCACCCCAGTAGGTCAGGCCTGCCTGCAAATTACGCTGACCACAGTGTAGAAACACAAAGTCACCATCCCAGCTACAGCGATGTTCTGCAGCTCCTGGGGCTCTGCCATCCAAATGAATTCGACAATCCTCATAGTGAAGTTCATCACCTAACAAACACAAAGGGTAAACATTAAATTTCATTTAAACATTTCTATTCTTTTAATTCACTCTCCACCCTTATTTAATGAAATAAGAGCTTGATATTTCTTTTTAAAACATTATGGAAACCTTGACAATTGTTCTAGTTTCTTCATCCTGTCTATAGGCTTGTGGGGGCAAACTCAATGAAACATAGAAGAAATGAAGTGATAAGTAATAGAACTTAACTAACTGACAGAGATAAATAAAGAAAGACAACACTTGATTTCTCCAAAAGTGGAGAGATTTATAAATGCTGTACTTTCATGAATCATAGTGCATCTCATCATTATGGCAGCATTTTGAACTGATGAACTATTATCAAACTATCAGTCAAAATCATTGGCCACAAACAAGTTGTTTATACTCGGAAATTCAATACCCTATTTCCGAAAATATTACAGGGCACAACAGCAAATATAAAATTTGGGCTTAAAATACATTTTTATAAGTAATTTGTGGATACTGATCATTTGATAATGACCACAGAGACCAGAATCACTGACTGAGCTAGACATTTAGAGTTTTGTGTAATATATTCAGCTTAGTTAAGGATAAATTACGCCATTTAATACTTTTCTACTGATTCTGGGCATCAGTTCTAAGAAATTATTAAGAACTGTGAAAACTAGTTTTGAGCCAGATTTAGCACTTACTCTCTTCCAAATAGTCTTAACTCTAGCTTTCTTTTCCTTCCTTAATTTTTTGTTCATTCAAAAATCTTACTTTCTTTTTCCCTTTTCCATTTATATTGTGCATTAACATTCTTTGTTTTTCTCTGACTACATTATTTTTCTTTTCAACAATATGAAAGGATAAATTGCTACTCACTATATGGAGAAGATGTTGAGTCATAGGCAGACAAAAAAAAAGACTTCTATACATTTTAACTTTTGGCCAAACAGCCTTCTTCAGAAGTAGAAAAAACAAACACATTCACAACTCAGTCACACACAGTCTATAGCTGGCCACAGCAACCAGACACAGTGATCCGACGCTTGTGTTAATGAGTGTGTGTGTGTGTGTGTGTGTGTGTGTGTGTGTGTGTGTGTGTGTGTGTGTGTGTGTGTGTTCTATTTCAGAAGAAGACCTTTTGGCTGAAAGCTGAAATGTATAGCAGTTTTTTCATTGTTCCTGCCTGTGACTCAATGTCTCCTCTACACGTCATGGTGAGTAGCAGTATACCATCTTGTTATTCTATCCTGATCTTTCCATTGCTTTATTTTACCTTTCAGTTAATTCCTTAACATTATTTATTCCTTCATCTATTTTGTATCAACTAATAAGGACTACATTCCAACTTCAAGTCCTTAATTTTCCTTGTTATTTTATGTTTCCCCAATCCTCTTTTATTTTCTTCTTCAAATTGTTTTTCCTCCACTAGTTTATACTGTTCTTAATTCCGTTTTTTTTATGCCACCTTATAAATTTAGTATTATGTTTCTAAAATTTATCTTTGTTATTCATGATTCTTGAGTGTCATTTGTTTTCAGACATTTTTACATTTCTGTAACCCAAGCTAGATTTTATTTGCCGCCTTCCACAGCCAGAAGAAATTGCCATAATTAGGGCTACTTGTTTTGTGGTCTTCAGTTCTAAGATTAGCTTGATGCAGCTCAATGCTAGTCTATCCTGTGCAAGTACCTCTGCATCCATTTGAACCTGCATACTGTATTCAAGTCTTGGGCTTCCCCCACCCTTCTTCCCTCACTTCTTACCATTACCAAAGTGATGGCTCCTTGATGCTTCGGATGTATGCTATCATCTGATTCTTCTTTTGGTCCAACTGTGCCACAAATTTTTTCCACGCAGTAATTCATTACCTCTTCATTAGTTATTTGACCTAACACTCTAATCTTCAGCATTTTTCTGTATCATGGTTCTTACTACAGCCAGTGAAAGGAAACGGCAGCGGATGTATAACTTCTGTTGTTTCGCACTTTTAACAGGTCTCGTTCATGACAGAATCGGTATAATATGATGTCTAACTCCATAAATGTATCTGTTTTCTGCCTTTGTTTACATTCTGTTTCCACTCACATCCTATTATTTCTTGCATGAATGTTAGCCAGTAGTTCATTCCTATTTCCGAATCTGTGTCTGCCCTTGTCCCGAGTATCTTTATACATCCCTTCAGTTCATGATCACATCATCCTGTTGTTTTTGTTTCCACCTTTCTGTTCTTCTGATGCAGAATTTTTTAAAAATCTGATCATTAGAAATTCTGTTTTGTAGCTAGTAGTAGTAGACACTGCTTTCCACACAAATATTTTTTGATTAGGTTGACACAGCTAATAGTTCAGTTGGTAGGTACTCAGAAATAAGGAAAGGGTATTTGACAAAAGGTCAGATTTACTGAACTTTCAGTTGTATCTTTACCAGTTAGGACTGACAGATGAAATCAGTTCAAAAAAGAGCACCTCATTTTGTATTATTGTGAAATAGGAGGGTGGCACAGGTGTCATGGAATGATAAGCGAGTTGGGGTGGCATTAATTAAACCAAAAGCATTTTTCATTGCAAGAAGGTCTCTTCATGAAATTTCAATCGCCAACATTGTCCCCTAAACATGAAAATATTGTGTTTGCACCCACCGAGTAATAACCATCATAATAAGATGAGAGAAATCAGAGCTTGCATGAAAAGATTTTAAGTGTTCATTTTTCCCAGACACTGTTTGGGAATGGAATAGTAGAGAAATAGTCTCAGGATAGTTCGACGAACCCTTCGCCATGTAGTTAAGTGTCAATTGCAAAGGAACCATGTTGATACAGATGTAGATAACAAATTGCAAAAAATGCTTCTTTTAGCATTATAAATTTAATTTTACAGCATTTTTAAGAGTATAATGGTACATTCCTCTAATGTTCAATGTTCATCAATCTCATCAATTCCAAGAAGCCCGTTCTCCCGTAAAGGGGATGTTTATTTCCGCTAGTGTTGGGGAGTTTGGGAAACCCCTTAGTAGTTGGTCCCCCCCCCCCCCCCCCCCCTCGCTCCTCTCCACAACACTGTGTGCCTTGGTAGGTTTTGAACATGAGATTTTTTTCGCATGCTATTACAGTCTTACTGTTATGCTATGGATTTGGTACTCCCACTTTTGTATCCTAAAAAAAATTTTTGTTAATGCTGAATGGGTGTGTAATTGGAACATACAAGTGAAATCTTTCAAAGAAATGATTTCCAACTTCCATGCAGCAGGTCATCTTAACCAGGTTAAGAGTGTACATCTACACTACCACCAGGAGATGATCAGCCTAAAACACAAAACGGATCCCCAAGGACTTCACAAATTTGCAGCTGAACTACTTAATACTTGTGGTACTGAAAAATTCTGGTTGGACATCTAATCAGACATGATCATAGAGTATTTCCTAATTATAACAGTGAAGAGTTATAGACAACATCCTCACAGTCACAGCATAATGGATAGTGTGCTATGTAAATGGATCTTGGACATGCTGTGAATCCAACACATATGTAAATAAATAAACAGATTCAAACTCCTTACTAAAACTCATTTCCAGCTAATGTATGCTAGGGCATGCCACAGAGGTGACCAACTCCAAAACACAAGATTCTGGTGCTCTGTCATTTATATGCAATGCATATGACAATTCTCCCAACCTTAAGAAGGAAGACACTAATGTGGATTACAATGACGAGAAAAACCTTACTGATGACATCATCACTGAAGAGGCAGAAGCCAGTGCCTTTAACTTAACAATATGGACAAAAGAGGTCAAGGTGTTAACTTTCTTTGTATGATTCTGTATTCTGTTACATGCTTTTTCATTTGTAATAATTTTCTATTTTTAAATATACTTTCAGCTTGTAAAAAATGGTATTGTATTAGATATAATGGGGAAATTTTTATGAAATATACATTATACAGATAAAAAATTGTATTTTTGTTTCTGGTTATATACCTATAATGAATGAAGTACTCATTGAAGGTAAGGAAGATGGGAGCATTGTGGTTGTTAAGCACTGACAGTTAGATGCACCTACCATGAAAAACCAAGATTTGTTTTGCAACTTTTACACAACCTTAGCAGAAATGTGCACCCCACTGAGTGTAGGGAACAGTTTACTTGTGGCACTGACTGTTAAAAGCAATTACCATTATCCTCTTGAAAAAGATGTAAAATAACATTACAATGTTAAAACCTGAGGTTCTTATAGCCTTTTGATAATTTGATAATACTACCATTCGTTTGGATCTCTGTATCGTGATAAATATATGTTGTAGAAATATGTTTCAGCAGTAAAAACTGCAGAAACTTTTATTTTTAGGGGATCCAACAGAAAAAATTGTAGGGAAAAAACTGGCAAAATTTCATGGTTTTTAGGCTCCTCTAAGTTAGTACATGATTCTCAAGATCAAAAGCTTGGATTCTGCACTACCCATCACCTACATACAACATACTAAAAGTTCATAGAATTCTAACATTTTGTAAGGTCCACTGCACCAGCCAACTGCAATAGAAAAGCAAATATCATGTGCATAAAGAAAGTGCAAATCATTGAATACCTCGACACTGCAGTGGTTCAGGCCAGGCAGCGATGTGTGCTACTGAACCAGCATGATAGCTATATTGTCTTCCGTGACTGACAAACACCACATTAGAGTCAAATCCCAGTTCTCGACACACAACCTGTGCATCACGCTCACAAAAATGTGGATCACATATGGGAACCCATTGCAGTGACGTACGATTATAACGCTCCAAAAAGCCCTCCGCAGTTCTTGCTTGCATTGACCCTGTAAAAAAGATTCATTATACATATGAATTTCTCATTTAAGAAAGAGCCTAGGTTTATTGGCATTTAGTTTTTAAAAAAGATTTATATAAAAATGGTTACAGTTTAAGAACAAAGCAATCTGCTAAAAAAATGTTACTGTGTGTGTGTGTGTGTGTGTGTGTGTGTGTGTGAAGTGCAAACACGTGTGTGTATGCATGCGTGTTTTTCATATTCTTAAATTTATTTTCCCACAACATTAGTTTTTCTTTTATAATTACGAGGGTAATCCCAAAAGTAAGGTCTCCTATTTTTGTATAAGAACAGAACTCTGTTTGTGTGGCAATTGGTCACACTGTTATGAAGAGTGCTTCAGGCACTGTCTGTAAACATGCGCACGCCGTGCTGAGGCGCTCAGTCTTGGCTTGGCAGCCATTGAGAATGGAGCTCTTGTTGGATGTTACCGCCAAGTGCGAATTGCGTGCAGTTATATGGTTTTTGAACGCAAAGGGCACTGCGCCGATTGAAATCCATTGCCAATTGACAGAAGTGTACAGTAAGTCATGCGTGGATGTCAAAAATATTTGTAAGTGGTGTAGAGAGTTTGTAGCTGGTCAGACCGAAATTCACGACAAACAAAGGAGTGGCAGACCGTCCATTTCTGAGGAGACAGTGTTGAAGGTTGAGCAAAGATCGGCGGATCACCCTAGATGATCTCTGCACATTGGTTCCTGAGGTTTCCCAAAGCACTGCTCATTGAATTTTAACGGAAACATTGAACTACCGTAATGTGTGTGCAAGATGGGTGCCACGCATGCTGACTGAGGACCACATGCAGCAATGAGTTGATGCCTCCCGCGCATTTCTTCACCGCCTTGCAGCCGAACAGGACAACTTTCTGGACTCAATTGTCATGGATGACGAAACCTGGCCACACCACTGTGCACCTGAGACCAAGCAACAAACATGCTAGTGACGGCATCCTTCTTTGCCAAAGTCACAAAAATTCAAACAAACACAGTCTGCCGGTAAAGTCATGACAACCATTTTTTGGGATGAGAAAGGGGTACTGTTCATCGACTTTATGCCCACTGGGACCACAATCAATGCTGACAGATACTGCGAGACTCTGAAAAAACTCAAACAGGCGATTCAGGACCGGAGAAGAGGACTGTTGAGCAAAGGCGCACACATTCTCCATGACAATGCTCGCACACATCGCTCAGCAAACTGTTGCTCTCCTGCAACAGTCTCAGTGGAACATAATCACCGACCCACCCTATAGTCCTGACTTGGTGCCCAGTGACTATCACCTGTTCCCTACATTAAAAGAACATTTGGCCAGAAAGTGATTCAGCTCCGACAACGAGGTGAAAGAAGAGGTTCATAACTTTCTGAACAGCATGGCGGCGAGCCGGTATAACATGGTCGTACAAAACTGCCACAGTGTTTACAAAAATGCATCAACAGAAATGGTGATTATGTCAAAAAATAGCTAAATGTTCAAGTTGTAAACTGATGTAAACCACTGTAGAAATAAACAGGTCTATGTGCTTATAAAAAAATAGGAGACCTTACTTTTGAGATTATCATCATATTATAAGTAAGGAATAAGTTGCAGTGATGAGAAATTAAACTACAACCAGATTAATAAGGAAGAATCCTACAGAAGCAATATAAATAACACACTAAAATCTTTGAGAACAGTGATTTAATTAGTTAGGCACGTAGGTGAAGAATAATGGGAGGGTGAAAGGGGGGCAGAGAGCCAGCATTATGAAGTAGTAACAAAAGAGATATGTAAAGATACAGTGATAGAAACTCAAATATATACCTGTGACCAATCTCCTAGAAACTTTAATCATGCTTCAAGAAAGAAATTTCAGCAGAAAAAAAACTGAGAAACAATAATTTTAAAAATGAAACTGGCAAGAACACAGAGAACCATGTTCCTTTATTTTGGTGCATGCACTCTCATCTATTACTCTGCATAACAGAACTAAATGGCAGTGTTTCTTGGGGTCTTTGCTAGTGTAACAGTCAGTGATGAACATAAATGAATATTTTAAGATTTCCAATGATGCAGCTAATGTTAAAGAAGTCTTGTACTTTCATTAAGTCTATACTGACACGATATGACCGAAGAAAAAACAATCAGACATGATTTGGATTAATGGTATCTTTTGTGTAATGAAGCAGAATCTACATTAAAGATAATGACATTACAACTGAGCCAGCAGACAGGATTTACAGAAGATTTTTGCTTAGTTATAGTGCTTCAGAAGAGATGTGAACCACCTATGGTCAAACTTATTGGTCAGTTGAGTGCCTAGTGGAATTGACTCAGATTTTAAATTTCTGATATCAGAACTGCTCTCATTCAGTAAGTTATAAAGTCTGCTTGAAGGAGAAGATGTTATGGGACAGGATATAAATTGTAGACTCAGCAAAACCTTCGATCTCTACTCTAATCCCCAGGACCATCCCAAAAGCTTCCTCCAAATTCAAATCTCTCCTCATGCCAATTACCTCTCATATATTCGCCTTTTATATGCTACCAAACATTCTTAAACCTAACCATCTTGTATGTTCCACTGTGGATGGCTGGCTACAGCGCTCCCACAGAAAGAATCTTGGTTCTTGTTAACCAACACCTCAAACCTGTTGCCTACAGCCTAACCTCTCACATCAAGGATGGAAACCATTTCCTTAACCGTCTGTCGATGATTCGCACACCATTACCGGTGAGATCCTACTCATCACTATTGACACCACTTCCCTGTACACAAACATTCTCCATGTTCTCGAACCTACATTTGTAAAAAAGTATCTCTCCCTATTGATTCTGTGCCCACCACATCATCATTCCTTATACTCACGATAAATTATATCTTTATCTGTAAATTCTTCTTCTTCTTCTTCAAGGGGAAAAACAGCAACAAAGTCAAATCACAGTCATGAGCCCTCACATTTAAATGAAAAGCATCGCCATTCTCACCACAGACTGGTCAATCTGAATGCAGTATGGAGTAGTGTGGGGTCAGCACACTGCACTCTTGAATTATCAGACCTTGATTGCACAATTTCTCATTGAAATAGTTCCTCAACAGACATCATGAACCAGAGTGGACACCATTCCAGTCCCCCTACCAAAGAAAAATCGCTGGCAGGACTGGAGATCTAATCCATATCCATGCTGACCAGTCAGCTAGTCAGGTGGACTGTGAGCTCTCGCATGACACCCTCATATAGTAACCTTTTCATGACTCATCTCGAGGCAAATCCAGGTTCTGAGTCCCTTCATCTGCTTTGGGTTCATGGTCATGGCCCAGGACCACAACAGTCTATCATAATTCCTCCACAACCTTTTCTCCCCGCAGCTTCATGTGATTTTCCCAATCCCACTGTTCGTCTTCCTCGACACTGACCTCCACCTCTCAAATGGCCTCATAAAAACCTCTGTCTGTTTGAAACTCACTGTAACTAGGAAGCAGAAACGTGATTGTGAGGGAAAGTCATCTGTCCCACCCCTCATCTTCCCTTTGAACGATGAGAAGCTTCTGGCCTTGTCTAGCTTGATCTGTGATTCTTAAGTGTGTTGCCATAGCGCCACTTCTGCCACAGCTTTGCAACCGAGTTGCGGCCATTCATTCACTTAAGCATTCACTCTACAGAAGTGCTGAACATTTGTAAAGGGAGTCCTGATTTTCACTGTGCACCACTGCTAATCATGTTTGCTATTTTTAAGACCATTCAGTTACCAGACATAAAGAGCCAAGCAAAGGGCATCTTAGACAGGATATATGAATTTCTTCATAATTTTATATATAATCCAAAAGAAAGGCAAAATCTTAACAGCACTACAGACTGCAACAGCAAAAGGGGAGGTGTTTCACTCCGAACAGTAAAAAGAATATTGCAGAGGTGGTCAAGCAATGAAGTCACAGTCTCCGAGGAAAGATGTTAGTGAAAGAAGAAGTCACTGATTTGGAAAATTTCCAGGATATGGTAAATCATACTGTTATCAGATTTTATGACTGTGGCAAGTACCCCACAAGGCAAAAAGTTGCAGATGCATTAGATGACTAGCTTTGTTTCATAGGGGAGAGCCATTTATTTCTTAATCTTTTGAGTTTAAGGAACAAAAAATGCAATGATAGAGGACTAATTCTGATGGAAAGATCTGACATTGTAGCAACTAGGGAAATTTTTCTGATAAAAATTCACATCACTGAGGAAGAAAATCATCACCACCCTAATACTTACCTCGATAACTCATGCCAGGAAGCACATCTGGTAGGATTTGAAACGCAATGGGGGTTTGAAAGTGCTGACTAGCAAAAGAAACAGACTTGTTGTCAGCCATGCAGGATAACCTGAACATGGCTTTACAAAGGTGTACATCTAAAATTCACTTCCAGTGATTATCATGAAGCGACGAATAGTGATGTATCCTTTTAGACTGTCATTGCTGCAAATGACTTGCAGATCCTGTGTTTTGTGATGCATTTAGTTCTTCAGAAGAGAGCAATAAATTAACATTACCTGGTATGCTTTTTGTCATAACACTCTTTCCTCTCTTGCACTTTCTCGTGTCACTTCCCCTTTCCTCTCTCCTTCCAAAACATTTCAGTACAAGGCAGCATGGCTGCCAAGAATACAGCATTTGTGCTGGCATCCATGAAATTTAACAAATGAGCAGTAATAACATATTTAGCTACAATATACATTATAATTCACATCAGAATACATTAACGTGGAAAGACCCAATTAGTAAGCTATGGCTGCTATTTCCCCATAGTGTATTCAAACATTTCCTTGATATATGGTACTACAGTAATAAAAAATTGTTTAAAGAAAACCATTGTTTGCATCCGACTGTAAAAGTTTTATTGTAATGTATTGTCTACAGATTTCAGCACTCATGCCATTTTCATGTGAGTCTCTTGTAAGCACAGGGGTCTGACAGGATTGTTCAAAGGCACAGTGTGCTGGATATGATTCGACTGGTGCAGACCTCCAGGCTTGCAACTTTGATGAAAGAAATATACACTGAGAATAGGAATTTGGGGAGAGGGGGGATTGTGCAGAAAATGTGGGGGGGTTTACCTTCTATATCTGCCATTCCAGCTGCCAGTCTCACTGCTCTATAGTATAAACACCAATAGTAATGACACTTTGATTGCTGTCATTCTTTCACATTAAAGAGTCTCTTTCATAAAATCTGGCCATCCGCAGGTGGCACATTTACCATGATGAACAAAGGGTCTTACCAAGGTTTTTGCAGACAGAGGCAACCCTCCAAACCTTATCCACAAAGAGATGCCCCATGCCATATCCACACATGCTCCTAATCCTCCAGTCACTTGCAAATGACCAGTCCTCTCACCACCCAGTATTATCCTAGACTGGAACAACAATCAGGGCTTTAACTGCTTACCTTCATCCAACAAATGAGAAATATCTAAGTCATAATCCTTCCCAGCTCTCTGAGTCTGCTGCCCGCCCTGTCTATGAAATAACTTGGTGCACCCTTCTGCCACACCTCTTTACACATATATCACCTCTTGGTGGAAGGCCCAAGGGAGAGATCTGTCTGTCAGCACATCCCATCCCACTCCCATCAAAGGTACAACCCTTGTTAGAGGCTGGATGACCACCAACCAGCTATCTACCTGAATGAATGGCCACTGCCAAACTGTGACAAAGAGCAGAGTTGACCACACAAAGGCTGAACACACTGCTGAGCAGAAATCACTCAACTTCAATGGATTCTCCAGAACCTTGGCCATCTGGATATTTCCCCTCCCAACTGCATCTTCTCTGAATTATGTAGATGAGAACTGTACTTGCAACACGTTTTTCAACCCCACAATTGTCTTCAATCTCCAGTAGGCCCTGTTCCACACCCACACCAATCCACATGGCTCCCATCTCATTCGCACTCTCCTCATTTTCCTTCTTCCTCTGTTGTGTCTCCACCTTGAAGTCCATTCCTCCAGTTCTTGTGTGCAACAAACACCAGCTGCCTGCACCAGAGTGAGCTCACTGTCCCACGTTTCTATTCAAACCCCTTTCTGGCTCTTTTTGCCATTTGCCATACATTCCTCTCTCCACCCCTCCCACTTTCAACCCATCTCCATTCTCTTCTTTATCAAATCTGCTTGACACAACCCTACATTCTTATTGAACAATAGCACTGGTATAATTTCATTAGCTGTGACAATGTAGACAAGGGTGTGTGTGTGTGTGTGTGTGTGTGTGTGTGTGTGTTTTCTGTATCGGTTAGCTCTGATGGAGAAAACTGCCACAAGCTGTCTTCACGTGAAGTTATCAACTTCCGCTTCCTCTCTATTTTGTCCACTGTGTCTTGCTCACCTTGCATGTTTGCTTCCCCTGTGCAATTATTTGGCAATGTGCACAGGCGAACTGTAGGTTGACCTTGTGCCAGCACAGAAGCCATCTGAGTTTTCATGTCTGAAGAAGCCTGATGTGTCAGAGGACGCAGTATAACTTCTTGACCTGGTCTACCATTTGCCTTAAGTGAGCCCAGAACCAGTATCCCCACATTTGGTGCAAATTCAATCACCACGCCTGGAGATAGTGACAGGGTTACCTGTGGACAAGCAAAGTATTTAAAGGAAAGATACTAGCAGGAACAGCTTCATTATTAAATCCCTTACACAGTGTGGGAAACATTTCACTACTCTCACAATGTGTGTGGGTGATTACAATTATAGTTAAAAAAATAGTTTTCCATCTTTTCACACAAATGCATATCATACTTGAACATATTTCAGGGTAGTTTTACTTCTTCATATATCTGATAACATCAAATGTTTTCTACTGAGACACCATAATACACAAACCAATGTGAGTAAATGCAAGATATTTGCAAAAGACTGGAAAAGCAAAAGTAACAGGGAATTGGAAGGTTGTTTGTCTACTAATGGACTTATATGTTTTAGCAACAGATCAAGAAAGACATAACAGTAATAAAGCTTCTACATGAAAGGAGAGTGAAGAGATGTGCAAATGAACAAAATTTACACAAAAAATGCTCAGCAAAACAGAACTACCCATTTAACAGTTTTTTCACCAACTGTGACATTGTTCTTGTTCCTTCCTTCTAAATCCACATAGTCATCTTTGTCCCCTGTTGCTGCAGCCTGATTGGAGTGAGTAAAGACCTTGGGTATGTGGATGACGAGAACACATTTGGTATATAATGTAGAAAAACATAGGAACAGGTCAGGAATGGTTAGAAAAGATTCCAGTAGTGTAGTTCATGTAGATGTATGAAAGGGAGGCATCTGATCATACAGTCATACAAGAATGCCATATTGTGCTACAGGAAACATATACAGAGTTTGTTTGGTACTTTATGAAATTAAAGGAAGCTACATAATACTTGTCATGTTTTTGCGTAAAACCTGTAGATGATCAATTCTCAGATCACAGTAACATATAACAAAGCAGCATTTGCACTCCCTTTCGAGAACTAGCTCTTCTTCTAGCAATAGTAAGCACATTCATATAGGCACCCAAACACACACACCTGTCAAATCCTCCCATGGCCACAGGAGTGTGCATTTGGGTGCGTGTGGTTATGTGAGTGAATGTGTGTACTATTGCTAGAAAAAGAGCTACTGCTTGAAAGCTAGTGTGAATGCTGTTTTCTGTTGTGTTACTCTGCTCCACACATCGATCCACTATAGGTGAGTGATTACCTTTCCCTTATTTTATATACTGCTTCATCCAGGAATTTCATCTTTCACAGCCCAAGGATAGGCCATTTTTATTGCTGGACTGGTACACGTAACAGCACAATTCTCAATACCTGAAGAAGATGACTAGCTCAGTCATCAAAATATTGTGCATGAAATGGAAATAATAATTTGGCTGAACACCTGGAAACACAAGCAATGACCGCAAAATTGTCAGCACCTGAAAAAGATGTCTGAGCTGGCCATCAAAATACAGGGTGATTTAAAAAGATTGACACCACTTCAGATGGCTATATTTCCTGCGCTATACACTGTACTTGAATTCTGCCAAGTATATTTCTATATTTGAAAGAGGATATCATAAAGTTTCAGATACTACCACTGGAGCACTTCAGCACCATACTGTCTGCAGCATATACTGCATCAGTTGAAAGCAAGATGGCTGCTACGCAACACAGGATTTTTATATTCATGTGTTCAGTAATAGCAAGTCTGTGATTGCAGTGCAATGAGAATTTTGCCATAAGTTGCACCTCCAGTGAGGGAGAGCACTGGTTGTTGGAATAAACAATTTGATGAAACTGGCTCTCTATGTAATGGTAAAAGCCCAGGCCACCCATATGTATTGGAGGAACATGTGGAGCATATTCCACTGAGCTTGAAACGTAGCTTGTTCCTCAAATGAATGAAGGTTCAAGAGATTAAATTTTAGAGCAGGGTGAAACTCCACCCCATTGGCGTCTGAATGTTCGATATTTCCTGAACAAATATGTACCTCAACAATGGATAAGTCTCACAGGGAATGGAGACTTAGTACTTCACTTCTGGCCACTGGTGCGTCCTGATCTCACACCCTGAAATTTTTTCTTGTAGCAGTTTGTGAAAGACGGAAAATACATACCATCTATTCCCACAGATTTGAAAGACCTCAGAAAACATATAACAGCTGTGGTGATCTCTAAGACAGTCATCATCTAGTGTGGGATAAATTCAGCTACCTTCTGCATCAGGGGTTCCCAGACACTGGTGCACGTGCCACTGACGGTGTACAAGGACATTTCAGGTGATACGCATACAAGTAAACAAAACATGAACTGATACAAGTAAATTTTTCTCTTACTTTATTCTTACAGTAAAATGATAGTGAGAAATTTTTAAACTAAAATGATAGTGAGAAAACTGATTGATAAAGAGTAGAACATATACAATGTCAAAGAAAACGGATTTGCTGCAAAATGTTTGTTCTGGATTGGATGCAGGACACAGGAAGATCTGAATGTACCCTCCTCACCCCCTCCCTTTACTAGCCATCACTTCCTTGGACGGGAATGATTAATCTTATTTTGATGTTGGCAATATATTGATAAAGCCTTGTTGCTTATCCAAAAGATTTTCTGCCACTTTGCAACTGCTGCCAGTATAACGTGGTGTACCAATTTTTTGTCATCGTTGCTTTGTTGGGTGTTACATTACAGTGACAAAGATGTCAAAAATTATTGCTCTCATATCAATCCTCACCCTGCAACAGTCATTGCTCAGCATTTTGCAGCCCCCCCCCCCCCCCCCCCCTGTCCTCCTCCACCACCTCAGGATTCATTTAAAGGTGAACAAGCTACAAGCTATAGTGGTGTGGCCAATTTTCTAAAACTATCAAGTGTTACACAATGGCAAAAAGTCTGGAAATCCCTGGTCTAGATGTTACTGGTGCGGCCCAACGAGCCCACATTGAATATCCAAAAACTTTCATGTATGTATAGCCAAATGTAATTTACAGAATTAAAATACAACATATAGTTCAGGAAATATAGGCAAGTTCAGATGAGCACATCATTAACTTACATTTGTCCCTGGAGCTTTGCCATGTGAGTTAGTCAACACCACATGTGAAAAAATAAAACAATCAAGGTAAATTATGAAAATATGATGACCAGGGCTATTTTAATATTCATGGTAACTTACATCTGAGAAGTGACTGAATAGAAGTTAATAAGCACCTTAACTTTTGCTACTGACCAAAATATTGGTAAAAGAGTTACATGAGATATTTCAATCTAGTTTTAAAAGCCGGATAGCTTTTAGACTAAGTGTAGAACATGATAGAAATATAACTGAGTTGGCTTTTTCTCTGGATGACAAACGGATGAATGTGGCATGAAAATTTCAAAGCTATTCCAGTCAGTGTAAGCAAATTTACTTCATTATTATTCAGTTTATGTAGAGAACTAATCATTTAATGTACTCTTATGAGGCTACAATATTTTTGGACAAATATAAATTCCACTAATCTTATGTGTTGTAACCCGCACTTTGTTATAAATTTTGCTATGATCTTTCCTCTCTCTAAATAGACTGTATGTCCTTGTCCTTTCACTTTCTGTACTACCACATGTAACATAAACAATGAATAGTCAATAAACAGGTATAATCTGTCACTGACCTGTGGTAAAATTGTGAGATCGGATCGCACAATGTATGGTTGTTCTCTGTAATTCAGCGTCATTGATTTATCAAGTCGACCATGCAGGTTGTCAGGGTCAACAGGAACTGGTGTTTCCCATGACACTGATACTGATGAGTCCAGTGAGTCTTCAGTAAGAAATGGACTGAAAAAAAAAAAAAAAAAAAAAAAAAAAAAAATCGTTTCACAAAAACTGAGATATAAATTAAGGTAATGTAGATGCAAACAATTTAAGAACCTTTAGATTGAAGGCTTTCATGGAGTATATCAAACATCACAAAACTTTTTGGATACTTGCAACGTCATTTCTTCAACTATCTTCTACTAATGTTTTGACAGTGATGCTGCTGAATGAGCTCAGGAACATCGCGTTACTTTTTCTGTTCCACATTTGGTAAGCCAATAAAAATCTGAGACTTCTGTGTGTGTGTGTGTGGGGGGGGGGGGGGGGGCTGGCTGGCACCACATTGTTCCATTTAATAATTATTATGTGACATGTCAATAATATATTCTTCATATGGTTCAGATTCACTGATGCCATCTTCATGGTCTGGACCAAGAATGAGGACACCCAGGAACTCCATACTTTCACCTTCATTTGCTTCCTCTGGTCCTCCCCAGCCAAACAAGCCACGTTCCTCATTGTCAACCCCCAGCTCAAGGATTGCTACATCAGTACCTCCATCCACACCACACCTGCAAATGACCAACAATATCTCCTCTTTGGTATGTGCCACCTATTCCACAGTAAGAAGCACTTTCCATACACCATAGCCATCATGTGTTGTCACAACTGTAGTGATGGTCAGTCGCTCTCCAAGTATGCCAGTGGTGTCACTAAGGCCTTCACAATCCAATATTACCCTCCCGACAATGGTTTTCTGCTGCCCATCCAACTTATGCAATATCATTATCTGACTTATTCCAGTAAGACCAGTTACCACACATCCTCCCACTATCACCTTCTCCAGTCCCATTACAGGCATCTCCTAGCCCATCTAAGGCACGGCTGCCTGTGAAAGCACCTATGAGATCTATTAACTTAGCTCCAAACCACTGAGTGGCATTATATTGGGCATGACCAATAACAAGTTGTCTCTCCATTTGCATAGCCACCGCCAAACTGTGGCCAAGAGACAGATGGACCACCCAGTTGCTGAGCATGCCACTCAACACAATGTGCTTGATTTCAATGACTACTTCACAACCTATGTCATCTGAATTCCTCCCACCAACACGGGCTTTCCTGAACTGTTTGTGTGATAACGCACGATGCAACACATCTTTAGTTCCTGTAAACCCCTAGCCTCAATGTTCACTGGTCTCTGTCATTATCCCATTCCCTGCTCCCATTCCAAACCCACAGTCCTTCATCCTTGCAGCACTCCTGCATGGCTCTTTCCCTTTCTCTAGTTCTCTCCTCACCATTTTACATCTCCCCCCCCCCCCCCAAACCTCTTCTGGGGTGCTGCACCTGGCAGCCCACTATACTATGGAGAGTAGAACCTCCAAACCTAACACCTCAGTAGAGTGTTTAGATTTTGCGGTGTGCAGTTGCAGCTGTAGTGGTTATAAAGCTAAGTACTGACAAAGTTATTTGTGCTCTGTTATACAGTTATTCAATTTAATAGTTTTCAGCGGTGTTTCGTGCTGTTTGTGGCAAAATAACGATTTAATAAACTTTTGGAAACGTTCGCTTGCTATCTTTTTTTAGAGTTGTCTATGTATGAAAGTTGTTTAGTAAATTTTATGCTTTACTTTTCAGCTGGTGTTTCTTATTGTTTCTATTGAAATATTTCAGTAAAATTTTCAGTCAGTGCTTTAACTTCGTTGAGTGTTGAATTTTTGGTTTTAGCTAATAATTTTTTGAAGTTTTGTTGGTATTGATATTAGCTGTGGTGTAGTAGTATTAATACAGGTAGTTGCTTTCTTAGTAGACAGAGAATTTTGAGACCACTATTGTTAATTCTATAAATAGTTCTGCTTCTATAACTGAACTTAGGTAATGTAAACATGTAGTTTTTTCCAGTGACTGTAAAATTTTACCATGAGTGAGAAGTGTGGGCTTCTGTAAAGAATTAATGTTAGTATTTTGCAGCTAAGACTTATTAAACTGATAGTTCGGTAGTTTTCACATCTGTCAACTCCTGCTTTCTTTTGTATTGGAATTATTATATTCTTCTTGAAGTCTGATGGTATTTCTACTGTCTCATACATCTTGCTCACCAGATGGTTGAGTGTTGTCATGATATATGCCACTACTTTTAATGAAATGTTGTATACTCCCGAGGCCTTGTTTTGACTTGGGTCTTTCAGTGCTCTGTCAAATTATTCAGGCAGTATCATCTATATCCTGTTCAATTTCTATAATATTGCTCTCAAGTACATCGCCCTTGTATAGACCCTCTATATACTCTCTCCAACTTTCTGCTTTCCCTTCTTTGCTTAGGATTGGTTTTCCATCTGAGCTCTTGATATTCATACAGGTGGTTCTCTTTTCTCCAAACGTCTCTTTAATTTTCCTGTAGGCAGTATCTACTTTATTCCTAGAGATATATGCCTCTACATCCTTGCATTTGTCCTCTAACTATCCCTGCTTGGCCATTTTGCACTTCCTTTTGATCTCATTTCTGAGATGTTTGTATTCCTTTTTATCTGCTTCATATACTGCATTTTTATATTTTCTCCTTTCATCAATTAAATAAAATATTTTTTCTGTTACCCAAGGATTTCTACTAGCCCTCGCCTTTTTACACACTTGATCCTCTGCTGCCTTCATTATTTCATCTCCCAAAGCTACCCATTCTTCTTATACAGTATTTCTTCCCCCTGTTTTTGTCAATCATTCCCTAATGCTCTCCCTGAAACTCTCTAGAACCTCTGGTTCTTTCAGTTCATCCAGGTCCCACCTCCTTAAATTCCCACCTTTTTGCAGTTTCTTCAGTTTTAATCTACAATTCATAACCAATAAATTGTGGTCAGTGTCCCTGGAAATGCCTTACAATTTAAAACCTGGTTCCTAAATCTCTGTCTTGCCGTTATATAACCTATCTGAAACATTCCAATGTCTCCAGTACTCTTCCACATATACAACCTTCTTTCATGATTCTTAAACCAAGTGTTAGCAATGATTAGGTTTTGCTCTGTGCAAAATTCTACCAGGCGGCTTCCTCTTTCATTCTTTGCCCCCAAGTCTTTCTCATCCTTTTCCTACTATCTAATTCCAGTCCCCCGTCACTATTAAATATTCATCTTCCTTAACTATCAGAATAATTTCTTTTATAGCTTCATACATTTCTTCAATCTCTTGATCATGTGTGGAGCTAGTTGGCATATAAACTTGTACAACTGTGCTAGGCGTGGGCTTCATGTCTATCTTGGCAACAATAATGTGTTCACTATGCAGTTATAAGAGTCAAGGAGCATGAAAGGGAACAGTGGTTTGGAGGGAAGTGAGACTGGTTTGTAGCCTATCCCCAATGTTACTCACTCTATACACTGAGCATACAGTAGAGAAACCAAAAGAAAAATTTGGAGAAGAAATAAAAACTTTGCGGTTTTCCAATGACGTTGTAATTCTGCCAGAGACAGCAAAGGACCTGGAAGAGCAGTTGGCACTTGAACAGAATGGACAGTGTCTTGCAAGGAGGCTATAAGATGAACATCAACAAAATGAGGATAATGGAATGTAGTCTACTTAAATCAGGTGATGCTGAGGGAATTATATTAGGAAATGAGACACTTAATGTAGTCGGTTAGTTTTGCTATTTGGGGAGCAAAATAACTGATGATGGTTGAAGTACGGAGGATATAAAATGTAGACTGGCAATGGCAAGGAAAGCGTTTCTGAATAAGAGAAATTTGTTATCATCGAGTATAGATTTAAGTGGCAGGAGGTCTTTTCTCAAAGTATTTGTATGGAGTGTAGACATGTATGGATGTGAAATGTGGACGATAAATAGCTTGGACAAGAAGTGAATAGAAGCTTTCGAAATGTGGTGCTACAGAAGAAATCTGAAGATTAGATGGGTAGATCACATAAATAATGAGGAGGTGTTGAATAGAATGGGAGAGAAGAGGAGTTTGTGACACAACTTGACTACACATGTTCTGAGGCATGAAGGGATCACCAATTTAGTATTGGAGGGCAGTGTAGAGGGTAAAAATTGTAGAGGGAGACCAAGAGACAAATACACTAAGCAGATTCAGAAGGATATAGGTTGCAGTAGGTACTGGGAGATGAAGAAGCTTGCACAGGATACAGTGGCATGGAGAGCTGCATCAAACCAGTCTCTGGACTGAAGACCACAACAACACACTGCCTGACAAAAAGTGAAGGGCCAAAATGAGGTGCTACAGAAGAATGCTGAGGATTAGATGGGTAGATCATGTAACTAATGAGGAGCTACTGAACAGAACTGGGGAGAAGAGGAATTTATGGCCCAACTTGTCTGGAAGAAGGTATCAGTTGGTAGGACATGTTCATCAAGGGATCACCAATTTAGCATTGGAGGACAGTGTGGAGGGTAAAAATCATAGAGGGAGACCAAGAGATGAATACACTAAGCCAATTCAGAAGGATGTAGGGTGCAGTAGTTACTTGGAAATGAAGAAGCTAGCAAAGGATAGAGTAGCATGGAGAGCTGCATCAAACCAGTCTCTAGACTGAAGACCACAACAACGACATGCTGTTCATAGTATCTTATCCGCATTCCTATTTTTTATTCATTATTCAACCAACTCCTGCATTACCCCTATTTGATTTTGTATTTAGAACCTTGTATTCACCTGACCAAAAGTCTTGTTCCTCCTACCACTGAACTTCACTAATTCCCACTATATCTAACTTTAACCTATCCATTTCCCTTTTTAAATTTTCTAACCTACCTATCCAATTAAGTGATCTGACATTCCACACTCTGAACTGTAGAAAGCCAATTTCCATTCTTCAGATAATGATGTCCTCCTGAGTAGTCCGAATGGGGACTATTCTACCCTCTGAATATTTTACCCAAGAGGACGCCCTCATCATTTACCCATACTGTACGGCTGTGATTTATCCTTGCTTTCAGCTGTTCACAGTACCAGCACAGCAAGGCTATTTTGGTTGATGTTACAAGGCAGACCAGTCAATCATCCAGACTGTTGCCCCTGCAGCTACTGAAAAGGTGCTACCCCTCCCTCTTCAGAAACAACATGTTCGTCTGACCTCTGAACAAATACCCCTCCTTTGTGGTTGCACCTACGGTATGGCTACCTATTTCGCTGAGGCATGCAAGCCTCCCCACCAAAAGCAAGGTCCATGGTTCATGGGGGTAGGAAGCTCAAATTCATAGCAGCCTTTTTGTTCTGTTGATCTGTGACTCAACATCTGCTTCATAGGGTATGAGTAGTAATCTATTCTTTTCATGATGTTGTCAAATGATTTAATCCAATTGTAATTAATATTAAAAATAGAAAAGAAACGCAAAAAAATCACTGTGAATGTGTATATTGACAAGAAAAGAAACAAAAAAACAAAAATCACTGTGAATGTGTATATTGAGCAGAGTGTTCCTATTGTCAGTTTAGTTTTCCTCATTTTATATGCGTGTTACTCATTTGTAACTTCCATCTCTGCTTTCATCAACTTCTAAAAAATTTGGAAACTTTCTCCTTCTGCTCTGATGTAAAAAAGTTATAAAGTGTTACAATAATAATTGTTTTCCTTTTTTCCTTGTTTTATGAATGTGTTAGTTGTTCTTTCCACTATGTCTACATTTTATTTATTCTGCAAGCAAGGGCACACTCTCAACTGTGTTGGCGATCTTTATACAATACAATTCTGTGATTTGTGAAACATACACACATCAATTGTTACAAATGGATTACTACTTCAGAAAAGGATAGTGTACTGTTTCGAGAATTTCTGCATAAATTCTAGAACCACTCAGCCTTCTACCATCTCGAACACACGATATTTTAAATAGAAGTGTGAGAGAGCCTATTTACTGCACATCACCTGTCTCTGTGTGCAGGTTTGTAGTTTATCGTGAGACAACTATAGACAGGGCGGTCGAACGGCACCGAGAAGTGTTTGCCGGTCGCGCAATGGAAGCTGTAGTGAAAGAACAAGGAGTGTTTATGTATTCTGTGCTGTTTTATAGCTTTGATGGTTGTAGTGGAAAAAAAGAGCAGTTGAGATATTGTCAATTAATGCTCGTTTTGGACTTAGAAAGGATAGGATGTGTATTCAGATTCATATTGACAAAAAGGATATGGTTATCAAGCCAACCTTACCTTATGTGTAAATGAACTTGTTTCTAATCTTTAGAGATGTGAAGAGACTTACTTGATAGTGTTTGTTTATGTGAAGAATAAGTTTTGTGAAAGTTTGATGTTCAAATATACGTTGTGAAGTTAGGCAAAAGAAACTGCATACATCTGCTTATTTTTATAAGAAGAAAGAGTCTTGCGAAATTCCTGTTCCTAGTAGATATACTTCAGAGAGAAAGAGAAAAGGAGGTTGGATCAACTGAAATATTTCTTGTATTTTGACTTGGCAGGACATAAAAAAACTTAAAAGATGGCAACATTAACACTGGCTATGAAGGATTATCACTAGTATATGATAAGATGAAATTAAATATTACAAAGTATTACTTACAGAAAATGAGCAAGAGCATGGTTGTTCCAGTCATCAAAATCAAAGATCCGTTCTCGAATCTCAGTAGCATTTGTTGTTCCCCACCAATTCTCTGCCACATCCACTTCACTTTCCAGATGAGCAGTTTGCACTCCAGCAACCAGCTCAAAGTCCACGGTGTTGTCCCCAAGTAAATTCCGTCTCACTTGTACCTTCTGCACACCACGGAATCCAATAGCAAATGATGGGTTACTATCAGTGTTCTGTAAAAAAAATAATGACATCCTTTCTATCACTGAAATTCTAAGAACTGTCTAGTTTCATACTGTCCTTTGACCCTTTAAAATTAATATTCATATCTCACAATTATAACAAAATGGAAAGTACTGATTAATTCTTAAATTTCAAGCATTTTGGTAGTCAAAGTTTCTATCCCATGTCCACAGAATGCCACTTCATGCAGACACAGGCGTTACGAATAAATCATAAATCTTATTTTATTGACGTTTTTGAAATACATTCATTTTTTAGATATTCATTTTCAACCCTTTTCTATAATTTCTATTCACATGGTGTGAAATGTGCACCTAATTTTAGTACTGTGTGACTCTGATAGACCACCATATGCTAAGAGCTGATAATGCTGTTAACAGTATTGAATTTATTGTGCAGCTGCTCCTTTGCTTTGTTATTTTGTTCTCCCCCAATTATGGCGAGATTTTTGGGTTCTGCTGATGATGGAACAATGACTGTGCTATTGTGTGCTGTAATATAGCCCAGTCCAACAACAAAGAGAAAAGAAAATCACCTTTTTTTTTTTTTTAAAGTGGTACACTTCAGTCTTTCTGAGGAGATTCGTTAAATATATGGCTCTCAGAACTGCTGCAAGATTACACACTATAAATTCCATCAGTACTTAATTGAGCTATCTGTTCGAGTGGTGACTGATGGTATGCGGAAACTACCAGGGTTCACACCAGAGTTGTCTATTATGAAGGCTATTTACAGAAGTTGGGCAGAGATAAAGATGACGCTACACGATAGTGGTAGTAATATTTCGAGAGATCTCTACTGGAGCTGAACTCAGGTTTCAGCACATGTAGAAGATCACTTGTACTTCCACCTGACACCAAACCAAAATTGGCTGCTAAGTAAATTCTGTGCAATCCTATGACGGGAACACCATTACAAATTTCTGTCATGCATCTGGTAGCAATGCCTGGGTCCATACATAACTAGTTAGAAAAAAATGCCATTGTTGTTTAGGCAATCTAATAAAAAATATATATTAGAGAGTGTAATTTACAAAGTCTGGAAGATGGAGCTGCCTTTCCAAAATGAATTAATTTAATAATAAAATTGTTTCACTCTTTATAATCAGAAAATTTATACACTTTAGTACATTTTTTTGCCCAAATTTCAGTTTCTAGGACACAGTTTTCATGTATTAGGTGCATGTACTTATGCTGCAAAAACAAGTTTTATTGCAATTACAGCAGCAAGACACAGCAATATACACATAACAAAAAAAATTTGCATCACCTTGGTTCAGAGAGTTCCGGAGCCTGTACAGAAAATTGGAATAGAGATCAACATAAACATCATTTCCACCCTTTTTATTGCTTATGAAGACCACACATTGCATGTTGTACCGCCATGCAGCAAGATCTTCAGAGATAGTGTCCAGATTGCTGTACACACCGATACCTCTATACCAAGTAGCACATTCTCTTGCATTGATATATGCCTGTTTTCGTCGTGGTATACTATACACAATTTCATCAAGTTACTGTTCGACCAGATTGTCCCACTCCTCAACGGCTATTCGGCGTAGATCCCTCAGAGTAGTTGGTTGGTCACGTCATCCATAAACAGCCTTTTTCAATCTATCCCAGGCATGTTCGATAGGGTTCCTGTCTTGAGAACATGCTGGCCACTCAACTCGAGCGATGTCATTATCCTGAAGAAAGTAACTCACAAGATGTGCAAGATGGGGGGCGCAAATTGTCGTCCATGAAGATGAATGCCTCGCTAATATGCTGCCAATATGGTTGCACTATCAGTCAGAGGATGGCATTCACGTATCGTACAGCCATTATGGCACCTTCCATGACTACCAATGGCGTAAGTCGGCCCCACATAATGCCACCCCAAAACAGCAGGGAACCTCCATCTTGCTGCACTTACTGGACAGTGTGTCTAAGGCATTCAGCCTGACTGTGTTGCCTCCAAACAGATCTCTGATGATTGTCTGGTTGAAGGCATATGTGACACTCATCATTGAAGAGAATGTGATGCCAATCCTGAGCGGTCCATTCGGCATTTTGTTGGGCCCATCTGTACCACGCTGCATGGTGTTGTGGTTGCATAGGTGGACCTCGTCATAGACATCGGGAGTGAAGTTGCACATCATCCAGCATATTGCGCACAGTTTGAGTCATAGCACGACATCCTGTGGCTGCATGAAAAGCATTATTCAACATGGTGGCATTGCTGTCAGGGTTCCTCCGAGCCATAATCCATAGGTAGCGGTCATCCACTGCAGTAGTAGCCCTTGGGTGGCCTCAGCGAGGTGTGTCATTGACAGTTCCTGTCTCTCTGCATCTCCTTCATTTCCAAACAACATCACTTTGGTTCACTCCGAGGTGCCCGGACACTTCACTTGTTGTGAGCCCTTTGGGGCACAAAGTAACAATCCATCATGTTTGATCCCTGGTACTGACCGTCTAGGCATGGTTGAACTACAGACGACATGAGCCATGTACCTCCTTCCTGGTGGATGACTGGAACTGATCGGCTGTTGGACCCCCTCCATCTAATAGACACTGCTCATGCATGTTAGTTTACATCTTTGGGAAGGTTTAGTGAAATCTCTGAACAAAGGGACTACTGTGTCTATGATACAATATCCACAGTGACCAGCTATCTTCAGACGTGTGTGTGTGTGTGTGTGTGTGTGTGTGTGTGTGTGTGTGTGATGATTAAAAGTTGCAATTCTCTGCGACAGGCAGAACAGCCACCAGAGTGCATTAGTATTGTTTATGTTCAGTTCTGTTACCAGACCGGGTATGGTATATAGCGGGAGTGAAGAGTGTCAGATGTTGAGTGATCACCGCATAGGACACAGAGATGCCACATGTTTACTTGTGTGAGACAGAGTTATCAGCAAGTGACACAAGTTTGAAAGAAGTCTCATTGTGAGTCTCCACTTAGCTAACTACTAAAATCATGCAATATCCAGATTTGTGGGACATTCTGTTGTGACAGCACCTTCAAGTTGGATTGCATGGGGATGTGAGGACAGGCTTACTTGTCACCAAGGTTCTGGTCAACCGTGTCTGATCACCACAAAGGAGAATCGCCATATTGCACACCAAGCACACTGTAGCCCCTTCGCAGCCAAGCTTCCCATATGAGGACAAGTACTGGACTGCCTGCAATATTCATGTCATCTCACACCAATGGTCAGAGACTAGTAGAGGCTAGACCTGGGAACTGCAGTCCCATGAGCAGGCTGCTTTTAACACTATAACCCAAACGGCTATGTTCAGAGTGGTGCCATGACAGGAAGCATGGATTGCTGATGAATGGCATCACATTGTGTTCAGCAATGAAGTGTGTTTGTGCACTACCTCAGATGAAAATGGTCAGTAAATAAGGCAGCATCATTGGGAGGGGTTCCATTCTTCTATCTGGAGAGATACAGCTGTGTTACTCCGGGTGTCATTGTTTGGGGAGCCATTGGGTATGGCTTCAAGTCACAGCTGGTATCATTGAGGGAAATCTGACAGCACAATGAAGGTCATGGACATCCTGTGTCCTCATGACAGTATCATGGTGCCATTTTTCAACAGGACAATGATCATCTGCATATGGCAAATACACTCCTGGAAATGGAAAAAAGAACACATTGACACCGGTGTGTCAGACCCACCATACTTGCTCCGGACACTGCGAGAGGGCTGTACAAGCAATGATCACACGCATGGCACAGTGGACACACCAGGAACCGCGGTGTTGGCCGTCGAATGGCGCTAGCCGCGCAGCATTTGTGCACCGCCGCCATCAGTGTCAGCCAGTTTGCCGTGGCATACGGAGCTCCATCGCAGTCTTTACCACTGGTAGCATGCCGCGACAGCGTGGACGTGAACCGTATGTGCAGTTGACGGACTTTGAGCGAGGGCGTATAGTGGGCATGCGGGAGGCCGGGTGGACGTACCGCCGAATTGCTTAACACGTGGGGCGTGAGGTCTCCACAGTACATCGATGTTGTCGCCAGTGGTCGGCGGAAGGTGCACGTGCCCGTCGACCTGGGACCGGACCGCAGCAACGCACAGATGCACGCCAAGACCGTAGGATCCTACGCAGTGCCGTAGGGGACCGCACCGCCACTTCCCAGCAAATTAGGGACACTGTTGCTCCTGCGGTATCGGCGAGGACCATTCGCAACCGTCTCCATGAAGCTGGGCTACGGTCCCGCACACCATTAGGCCGTCTTCCGCTCATGCCCCAACATCGTGCAGCCCGCCTCCAGTGGTGTCGCGACAGGCGTGAATGGAGGGACGAATGGAGACGGGTCGTCTTCAGCGATGAGAGTCGCTTCTGCCTTGGTGCCAATGATGGTCGTATGCGTGTTTGGCGCCTGCAGGTGAGCGCCACAATCAGGACTGCATACGACCAAGGCACACAGGGCCAACACCCGGCATCATGGTGTGGTGAGCGATCTCCTACACTGGCCGTACACCTCTGGTGATCGTCGAGGGGACACTGAATAGTGCACAGTACATCCAAACCGTCATCGAACCCATCGTTCTACCATTCCTAGACCGGCAAGGGAACTTGCTGTTCCAACAGGACAATGCACGTCCGCATGTTACCCGTGCCACCCAACGTGCTCTAGAAGGTGTAAGTCAACTACCCTGGCCAGCAAGATCTCCGGATCTGTCCCCCATTGAGCATGTTTGGGACTGGATGAAGCGTCGTCTCACGCGGTCTGCACGTCCAGCACGAACGCTGGTCCAACTGAGGCGCCAGGTGGAAATGGCATGGCAAGCCGTTCCACAGGACTACATCCAGCATCTCTACGATCATCTCCATGGGAGAATAGCAGCCTGCATTGCTGCGAAAGGTGGATATACACTGTACTAGTGCCGACATTGTGCATGCTCTGTTGCCTGTGTCTATGTGCCTGTGGTTCTGTCAGCGTGATCATGTGATGTATCTGACCCCAGGAATGTGTCAATAAAGTTTCCCCTTCCTGGGTCAATGAATTCACGGTGTTCTTATTTCAATTTCCAGGAGTGTACCTCTATGAAGTGTGTGCATGGTGCTGAGGTAGTCCTGTGGACAACTGGATTCCCAGGAGTCTTGAGAGTGCTGCTGGATCAAACAATGAAATTGGAGCAGAGCATCATAGTGCTGCAAGAAGTAAGGTGGACTGGAAGCGAAGGCATAGAAAAGAGAGAAGTTAACATATTTTACAGCTACAGTCGGAGGAAGCACAAGTTTGGCACAGGTTTCATGGTACATCACCAACTAAAACATTTAGTAATCACGTTTAGACCTAGTAGTCCAGGCCTGGCCAAACAGCACTCTGGAAGTGAAAGTTTTCCAGCCGCACTCCTGCCTAGTGCTCTGAGAGTAGTGGTGAGTTTTTACTAAGGGGTGAGGAGCAGATACAGTTGGACATCACAAGAACAACACAGTCAGCAGATTACAGTTCACTAACAAGACCAATTGTGTTAAATTAGATTTGAGCTCTACATTAAGAATACCATTGTGTCTGTACATTTACCCAGGAAAAGAAAAAGGGGAAAGACCACATTATTCAACACTGAATGGTAGTTTGAAGGCTTAATATGTCATTGCACTGTTATGAGTGGAAAAACTTTCATTAGAACATCCTTACAACACCAGCCACACAGATGATATAATGCACTTGCCTTTCGATGAATGATAGTGAATGCTGGCTGAACTTAAGGTGGCCATTATGGAACAAACTGAGTTTAGGAAATATAGAACAGTGGCATAATATTTTATGTTTCAAATCAATGCAAGGGGAATATAATTTGGTAACAGATATCATGGACAAGATTGATGCTATTAAACAAAAATCAGCTTCAAGTTCATGACATGGAACATTTATGGAACACAAGGCAGTCATTTATGGACAAGACATGACTGACTGTGTTTCACTAACTGAAACATTTAATCATGAGTTCTCAAGAGCTTCTAAGACGAAGAACGATTCTGATTTACTTGTCAGACCATTCTCGCTTTCGGTTGCTAAAGTACCTCCATATTGTCTGCAGCTTTAGCTGGTAGACATACAGTGTAGCACTTGGCACAATGATCAGTTTGTCCAATCTATATATTTACAAGGCTCTTATAAAATATTACCCCAAGAGTAATATTCTTGACTACACAGACAAGCCACTATAGTCATTTCATGTTTTGTTCAACGTATGTGTGCAAATACGTATTTTCTGTTAAGAAACTAACAAGATCCTGCCAATCTTCAGATCTAGAAGATTTTAATCTGCATAAGTCCACATGTTGACTGTATAACACACCATAGTTCTAATAATGTACTTATTGCATTAAGAAGTAAAGTTGCTGATTTAGTAGAAAAATAAAATGTTGAAAATAAACTCTAGGGATAAAATGGTGTTTACAAAATATGCTGCAATATTTGCCCCTTAAAAGTAGTTCGGTTACATTGCAAATACATCTTCCTAAGTTTCCTGCATCTGCAACCTTCAGCATATAGCTCACACACACACACACACACACACACACACACACACACATGTGCATGGAATAGTGAAGTGATTGAAGAAGATGGAATACTGAGCAGACTGTGCTGCACTTGCAGAGTGCGAGTGCACTCTGAGAGTGCAAATCTTGGCCAGGTCTGTATTATTCCAAAATTATCAACACTCAGGATAAAGGAAAAATTCTTTAATTATTCTATAATTAATGCCCATGCATCAATGGAAGAATCTAAGGAAGGAGAAAAGAAGTAATCTATGAACTTTCGGAAAGAACATACCATGGTTGACCAGAACACAAGATTAAAATAATAGCTGGTGACCCAAATGCTAGAATGGGGAAAGAACAGTTCTTTAGACCAACAATTGGATTTCACAGTAAATCATGAGCAATGATTATGGAATATGACTTATATTATTTGCAGCACCTAGAAATCTGGTGGTGGGTTCAACACTGTTCCCAAATAAAGACATACACAGAGATACATGGACATCATCAGTCGGAAACTAATAAATGAAATTGACAATATTTTGAGAAGGATAGACTGCTACTCACCATACAGTGGAGATTTTGAGTCGCAGACGGGAACAGCAAAAATAATACTGAACTTTCAGCCAGAAGGCTTACTTCTTATATAGACTCTCTCTCTCTCTCTCTCTCTCTCTCTCTCTCTCTCTCTCTCTCACACACACACACACACACACATGCACACACACTCTCACACAAATCAGAATTACTGGCTGTGTCGAGCCTTAGAGATACAGATATCAATCACTTTCTCATCTAGGCATACGTGAGGGCTAGGAGCTCCAACAAAGTGCAAGGAACACAACCCAGTAGTCCTAAATTTGATATAGCAGCTTTATAATCAGCTGAAATTACAGAACAGTATGAGCAGAGAATAACACAGTGACATCAGGAAATGAAACAAAGCTAAGTAAGGCACATGAGATCCCCATGGTTTGACGCTGAGTGCAAAATTGAAATGGAAGAAGAGAATAAGGCATATAAAAGGAGACATCATTTACAGTATACAAGAAGGATGGTATAAGATTATATAAAAAAACAGTGGATTGAGAAGAGGACCCACCCAAGAAGCAAGATACAGTGGATGAAAGAAAACATTGTGGAATGGAGCTTTTGAGGAATAAGGATAAGGTAAGGAAATATTACAGACAAGTAAATACAGCACAGAAACATTTTGGTGGTGAACAAATCTGATAAAAGATGAAACAGGAAAAATTGCAAGTGAGGAGAATGAGATATGTGAAAGATGGTGCCAACAACATCTAACAGATGTACATGGAGAAAATTACTCTGGTAGCATAGATCCACTAAATTATAGTATGAAGGTCCTGGTAGAATGTAAATATTTCAGGAGTAAAGGAGACCACTCACTGAAAAATAGAAGCACTGAGTTGACATTTTATATGTACACAATCTGAAAAATGAAGGCAATGTAAGTCCCATTAGCACTACCTGTCTGCTACCACTTGTATTTCTGTAAGCTTTGGAGCCTGTTGTCAGCAGACACCCTCCTTAGGCATAGGTTTCAGTGAAACTGCCACTGACTTGTACAAGTTCTAAATTTTGATTAGTGAGTATGCAATTTTTTTAACTTTTTAATATTTATCTTTTGTCACCTGGTAATGTATAACTAATAACTCTTCCTTTACTTTTGATGGCAGCAACTGAAACATTGTTAGAGTTAAAGATATATATTAACTTTGTAAGTGGACATGACAGACATATCTGTTCACAGTCCAATTTTTCTCAGTGGATTTGACGGATATATTCGTCAGCAGCATTCCGTGGCTTATAGCTAATGGGAATGATGAATTTCAGGCCAACAGGTGTTACAGTGCTATTAGTTAGTGCTTCCTCCAATAGTTGGTATCCCTCATCAGCCAAAATAATGTATTCTTGGAGAGTTATAACATCTGTCTCATGAGTGCATTTTCTGTGTCAAGTGACAGTAAAAAATCGTGATTTTCGTACTGTTCGCTTTGAGTTTACAAGTTGGTTACCTTTTGTAATGGTAAGAAGATGCCATTTGTTGGTATCATAAACAGAACAGCTGCCTTTAGCTAGTAACAATAACTATTAACAGCTCTGATACTTGGCAAAACACAGAGGATGAAAAAAATTACAGTGATATGCAGTGCTTTTTTTCTAAAAAAATGTTTGAGGGTACTCCGACATTGGATATAATGCAGCTCGCACACGAATTATTGACAGTTTTTGGTTTTTTAGATGCAGGAGAACAAGTAAAATAGTTTGTTAGTTTTCTGCTCATCTCTCACCTCCAACTTAACTTACAAGTTGCAACAAAAGACAAGCCACACTGTAAAACTTCGCACAATTGACAAGAACGGAACAGCAAACGCAAATGAATTAAGAACAACAAAACAAAGATGGCAATGAATCGCGAAGTATCATGGTAGCATGACCATAGAGATATCTATTGGTAGCTCGGCATTTGAGCGCACACATATTCGTTTAGCACTACCATCATCCACTATTGGCGGGCGAGGGCACTGCATGCTTGTCGAACTGGCTGCCAGTGATTCAATTGTCGAGAATGGTTGCCGCAGCTTTGAAATGCTTGAAACAGTCAATGGCATCGCTTTTCCCACCAAAAACTGCACTGGTATCGTTCGTATTGCAATTACCAACATGAAAAAATGAAATAAAAAATTTACATCCGTGAAATAAATCTTTGGCACTCTTCCAAGTTCTCAACATCGTAAAAAAATTACTTTGTCGACGAAAAAGTTTAGCGGTATGCGTCCGCCAGCATTCCCCTAGAAAAACAGCACTGGTGATATTCCTTCATTCAGAATCATGTGAAAATGATCCAGCACTGTAACAGAACCTTTTGCGTGTCAGTTCAGCCCACTAACACTTTTTGTTTGCTGGTAAGAATGGCATAATCGAATTGTTTTCAATGTTGTGTAGAGCAATGTTTTTGCAAAACAACAGCTGACCAAACAAACTTATATGCACATTAATACACAGCTTCTCGTTCCAATTTAGCAGCAATATCTGGGGATCACTGCTGGCAAGGCACATCAAGTGATGAGGTGAAAATACTGACGAATATTCATTCTTCAGGGAATTTTGCACAAGTCAGAACACAAACTGTACTTTTCAAAGAGGAAGTCACTTGAAACACACAGTTTAAGAAATTTACAAATTAAAGAACATTACATATTTTGTCGTAATTTCTCCATTTTGTAGATAATAAATCATATGATCCCTTAGACACCGTGAACAGAAAACTATTTGAAGCTCAGCAGATTACGGAAGTGCAGTCACAAAGGGACATTACTATTGATGATTTTCTGTCGCTCTAGAAACATCATCTTGGATGAAAGGAGTTCCCTGATTTCATAAAAAGAAAAAACTGAAGAAGAGCAAATGTGCCACAGTGCACAGAAACAAGCAGAGGTCAATGAAATGGAAGGACAAGTGAGGTGGTGTGATAGTCAGCATATACATTTCAGGAAGTACATCCAGAGAATGGCATTGTACAAATGCCAAGTTTTCTCATCGACTACAAGATGAATACAGGAGGCATGGATAAGAGTGATACCCAACTGCAATGCTACCAAATGGTAAGGAGCAGAATCCAAAACATTATCAGAAGATTTTCCCCATTTATTAGCTGTTACATGCTTCAGAGCACACCTTCTTTACAGAAAACATGACAGCAAAAAAAGTAATTGGAATTCATGATTAGTCTCTGGCAATAACTACGTGAAAAATAAAATTTCATTTTCTTCTGTAATACATTCTATTCTATCCCAAGCTAATTTAGTTTTGGTCCAAAAACTAAAATGATCAGAAAAATGTTTTAATGAGTGAGCAAGGCATGTGGTGCAACTGCATCAGCCAGAGCTAGGGGAAATAATCCACTGATAAAGAGTGTGCATAAAAAAATACCCACTTAAGGGTTCAGCAATCCATACAGCTTTAACCACAAAAATTTACATTTCTGTTCCAATAACCAGCGGCAAATATATTTCCAAATGTGTAAGCTATGTTTCATAGTCATGTGTTGTGACAAGTATGGTAATCCAACTTTGGACTCATTCAAGAAATCAGCTGTGTAGGCTAAAAAGACAGAAATGGATTAGTACAAGAAATGAAAACAGATTATGTAATTTGCTTGTAAGTAGATGCAGTTCAAATTACCTGCTGCAGTGGTGCTGTATTTCGTCGAACTTCATTGAATATAAAAAATGCGGGAACAGTGCCCAAAATCTCTGACTGGCTATTAGCTCCAAATTCTACCAGATAATGGCAGCGATTTCCCTCAATCAGGTTACGATTCAGCAGCATAAGTTTTTCCATTCCTCTAACTGACAGGAGGCCTTCACTTGCATGACATGCATTTTCACGGAACATGTTCTTGGATACATTCAGCCTGAAAACACAATTAAAACCAAAGTACACGTCTGTTGTTTACCAAAACATATCTACATCAAAAAATTCTGTTCATAATTTTTTATTGCTTCTTATATCATTTATTACAATTCACATTACAATCTAAAAGTTTCAAAAGGATGTACCATTTACAGTTTAAGACTCAAAAGAGGAAATAAGGAGTTGTAATTACCCTACATGTCACTAGAGATTTGAGCACAATGTAAATATGACCAGGAAATTTTGGTAAGTAAAGCTAATTCAGTGCAGATGCAGTTTTGTAAAGGAAGACTTATCCATATAATAGATAACTTTATCACAACCTCCCAGCACCTGAAGGGCATGTGACACAATTAGATTCTTAGGCAGTTAGGAATGGATACTGTCAGAGACCCATGACAAGTGACACCATAATCATATGACACTATAGGCAATTTAATGACAAAGAGATTAATATGTATCAAACGGATTATACCAATAATAAACAATGAAAGACACATCAGTTACCATTGATGTACATATTTTAACTTTTCATCTATTTGGTTTACTTTCAGGGAATAAAGGTTTAAGATTTAACTTCATTCTACACTCCAAATAACTTAACCAGGAAGAGGGGAAGAATAAAACTTCTTACCTTGCAAAATGACCTCCAATTTCAACAGCAAAATTAAAGTTGTTTCGCCACGTATTGTTCATCAACACAACAGAATGTGTGAAGTTTTCATTGTATTGCCAAACATATGGTAGCTCAATAAGAAAACCACCAGCTTTATTGCGTTCTACTGAACTGTCCTTCACTTGCCAGTGGAATAAATTTGCCGAGCCTCTTAGATCTCTGAAATAAAATCAGCACACAGTTAACTGTTGAAGCTATTATTATTTCTTACTGTTACGAAAAGTGCTGCACTTCCTACTACAGCACATTAGTAGAATTAGTAGAATTACACTGTGTTTAAATAACAGTGATCTAGAAAAAACGTTAACCAATACTACAGAGACCAGAGTAATGTACTGAACATCTAACAAATTACAGGCTATTGATATTTTCTCCATGAGATACAATAAAGAAACACTGCATGAATTTCCTATCAAATCTCCACCCACTTTAGGCTTTTTTTTATCATTTCCTGAAATCACTTCTGGCATATGTCACTTAGGATCTCAAAAAGGGTCACAGTGATTTTTTTATTCATTCTTGACAAGCTGGTGTTGCATCTCTGATGATGTCATCGGGCTATGACACACAAACCTATCTTTCTTCACTTGATTTTTTCAGAAACTAATTTTTTTTGAAACTAATGTTCAATATCACGAAAAAGAACACAATCAAAAAAGTTTAAATACATATCACATTGTCTTATTGAACATAAAAAGATATGCTTAATATTAAATTACATACTTGCCATGCTGGTGTATTCCTGCTCCATTATCAGTCAACAGTGTTGAATCAATGGTGATGTTGACTTCTGCCAAAGGTGCTGTATCTGTTTGCTCAGCAGTGCTATTCCTCAAGAACCTTGGAGAATCAACCAAAACAGCTTCACGTTTATTGAAGGTCACCTCACTTGACATAACTTCCATGGTTTCATTTCCTGTGCGTAAGTACAGTTCTCCCGCATCACCTACAAGTCTGAAAAATATCATTATGTGTAAGTTGCTTGCAATTTAGGCAAAACTGCGTATAACATTATCTCCATACATTTCCACCTCTCACTGCAGTGACAATAATGTATGTCTGCTCTAGACTGCTACTGTGCTGGAATGTTGCGTTGGATCACCTTGTTGTGGTGTTAACATTTTATGCAGAAATGCATAACACAGCTTTCTTTCAATTTGTCTACTAGATGAAATAAATGTAAAATTAACGGTCAGTATGAGTGGGTTTCCGATACACACTGTGTCCGAAAGTCCCATCGTCCTTTCTTTCAACCAAAACATTCGGACACAGTGTGTATCGGAAACCCACTCATACTGACCGTTATCTTCATGCGACCAGCTGTCATCCACCACACCAACGTAGTGGAGTTTTGCGGACTTTGGTAAAAAGAGCTTATGCCATTTCTGACGAGGAACATTTGAAAGAAGAACTTGACCATTTGAAAACTGTTTTCAAACAGAATGGATATACGGAACAACAAATATGCCGTGCTCTTCAGTTTGGTCCGTCACGCGAGCCTATAGAGGATACTTTTGTAGCTGTTGCTTATTTACCCTTTGCGGGAAGTATATCATCTAAAATTTCAAGAATTCTAAGGAGATATGATATTAAAAGTGTTTTTACGCCGGTGCCCAAGACTAGAGCCCTTCTCGGCTCAGTTAAGGATAATTTGGGTTTGAGGAAACCCGGTGTATATGAAATCCCGTGTCACTGTGGAAAGAAGTACATTGGTCAGACTATTCGAACGATTAAGGACCGGTGTGTGGAACATCATCGGCACACTCGGTTGCTCCAGCCCGAGAAATCTGCAGTGGCGGAACATTGCCTTAACGAGGGACACAGAATGATGTACGACAGGACACAATTGATCTCTCCTGCTTCTCGCTATTGGGAATGTATTCTTAAAGAATCTATTGAAATCAGATTAGCAAGCAATATTATTAACAGGGATAGAGGTTTTCCTCTAAGCAAAATATGGAATCCGATGTTGTCGGACATTAAACAAAAACGTTCTTCTTTTCGATCTTTGGATCCTTCCTGATACGATTTATCGTTTCCGCCGTCTTTCTCCACCGGCGCGCTGCGTGTCTTCTTATCGCCAGGAGGCGCTATCTTCTCGCGCATGCGCGGTGAACGGTTTGTGGTGTATAAAGGTTTCCGTCGTTGTGGCTGGAACTCAGTTCTGGCGAGGCAGTGCACCAGCATTAACTCACCTGAGGATGGCGGCCAGCTGGTCCGCCGAAATATTGTGTCTGGAGGACGAAATGATCCGGCTGCAAACCCGTGAAGAATATCAGCTATAATTAATATTCTTTGTAATTACATTTCTAATCAACTCTCCAATTGTTTACATCTCACAGTTTCACAATTTCCAGAATTTGAGGCCTTATTTGTGCAATTTATATATGTAATCTTGTGAAGCATGAAAATTTCGCATTCATTCATCAATGGACCAGGCAGAAGAAACTTAAGTAACATTCACATGAATCGTTACACAGTGAATCTGTGATACCACATTTTTTTGAAGGATTTTTCCACCACTGGCAGCAGAATGCAGTCCCATGCACATTTTATCCATCCACAAATCTGCGACAAATCGAGCCATTTAATTTTTCCACTCGGTGTGAACTTGTGGTTTTCATCAGCCATCCACTGCATGTATCACAGTTTAAGTGCAGCTCTGAATGCCCAATTTATACATGCATCTAATTTTTGCAGGATGGGTATTAGGTCGCCAGGGATAATGACCATGTCAGTTTCATCTTTTGGTAACTTGTCTTCCACTTCCTCAGTTGTATGTCTGCAGAATCTATCCAGGACTAACATATCATATAAGCTGAATAATGCACCAAGGCAATGTTACCAAACATGTGCCACCCAATCAACCACAAGTTTATTGTTCATCCAACCCTTTTGATTCGCTCTGACCAAAATCCTTTTCTCAGATATTTTCGGAATAATTTTCCTTTTAAATATCATGTAAGACAGCAGCTTTCACGCATCACCAGTTACAAACATTACTTTGCTTCTCACTGCCACCAGTATCTATGACGACACTGGATTCCCCTTTCGTGTTCACCATGTTGTTGAGCGGTATCTCATAATAGACTGACATTTGAGCTGCGTTACCAATTTTGCGATAATATACAGGAATGTCCACGGTGCAAATTTATCACATAGTGATGAAAATTTACTGCTTTTGCTTTGCAATCGCCTGAAAGCCATTGAGTAATGGTACTTTTCCTCTGGGAACCTAATCTGCTTCAACTGAAAAATCTTGATAGCCAGCTCTGGCTAGCTTCAAAGCTGGTGATGCCTTGTTCTTTTGCTAAACCCAGTGCTTTGAGTGAGCACATTTCACTACATACCACACATCCCTATTGTCACTTCTCGTGTATGTGAGTGCAGAGCTTTCTTTTCGAGGACTAGATGCTTTGCTTTGCTTTATGGCTGCATAATGCCCGGCAATTAGTGTTCATTCTTGAAGCCATCTTTTATTTTTTCGTCAATCGCAAATACAACCCTCACTCACATAGTACATTCTTCTTACTGCACAGTTTTCAATGTTGTCTGCTTCTTCAATATTTTTTTAAAAAATTTACCTTTAGTTGCATATAAGTAACAATGAGAATTTGTAGCCATAATTAGCAAGTTAACATGTAGTTAATACTTGGCTTCTAATGTGCTACTGATGCATTACACACTAAGATCGCAACACTGCTCTAGAGTAATGGGGTCTATTTCTGAAGACGGAGCAGTGTACCAACCTTCTTACAATTAATAAAAGGACCCCAGTATTTCATCCTTAAATTCAAGAAAAACTATGTGTATGTTATACAAGTTAATCTGCATTTCACTGCCTGTAATGATCCTACCCAAGAACTCTTCATCGTTATCATATTACTACAACAAAAATTCAATAACCAGTTTCTCCATAATGACGATGTGAATTACTACAAAACTGTAGAACAATAATGAAGAACCAAACAACTCCATTCTCGACGAAGGTCTCTGTGCCAAGCATGTTCTATTGCTACTTGGAAATAGCTGTACTGAAGGCTGAAATAAATCTGTTAACAGTCAGAACTGAATGTGGTTTGATCTTCATTGGAAATGTCTTTACTGTTTCTATGTATTAGTTTTGGCCCTAGTAAAAGGTTTTCAGCACCATGTGGCACACAGTTTCTAGAAAGAAAAGTGCTTCACAATATAATGTGCAAGGATGGGGATGCCTGTGGCTGCTAATTACTTCACAAAGTTATCATTGATAAGGCTTTGGAAAATAGCTACACAAATAATGCTCATGTGTAGCATAGCACACAGTGCGCTAGCTTGCAAGACAGGTTGGTGAGTCAGGACTGGATCAAATCTGTTCAGTGGATTGATGACTGTGGGTGGTGCATTGACCAGTCTGAGTGTGGTTTTTAGGCAGTTTCCCACACTTGTTCAGGCAAATGCTGGTCTTGTCCCCAATTTTGACCTCAGAAATCACAACAACAAAACAGTTAAAACACAGTACAGTTCATACAATTCACAGACAGGTGGCACACACAACTTCCCTCCCTCAGGTAGCTGACAACAGCAGTGACAGGAAGGGCATCTGATCACAAAGTTAAATAAAGTAAATTTCCCAAATAATGAGTACAGTGACCCCATATTAGACAGGATTAATGCTAAGAATGAGAAGGAGAATGTTCACTGCTGTTTGCCATGGTGTCCTAAACATCAGGTGTTGACAGCACCATGCATAACTTCTACATTATCTGGGTTGCTGAGAGCTCCGCCCCTATGTATCAGACATCACAGAAACTCTGAACTCCACAACCAGACCAGAAGGCGACAACCATAGCATTCTAGCCACACCACCATGTGGCGTTCATGGTGACGGCAAAGGTTTTGATGTACCATACCTTCTCCTACATCCGCAGGGTCACGAGCCTATAATAGGCCTGCATGTATAATTCCACAAGGCAGTTAGTTAGGCTGGCATGCGAACTTAGCAGAACAGTTCCATTACAGTGAGCAACTGACTAGAAGATCTCTGCTATGCCATGCTCTGAACTCTGCCACCACCTTCATGGACAGCACGCCACCACCTCTGTATGGACTTTCAGTGTGATCGGCGAAATGGCAGCTGCGACTTGGCATAATTTCTACTGTTTGTTTTCTTCACTGACAAGATAGTGCCAAAACTTGACTTTATGCTTCCATCCTTGCTGGACTAAGAAATTTTTCTAAAATGTTTGACCGATAGTGCTTTTCCGTTGAAGAACATTTGTCTCCGCAGCTTAAGCTAGAGTGTGGACTTTGTTTCAAACCCTAGAATTGAGGAACCTGCTTCATGCTGAACTTCACTTTATTCACATTTCGAGATCTGGTTCATCTTTAAAAGTGGACCCAGATATATCACTGTTCAGCACATACACAAAACAGGGCTGACAGTAAGTTCCAGTGTGCTATACTTAGTGAATTCGAAATCCTTCAGATTGGAGGGAGAATAAAACAGAGCTTTCCTTTTCAGTCACTATAAACATAACACAGTGTGGAATTGAGAACTGCTACATGTTACATACAAGAACAACATCTCGAATCCTTCATTTATGCAACCTCGTCTTTCACATTCAGGGTGTATATGTGGAAAAGGAAAAAAAATTCCTGGATTTTTCCCGGATTTCCCAGTTAATAATACACTTTCTCCCAGATAAAAATACACTTTTTCTGTTTTAAGTGACAGTATACTCTTCCTTGGCACTGTAAAAGTCATCAATTTTTTGAATGTTCAAGGTTTCATATACCAATGTAGAATTTCCCGGCACTTTAGAAAATGAAACTCAGGGGGGAAAACATGTTTTGAAAGACCTTTGATGTGCAGCAACATGTACGCTGAATATTTTCGTATTACAAAGGTACAAATTTGAATTCCACCAAAAAACACATGTCACTTTCTGAAGCATAGAAATTGAGGTTGCGATGCGCTTTTGTACGCGTCATAGCTCATTCACGTGCTCTCGCCAGCTGATGACAGCAATAGGACACATAATGTAGTCAGCCAATAGCAAAATCACTCTTAAGTAGTGCGAATACACAAATAAGAAAAGATAATAGCTTAAACTGATATACATAACATTCACACATAATACTGGTCTCGAAGATTAATAAGTTGGAAGAGAAGCACACACAAATGAACCAGTAAATTTTTTAATAAAGACGCAAATTTCTCCTCTTCTGGGCTTGAAATACTTCTAAATGGTCATCCTCAAAGAGTTGATTTTTAAATGAGAGTAAAACGCTTTGTGATTTAAGAAATTCATCATACATTCTCGCACGTAACTCATCTTGCGTAAAAGGAAATCTGCTTTGAATGTAATGCTTTTCAAACCACCATTCGCAATATTTTCCTGCGATCTGTTAGAAATAGGTTTGTTTTAGCAGTTGCAAGAAAGCGCCAGATAACTTGTGTCACCGCACTTGCGCAGCTACGATGACACAGGACGCACATATGTTCGTACGTGTGAAACATTAAAAGATCTTACACTATGTCATAAAAGAAAAAAACACATCAAAGGAAACTTCAAGAGTGTGGGGATTTCGCGAACCATACTAAAGTGCATAATTCGGCTTAAAATGCACATCCGTATGTAAATTTTCTTGGAGTACCAGTACTCATGTTTGGTTCTTTACTATAGCATAATGCCATACGTGCACTTCAAATGCAGCGAACAGTGGAAACTAGCCAATAGTGTGAAATTAAACACTTCATTTCAAATACATTGACTGCCTCAGTAGAAAGGATTTAATAAAAGCCAAATCTCTTTAGCAAACCAGCAAAAACAACTTCATGTTTAGTTGTTGTATATGGCTCATTTCCTTTGCAACTTAAGTTTTTTTTTTTGTTTTATTTTTTTTATTTTTTTTGTGTGTGTGTGTGTGTGTGTGTGTGTGTGTGTGTGTGTGTGTGTGTGTGTCTGTAGTAGCCGGAAACAATAATATCCTTTGTTAGAGCATTAGTTGTTACCAATCAACATCACAAAAATTTAACTGAAAACTAGAACAAAGAAAAATTCCCAGAATTCTAAACTATTCCCGGGTTCTTCCCGGTTTTCTCCCAGATGGAAAAATTCCTGGGTTTTTCCCGGATCTCCTGGTTGTGCCGGGTTGTATACACCCTGACATTATATCGCCCAACACATTTTGACAGTTTGGGAAACTAACTTTCTAGACAGTCTTCATATATAACAACTCCCCACTGAAACATTTCAAAAAATAAGGGACAGAAATCGTGCTTATACACTCCACCTTACAAAACCAACAACAGCTACCTCCATTGCTGAACACTCCTACAAAGCACTGTGATTGAAGCACAAAAATGTTGTCTTCATTGGTTAGATCTGACATTGTAGAAAGAAATGTGAGTGCACATAATACCTGCTGTAATATGAAAGATGTAATCCATTGGCATTGTGACGAATCCGTGAGGCAACAATTGTCAGCGTCGGTGGTGGACCATGACGATTAATGGCTGTGGCAGCTGGTGCCCTCACAGCTGACGCTGCCAGGACCATTCCTCCCAGAGCAGCTTCACCACTCCGATACTCAAGAACAACAGCAGATGATGAAGACAGCATGGGAAAGTGTGTGCGGTCTTCTCTCAGATCCAAAATATCAGCAGCCAGTACTCGACTGGGTCCGTCTACCAAAGACAGATGTTCTGTGCTGCGCTCTAAAGGCATGTTCAGCAACTGTAGGCCTAATACGTAACCCTCTAAGACCTAAAATCAAAATTTCAAAATAATATGTTTCATGACAATTGGTACCACATCCAAGCACACAAATGACATCTCCATCTCTGAACAACATAAACAACTGTGATACAATCATAAAATATGGGTCGAGCAAGATGACGCATTGATAAACAGCACTGGACGTGTATTAGGGAAAAGCAGGTTTCAAATCCATATCTAATTACCTTGACTTAAGTTTCTGTAATTCACTTAAACTCTCTCAAGTGAATGTTCAGCTGAATCCTTCTACAACACCATAGACAGATCCTTCCTTCAGCCTCCTGGAATTTAGTTAATGCTTCATCTCCAAAAACTTTGCAAGTAATGGAATTGTACAAGTTCTTTTTGTTTTCTATTACTTGGCGGATAACAATTACAAGGAATTCTTAGGTCTTCCTGACATATAACTACTTAAATGCTCCTTGGGAGAAACAAAAGAACTAGTCGCAATTGCACGATATTTCTACAAGCCAGTTGCTCCTTGTCTTAGCGTGTTGATGTTGTGATGAATAGATTTAAATAAATATGCTAGCTCATTAGCTATCCAGACTCACCTCCTGGCGAAACATCTACATCTAGATGGCTACTCTCCAAATCACAGCTAAGTACCTAGCAGAGGGTTCACCGAACCACCTTTGCAATAATTCTGTTATTCCACTCTCAATTAGTGCTTGGAAAAAACAAATACCTATATCTTTCTATACAGCTCTGATTTCCCTTATTTTATTATGATAATTGTTTCTCCCTATGTAGGTCAGTGTCATTAAAATATTTTCACGTTCAGAGGAGAAAATTGGCGATTGAAATTGTGTGAGAAGATCCCACCGCAATGACAAACACTTTCTTTTAAATGACGTCTACCCCAAATCCTGCAGCATGTCTTTGACACTCTGTCCCATATTTCTTGATAATACAAAACATACTGCAATTCTTTGAACTTTCTCTATGTACTCCATTAATTCTGTATGGTAAGGATCCCACACCACGCAGCTGTACTCCAAAAGAGGACAGCCAAGCATAGTGTCGGCAGGTTCTTTAGTAGATCTGTTCCAAGTGCCCTGCCACTAAAATGCAGTCTTTGGTTCACCTTCCCCATGACATATTCTATATGCTTTCCAATTCAAGTTGTTTGTAATTGTAATTCTCATGCATTTAGTTGAATTTATGCACTTTAAATTCAATTAATTTATTGTGTATCTGAAGTTTAATGGATTTCTTTTAGCACTCATGTGGATGACCTCACACTTTTCATTATTTAGGGTCAACTGCCAATTTTCGCATCAAACAGATATCTCATCTAAATTGTTCTGCAGCTGGTTTTGATCTTCTGATGACTTTACTAGATGATAAATAACAGCATCATCTGGACAGCTGCTGAGATTATTTATATAGATAAAGAACAACAAAGGGCCTGTAACCTTGGGGAATGCCAGAAATCACTTTGGTTTTACTCAATGATTTTCCATCAATTAATACGAACTGCGATCTCTGTGACAGAAGTAATGAATCCATTTGCATACGATGGACATTGAGTGGTGCAGAGAACGTGCAAAGTGCATTGTCACTGCCTAATACAGCTGTCCTGGCTTTCAGCATCATTAGCAAGTTCTCAGAAAATTCATGTTCCTGCAACTACTGTTGTCTTAGCACCGTCAATACTGGTTCCCATTATTTAATAAGGTGATATCTAAGATTCCTGTTCATTAAGCCATTTAGATACTAAGGCACATTTTTGTCAGTGACCTAATATAATGTGATGTTGATATTCATGACAACCGTCATTAAGCATATGCTATGTATGGTCAATGTATGACTTCCTGTGTTAACAAGGAATCTTGTATACACCTTGCTTTCTTACATTTTGACTGGCTTCTTCTGGAAACTGGATTAAAAGACACATTCCATTTGGTGTTTCCTGTAATTCTTCCTAGCATTTAATGAGACACTTTCAACATAGGGCAAGAAATCCATTGTAATTAGGTTCAACCATATCTTCAGGCTGGTCATATCATCTAGTGCATGAGTGACAAAATGTACAGCAAATTTGCTTTCTAGAATACCCATTCAGAACAAATACAGAACAGAGGTGGCTGAGCTCTGTTAACAAGCTTTCGGGATTTAATACAGATCGTGCTCTGGGAATGTGCTCCTGCAATACCCACTAGTATTGAGATGAAGTAAGACGTCAGGTGAGTGTGTGTTCATCTGCAATTCACACCGTCTTCTTTTTTATGAATCCTGACACCAACTCAACCAAGTGCAGGAACCGCATTGGCAACAGAAAGACATCATCAGTCACACAACAACGCATCTGGTAGAACGCTCTGACGAAAGCTCAAAGAGAGGACAGCTTTGCTGGGCACTAAATATTTTCCCTATTGTCTTCTACTAGCGATTTGGTTTTGGATACCCTGTAGCGCACACTTGGCAATTCATGCTTCAGCATGAGGGTCCGTATATATACTTCCCTTGTGGCTACACTATTACCGCTCTTCTCCTACATGTGAATGTTCTTTTTTAGCGAGCTGCCATATAAACTGGACTGCCATTACAGCTCCCTACAGTCACATTAGCATCTCAATGGGTCAAGCAGTTACTTCAGAGAATTATGGTGCAGTTACAACAACGATAACTGTCTCTATGTTCAAGAGGCATTTCATCAATTAGAAGAAATGAACCAAAAGAAACTACGATCAAATACAATAAACAATGAAAAGTCCAGGTTAGAAAATCAACAATATGGTTTGGACTGTTGTTATTCTGATTGATTACAACATTTAAATAGCATTTACAGTCAATATTCTCACAATATACCTGTTATTTTTTTGTAATTGAGTCTTAAAAATCATTAAATATCATAATCTGGTCACATGATCGAAAATGCTCTGTTATTGGCTGATGCTCTGGTAAAGTCACAGACTGGGAGTAAGACAAAGCTATACATGTGTTATAGGAGTGTCACCTGAAGGATGTTTTTACGTACTTTTTCTGCAAACAGTTTACCTGTTCAGTGATGGAAAACACAATTACAGCTTTTAAGTAACAATAGAAAGGAATTTTGTGAATGCTGAGAGTGGAAGCCTTGCGAAAGTTAATGTGTTTTGCTCCGCCCATTTAGAGCAGTGATATGTGCACTCAAAACTAAGGTATTGTAGAACTTTTGCAAATGGGTCCATATATTATAACTAGATTGTTGACTATGAGTCATGAGCTACAACTGAAAGCACAATAAAATTATTCTTGGCAAAACTTAGTGCTGCTTTCTTTTCTACAAGACACTCACAAGAGAAAATGCATCCAGTAGACATTTGGTGGCACAATGGATTATGCAACCAACTGAAGATATAGAGCTCATGTCTTCAAATCCTGCAAGGGACATATATTTTTAAAAGTTTTACATGAAATACAGTGTTAATAAGAACTGATTGCAGCAGTCATTTCAATTATGTGGTGTATTATATATAGCTTCGCACAAAATGGACACAAAACATAACCAATTCACTTTTTTGGAAAGAATTGCTAGTACTGAAGATATCACCATTCTCCCACAGTACAATGAGGTGTACAATGATGAGGTTGTACGGAGAGATATACAGCATGTACAACATGCGGGTGACACAAACGTAAGGGCTGTGATGTTTGTGAGTGTAAATTAACATTAGTGTCTGAAGCAGAGTTACTTCATCTTTATGTAAGGTGATGACACTGCAAACATTTAAACAATATGGGTCCTAGCTGGACAGTATAAAATAAAAACATTGTTTCTGATGAAGTAAAAAAGTGTGGACTGACAGTAACTAGAAAATACCTTTTTGAATGTGACATGTGTGAACAGCGGTTGCAAATGTATGGAATTGTAAACAGCAAGGAAAACACAATAATATTCCGTTTCTGTTTTGTAATTGTGATTTGGTTTTCATATGAGAGGACTGTCGAGTCATTTTACAAATAAGTTAAAATGTTCTTTCATCTTATAATATTCGACACGCTATTGCTCTGATAACTGAGCTACCGAATAAATGAGGTGTAGTTGGGTAAAATGACAATTTTCACTAGGAGTTTAATTTTGTCGAATGATAGTTGGTTGGTTTGGGGAAGGAGACCAGACAGTGTGGTCATCGGTCTCATCAGATTAGGGAAGGATGGGGAAGGAAGTCGGCCGTGCCCTATCAGGGGAACCATCCCGGCATTTGCCTGGAGTGATTTAGGGAAATCACGGAAAACCTAAATCAGGATGGCCGGTCGTGGGATTGAACTGTCGTCCTCCCGAATGTGAGTCCAGTGTCTAACCACTGCGCCACCTCACTTGGTTTGTCGAATGATGCTATCCTTTGTTGTAACAGGGGGAGAGCATATCTCGGAGGTAAGTTAATGTTAACTTCACAGTGCAACATATTTGAGACACTCAAAAAAAACTTTTCAGGAGTTTTTAGAGAAGTATTTGTACGGTATGGTACCACAAGCCTTTTGTAGCCCCTTTTCCAAAACATAAATTTCAAAACAAGACGTTACCGTGAATTAGCTGTATGACAGTATAAACAGTGACCTAATCAGTGACATCACAGGTATCACATGACTCAAATGGAGCCTTTTAGTAGGCTTTCAAATTATTTGATTTTCATTCCTTTTTTTATAAAAGAATACTGAAATTCATGAGGAAGAAAAGCATGTTAGGAGCGTAAAATGACATAATTAATTTAAGACAATTTACAGAAAACAGTCAAATACCCTACTATTAAAAGGATAGATTTCTATTCATCATAAAGATGACATGTTGAGCTGCAGACAGGTACAACAAAAAGACTGTTACACTCTAAGCATTTGGCCAAAGCTTTCTTCAGAAAAAAAGGAAAATACACACACAGTCACACAAGCAGGCACTCTTCATGCACATAATTGCTATCTCTGGCCAATTCAGCCAGAAACTGCAACTGTTGTGCTGAACGAAGGCAGCAATCAGGAGTGGGGCAGGGAAGGGGAAGACATAGCAGAGTATGCGCGGGAAGACACAAGAAAGAAAGGTGGGTGTTTTGGCGAGAGCGAGCACTATGTGGGTGAGGGGATGTCAATTGGGAGGATGTTATATGATAGAGGGGACAAACTGTTGGGTAGAGGATATGGAAACAGTATGTTATTATACATTCAGGCTGCGATAATTTTGGAACGGAGAATGTGTTGTAAGGGTAAATCCCATCTTCACAGTTCAGAAAAGCTAGATGTGTGGGGAGTATCCAGACAGGTCATGAAGCAGCCATTAAAATCAATCATGTTATGTTCAGCTGCATGTTGTGCCACAGGGTGGTCCATTTTGCTCTTAGACACAGCAGTAGTCACACCAATCTAAAAAGTTATGCAACAACTGCAGCAGAGCTATGGCAGCTTTCACAGGTGGCCCAGCCTCAGATGGGGTAGGACAATCCTGTGACATGACAGGAATTGGAAGCGCTGGGCTGGGTGGATGGTTGGGGCAGGTCTTGCACATGGGTCTTCCACAGCGATTGGGAATGGGATAAAAATGGACTAGGATATTGTGAAGGCTGGGTGAGTGATTGAACACTATACACAACCAGCTGTCTACCAGAGTGAATGGCCATTGCTGAACTGCAGCCAAAACAAATTGAGCCATCCTGTGGCACAACACCCAGCTGAATACAACATGTTTGATTTTAACAGTTGCCTCACAGTCGGGACATCTGGATCCCTTCCTCCACCACCAGCTTGTCGGAACTGTACAGATGAGAGTTATCATTTCAACATATTCTCTGCTCCCAAATTTATCCTAGCCCCAACCTACAGTAATCTATTGTTTCCAAACCTTTCTCCCAACAGTTTCCGCCCCCTCTGTCCTATACATTCTCCCAATTCACATCCCTTCACCCCTATTGTACACTGCTCTCTGTCACTGAACCAACTGGTCCTTTTCCCCTTCTCCACACCTCTCCTTTACCGCTCCCCACCCCTCTCCTCTCTCCCCCATAGACTCCCGACACTTCACCTGGCAGCCACAATCTAATCTCTGCACCCTACACCAGCAAGTGTCACCAGCTATCCCTTCCCCTTCCCTGCCCCACTCTGTGTTACTGCTTTCATTCAATGTGATTTTCTTTCTGGCCAGAGCAGATGGATATAGCTGACATGTGTGCATTAGGTGTGCTTGCTTGTGTGAATATGTGTATGTTTTCTTTCCTCAAGAAGGCTTTGACAGAAAGCTAAATGTATAACAGTCTTTTCACTGTGCTTTTCTGCACCTCAGCATTTCATCTTTACAGTGAGTAGCAATCTCTCGTTTTCATAATATTTTTGATATTCCTACCTGGATTTCCCGTTGTTTTATCATAATAATATGAAGAAATAAAACAGTTTCTTTTAATGCACTCGTAAAGCAGCAATATTTTATGGCAAATAGTACTTACTTTTATAGTAAAATTTGCATCCACAGAATCACCAACTGGCACCTTTGTTGTAACAAAAACTTTTGTTTCATCATTTTCCAGCAAGTGGGTGCGAGCTGCTGCAGGCAAAACAATAGGTGCATAGTCTGGGTGGGGAGGCTGAGGGGGCATCAACCAACCCGCAAGGTCACGTCGATCTTGCAGTGATACAACGGGTTCATGCCGAAGGCCTGCTGCATCATTCTTCTCTAAGGTGCACCCTGCACAGGTAAACATAATTTCAAAACATGAATGACCCTGCAGCACAATGTACATACTTGTATATTTCATCTCCATAACAGATATTTTCTCCAGAATATGAATACAACTAACAAATACAGTTTATAAAGTACTACAATCAAATACCTTGTCCTGTTTCTGGTGGGAGGGGGCAAAAGAAACAGGGAAAAGTATCAAGAGGAACAATGACTTAGCACAAAATACGTTAGATACTTCACACCTAGCAAGATAGAAGAAGGGGGAACAACAACAAAATGTCCGAAAAAACAAAGTTACAAAACCTTTAAGTTATAAGTAGAAAGCCAACTATTAGTAAAACTCAAAAAAAGACAAAATATGCAACTATTTTCGATATACCCCAGCTTTACGAAAATAATAGTACTTCTGGGCTACAAAATATAATAATTCATGCTTCAAACAGGATACTTCAATGAAATCACATCTACTTATATCATAGGCCAATGATTTGTAGAAGAACATAACAATCTTGAAGAAATTCATGTTAAACAGCAGCAGGCATAGTGAGCATACATACCAGGACATTCATAATAAATTCAGCAGATATGCAATAATTGAAAAAGGCTTTACACGACAAAACTTGTTAACCATAACACAGTAATATAGTACATACTGCAAATCACATGCTAGTTCAATTTCATGAAGTACAGTTGTGCCCTTTTTGGCTTCCTGTAAAAAATCTTGAGAAAATATTTTGTCGTAAGAGGGACCAGAACTCTTGGTCTTCAAAACACAAATAGACTCCAGAGATTCATTGCACATGGTTGAACTGAATCCTGTTCTATTTTTCTTCACAAGACTGAAAAGACATTCACATTCCGCATTGCTATGGGGTACGGTGAGAATAGAGAGCATTACTCTAGAAATTCAGTTATACTTAAGAAGTCCATCAGCTCCACGAATTCTTGATATTTGTGCCCAGCTGGAATCACTTGCAGCATCTCGATTTGCAGCCAAAGTGTCATCTACCTGAAGAGCTGTGAACTACCTCTGAAGCTCATTTAAACCTCATCTGTACTTTCATTTTCTTCCTTGCATAACATTTCAGAAAACTTTTCCAAGAAAAAATGAATGGAAGAAAACTGTGTTACCTTTAATTTTTTCTAACCTAGCAACATGAGCATGCTTTAACACATCATTGTTGAGTGGAAACTTCTTGATGATGTAGTCACAGGCAGTACAAAAATAGTTTCTCACTGATGAAAAGAAAAGTGATTTCTCTATATCCTGGAGACCATTCACTATGTTCTAAGTCTGAATGCCAATAACTAACTCATCATCACTTCTTTGATTTTGAATCAAATTGTACTCAACTTCAAGAATTGAGGAACTTTTGATAATTTTGGTCTTAACAAACTTGGTGAACAACTGCTTTAGCAAATCCATTAGAAGTTCTAATAAAAAGTGAGCTTGTGGGGGGAAAAGTATTTGTTAAATACAAGAATATTCACATGAAGGAAAGTGCAAAAGGCCTTGTTCAAGTTTGAGGACAGGAACATATACAATTTTTCCTTGTGTGTTGTAGCAGAAGACTTACTTCTTAGGGTGGGTTTGTCAAATCTGGAAGAATATGCTATTCTTTTAGGAGCATGTGTAGTAGCAGAATCAATAATTCTCTTCTTATGATGCTCTTTGGATCCACTTTGTTCAACTCTAGGTGTTCCGAAAGACGTAAAGCATGTGGAAATGGTTTGGGTACATAGTATTACGGCTAATCAGCCACACTTAAGGGCACACTGTGTTCCACCAAAAAGGAAGTAAACAGACACTCAGCCCTAATTGCGTCAGTGTCAACATTTCCAGATTTGGCATAAAGGCTGTTGATTTTCTTGTTATCTTCCTTCGATTTAATATGACTTATGTATTTACCACACTTCACATGATTACTTATATCTTTTCTTCTATCGTGTGCAATATTAATATCACACCCACATACTGTGCAAAAGGCAAATTTTTCTCCCTTTCTTGATTTTACTATGCACGGAAAATCAACAGAATATAAAATAAACACTCAAGACACTCAAACACTTCATTGAAACATATCAAAGCTCATGGAAGAACTGTTAGCCTGGCTTTAAATTCAGTTCCAATGATGACACAAACATCACACAACTAAAAGTACCAAGCATATCAAAGAATGAGTTATCTACTATCATATTTTTGACCCACATAAACAATCAATTTACAGAAATGGGGTGATTATCAAATGTTATTGTTTCAAATTTTTGTGCATGAGGTCATAAAATGACACCACTGATCTGTAAACCATAAAATGCTGCAATAAAACATAATAGCTGGCAGGTCTGAAAGAGTAATCAACAATTCGTAGATAAACACTGGAATGTCTGAGGACAGAACCACAGATAAAACAAAAAAAGGAGATGAGGGAAAGGAGAGGAAAATATTGGATAGGCTAAATAATATCAAAGAAAATAATAAAAGTCATCTCCCTTGCAGAATGTATAACACAAACAGATAGAAACTGGGAGGAGAGTACGAAAATAAATGCGTGTGATTTTTGGCTGAGAAATTAAAACAGAGGTGGAAAAAGAGAGCAATATATTCAAGGTCTTTGCTGCTGGGAATTGAATGCTACAAAAGTTTAGCATATAAACATAAGCTAATTATTTAAATCAGATAAGACAGAGAAAGATGGTAATCACAGGAGTTTTCAGGCACAATGATAACAAAGAGTACAGTAATTGTGTTATGTTGAAAACATAACGATGGAATATCACCAATAACCAGAATTTGAATGAGTAATGTCTATCACTATTAGTACCAGAGAGGGGGGAGGGGGGGAGGGACACAGAGCACAAAATGTACAAGATCTCTGCTGCTAGGAATTGAATACTATAAAATTTTAGCATGTAAACTTAAGCTAATTATGTGAACTGGAAAAACTGAAAGTGTGCCAATGGTAACAGGGAAAGGCAATTAGTAAACATAGTTGATGAAATAAAGCTTACAAATGAAGAATGCGCCTCATGTGGCCTGTTCCAAACACTATTTATGTAAGACTTCTATTATTCTCTAAAAGGAGATCACATAATGACAAACATCTGCAATATGTGCCACAATGTTGCAGATTTTGAGGAAAAGGAAATTTCACTACTGCCTAACATGTTACAATCACAATTAAATCAAAACCTTACCTGAGACTTTAAGCCCAAACTGCCTAATACTGATACCATTTCTGTGATTGGCACGAAATTCACTGTTCTTCACAGTATGTGCAGCTCCTGTTGAATACAAATCAGAATAAATGACACCAAGGCCATCCTGCAAACTATTCTCCACCCGGATGCTCTCCATTGCGTGGCGCCATAGATCCACTTGCAGTCCTGCAATCACACCATGAACAGTGAATAAAAAATCAGTACAGTACATCTGTAGATAGTTACTGTGTGAGCACAGTATTAACAGATTAGCACTAGTTGTAACTGATCATTAGTGTGCTCTAGGGAAGTAATTTTTAGTGGCAACTTGGGCTTGTTAATGTATAACTGGACTCATGTCACGTTGCTGAAAGTACTCAAACATGATGAGATTTGCAGAAAATGGTGACTGAATTAATTAATTAATGTACATGCTATGATGCACATAATGAAAACAACAAATCCTGGAATATGTGATGTACTTGCAACTGAACAAACATTCTAAACATATGGTGTGGTGGTATAAAAAAGAAGAAAGCAGTGTTTTCCAGAGCAGTCCATGTTTTAGATGTGGATTTCTGAAGAGATCAATAACTGACAATTGAATATAAAATTGTCAGTAGTACTGTAACAACAAATTACAACATAAGCCTCAAAATAACGTTACACACACTTCATGAGCCAAGTTAGTTGATACACATATCTGTTGTCTTTGAAGATTTCTCAATACTTGTAGGGTCATTACTATGTGATAATGTTACACAGATATCAATGGTGAGCATAATGTAAATTGTTATTAATATAAGGGCTGATGACCTTGTTGAACATTCCATCCCTTAAGTATTCAGTTCAAGAGCTCTGTTACAGACAAGCATTTTTCTTATCACAGAATTATTCCTCCTCCTCAATCCATAGAATGATAACTCTATTATGGCTGTCAACAAAGTCCAGTCACAATTATTCAGGGTACATTTTTTAGGTGACAGAAAACTATTGTTGCAGGGATAAGGACTGACAACTGATATTTCCATGTTATGTTTAAATTGTGTTCTGATGTACCCCAATCTGTTTTAAAGGTGTTGAAACACAAATGGGAAAGGACACATGAGTGGCAATCTAGCACACTTCAGTAACAAACAGAGCAGCTCTATATTAGGGAGAGCAAACCAAGGGGAATAACAGTATATTGGTGCATTGGACTTTGGCTAAAATGTACTGAAACTTGAGATCATTTTTTTTAGTTTCTGTGTAGCTATGTGTATTTCACAATGGTTTGCTTTAAACACAGATCTTGCAGGAATTAGCTGGAGCACAGCAGATGTATTTATTCGTACCACTGGTGAGCACTTGTCAATCAAGATACACTCCTGGAAATTGAAATAAGAACACCGTGAATTCACTGTCCCAGAAAGGGGAAACTTTATTGACACATTCCTGGGGTCAGATACATCACATGATCACACTGACAGAACCACAGGCACATAGACACAGGCAACAGAGCATACACAATGTCGGCACTAGTACAGTGTATATCCACCTTTCGCAGCAATGCAGGCTGCTATTCTCCCATGGAGACGATCGTAGAGATGCTGGATGTAGTCCTGTGGAACGGCTTGCCATGCCATTTCCACCTGGCGCCTCAGTTGGACCAGCGTTCGTGCTGGACGTGAAGACCGCGTGAGACGACGCTTCATCCAGTCGCAAACATGCTCAATGGCGGACAGATCCGGTGATCTTGCTGGTCAGGGTAGTTGACTTACACCTTCTAGAGCACGTTGGGTGGCACGGGATACATGCGGACGTGCATTGTCCTGTTGGAACAGGAAGTTCCCTTGCCGATCTAGGAATGGTAGAACGATGGGTTCGATGACGGTTTGGATGTACTGTGCACTATTCAGTGTCCCCTTGACGATCACCAGAGGTGTACGGCCAGTGTAGGAGATCGCTCACCACACCATGATGCCGGGTGTTGGCCCTGTGTGCCTCGGTCGTATGCAGTCCTGATTGTGGCGCTCACCTGCACGGCGCCAAACACGCGTACGACCATCATTGGCACCAAGGCAGAAGCGACTCTCATCGCTGAAGATGACACGTCTCCATTCGTCCCTCCATTCATGCCTGTCGCGACACCACTGGAGGCGGGCTGCACTATGTTGGGGCGGAAGACGGCCTAACGGTGTGAGGGACTGTAGCCCAGCTTCATGGAGACGGTTGCGAATGGTCCTCGCCGATACCCCAGGAGCAACAGTGTCCCTAATTTGCTGGGAAGTGGCGGTGCGGTCCCCTATGGCACTGCGTAGGATCCTACGGTCTTGGCGTGCATCCGTGCGTCGCTGCGGTCCGGTCCCAGGTCGACGGGCACGTGCACCTTCCGCCGACCACTGGCGACAACATCGATGTACTGTGGAGACTTCACGCCCCACGTGTTGAGCAATTCGGCGGTACGTCCACCCGGCCTCCCGCATGCCCACTATACGCCCTCGCTCAAAGTCCGTCAACTGCACATACGGTTCACGTCCACGCTGTCGCAGCATACTACCAGTGTTAAAGACTGCGATGGAGCTCCGTATGCCACGGCAAACTGGCTGACACTGATGGCGGCGGTGCACAAATGCTGCGCAGCTAGCGCCATTCGACGGCCAACACCGCGGTTCCTGGTGTGTCCGCTGTGCCGTGTGTGTGTGATCATTGCTTGTACAGCCCTCTCGCAGTGTCCGGAGCAAGTATGGTGGGTCTGACACACCGGTGTCAATGTGTTCTTTTTTCCATTTCCAGGAGTGTATTATGAATAACTGGTTTACACTGGTTAGTGCAAAGTTTACAACTGTCAATCTACATATCTTTCAACATGTTGTTGTTGTTGTTGTCATCAGTCCTGAGACTGGTTTGATGCAGCTCTCCATGCTACTCTATCCTGTGCAAGCTTCTTCATCTCCCAGTATCTACTGCAACCTACATCCTTCTGAATCTGCTTAGTGTATTCATCTCTTGGTCTCCCTCTATGATTTTTATCCTCCACACTGCCCTCCAATACTAAATTGGTGATCCCTTGATGCCTCAGAACATGTCCTACCAACCGATCCCTTCTTCTGGTCAAGTTGTGCCACAAACTTCTCTTCTCTCCAATCCTATTCAATACTTCCTCATTAGTTATGTGATCTACCCATCTAATCTTCAGCATTCTTCTGTAGCACCACATTTCTAAAGCTTCTATTCTTTTCTTGTCCAAACTATTTATCGTCCATGTTTCACTTCCATACATGGCTACACTCCATACAAATACTTTCAGAAACGACTTCCTGACATTTAAATCTATACTCGATGTTAACAAATTTCTCTTTTTCAGAAATGCTTTCCTTGCCATTGTCAGTCTATATTTTATATCCTCTCTACTTTGACCATCATCAGTTATTTTGCTCCCCAAATAGCAAAACTCCTTTACTACTCTAAGTGTCTCATTTCCTAATTTAATTCCCTCAGCATCACCCGACTTAATTCGACTACATTCCATTATCCTCATTTTGCTTTTGTTGATGTTCATCTTATACCCTCCTTTCAAGACACTGTCCATTCCGTTCAACTGCTGTTCCAAGTCTCAACTGCTGTTGCTGTCTCTGACAGAATTACAATGTCATCGGTGAAACTCAAAGTTTTTATTTCTTCTCCCTGGATTTTAATACCTACTCCGAATTTTTCTTTTGTTTCCTTTACTGCTTGCTCAATATACAGATTGAATAACATCGGGGAGAGGTTACAACCCTGTCTTACTCCCTTCCCAACCACTGCTTCCCTTTCATGTCCCTCGACTCTTATAACTGCCATCTGGTTTCTGTACATATTGTAAATAGCCTTTCGCTCCCTGTATTTTACCCCTGCCACCTTTAGAATTTGAAAGAGAGTATTCCAGTCAACATTGTCAAAAGCTTTCTCTAAGTCTACAAATGATAAAAATGTAGGTTTGCCTTTCCTTAATCTTTCTTCTAAGATAAGTCGTAAGGTCAGTATTGCCTCACGTGTTCAAGTGTTTCTACGGAATCCAAACTGGTCTTCCCCGAGGTCGGCTTCTACTAGTTTTTCCATTCGTCTGTAAAGAATTCGTGTTAGTATTTTGCAGCTATGGCTTATTAAACTGATTGTTCGGTAATTTTCACATCTGTCAACACCTGCTTTCTTTGGGATTGGAATTATTATATTCTTCTTGAAGTCATACATCTTGCTCACCAGATGGTAGAGTTTTGTCAGGACTGGCTCTCCCAAGGCTGTCAGTAGTTCTAATGGAATGTTGTCTACTCCGGAGGCCTTGTTTCGTCTTACCCCTAGTGAGATAAGCCTCTACATCCTTACATTTGTCCTCTAGCCAACCCTGTTTAGCCATTTTGCACTTCCTGTCGATCTCATTTTTGAAACGTTTGTATTCCTTTTTGCCTGCTTCACTTATTGCATTTTTATATTTTCTCCTTTCATCAATTAAATTCAATATTTCTTCTGTTACCCAAGGATTTCTACTAGCCCTCGTCTTTTTACCTACTTGATCCTCATGCAGCAAAAACTAAAGTGTGCAGTAATCTGCAGAATACCTAATGCCACACCATTAACATCTTAACTGAACTTTTTTTAAGTTTTTTTTCAAATTATGTTCCAAAAAATATTTTTTAACTGGAAAATGACATCCTATAATGAATGACATTACATACCGAAGTACAATACAGCTTTTAAAGTCCAGGACTTCAACTAAAATAGCCTGAAACTTGAAGTCATTTTTTAGTTTCTGTGTAGCTGTGAAACCATGTATTTCTAGCAACCAACCATTTAACTATCAGTGCTGATATAATATATAAGGGGATTTTATTTTTTCAGAGGTCTTTTCTTAAGTTTCCTAAGTATACACGGGATTTTAAGTTTCTAAGGTTTTCAGAAATTAAGTTTCTGTCAAAATAATAAAAAATGAGATAACTCGGAGTTTTTAAGTTAAGGGATTAAAAGGCGTTTAGTGGGAAATGGTGCACCTAACTAATTAATGACACACAGAACAATGAATCTTTTATCTTTGCCAATCCTGAAATTTTGTAAACAATTTTTAACTCTATTTTTAAAACCATTTTAGAGGGTGCAACAGGTCTCTGCATGTTCTCTAAGAAAGATGCCATCCAAAGTAAATACTTTTTCACTTGCATATTGGTCACTTCCAGTGTAGAAAAGCACTGCCTTCATTCATCAAAGGAACTTCTTCCAATGTGAATGTACTGCTAAAAGACAAACATACAATTATCTTGCAACATCGATCTGTCTCAAGCTTGCTGTCAATGTTTCACTTCATCTCACTAGACAAATGTTGGCTCTTAGCTATTCCACCTGATTTCTTCAACAACGCATTAAACAAACACCTGAGACAATTGTGCAGTACTTTTGATTGCATGGCCTGTAAAACTTAATACTAAACTTGTGCAGTACAGCACTATTACAAGACATCTCAATATAGTCGCCATTCATTAGTTTGCGTTTGTTTTATATTACATTTCTGTTTGTAGATATTTTCAACTCTGGAAGTACTTGGTTTCATTCCTTAACATACACAAGATTGAGATTATTTGCTACAGTACATTCTTCACTTTTAACAAACAGAAAGCTAGATAATCCATACAACTATGTGTCAAATACCAATTGCATCGTATGCTTAACAGAAATGGAGTGCAATTTTCATACAAGATAACCAAAAGATTACATAATTTATCACCTGAGCAAGCAATGCACAGGGTATCCACATGAAGCCAATTTCCAAAAGCAATTAAAAAACTATGAAACATAGCAATGCAACTTTTAAAAAAATTGAGTAGATATTTTCTAAATGATCCCTTTTGTTTCATTTCAGGTGCTAAATAATTATCAAAAATGACAACACATCAAGAGTAAGCCCAATGTGTGGTGTGGTAAGAGGAAACAAAATAACCCACTGCTGTCCAAAGAAATTTCTGACATGAATTTCAATGTAAAGAAAATGGAAGACTGGTGTTTAACATTCCATCAATAATGAGGTCATTAAGACATGGACCTCAACCTCAGATCAGGGAAGGTCTGGGAAGAAAATTGGCTGTGGCTTTGCAATTTCAAAGGGAGCAATTTGACATTAACACACAAGTCCCTAGCCACTGAGAGAAACAGATAGACAGGCTCTGGCTGAAAATGCACATCTGATGAAATTGTACAGGAGATCAAAGACATCTTCCACAAAGGCCCGCCACAGTCAGTTCACTGAGCATCATGATAGCTAAAGATGCCACACTCAACATCTCACAAGGTGCTGCACAAACTTCTTCACTTGCATGCTTACAGAGTTCACATTGTGCAAGCACTGAAGTGAAATGACATGCAGCTTCGCCACAAATTTGTTTTCGAGGTGCTGGAACAGATTGGGCAAAACTCAAACTACCAACGAAATGTTGTTTTCTCTGACAAATCAAACTGTCACAGATAGTGCAAGGTTAATTGGCACGCACAACAGTCACATCTGGGTCTCAGATAACCCCCACATTTTTTGGGAACATGCCAGAGAAAGTGAAAAGGTGACTCTGTGGTGTGCACAGATCAAAGACAGTATAAATGGACCATTTCTGTAAATTGGACAAACAGTCACAGGAACTGTTTATCTGGACATACGTGAGCCATTTTCTGTCCCTCAGGTTATTCCCTTTCAGCCAAATGTGACTTAGCAAGATGCTGTACCACTGCAGAGGAGTTTATAAGTTTGGACTTCCTGGACTGAACATTTCCACAGCAATGCATAGAATGTGATTGACTAACCAAGTGACTGACCAGGATCTATGACTAAACTCTTCTGGATTTCTTCCTGTAGAATTATATGAAAGACAATATTTATAGCTCATCTGTACATAACCTTGGCAATGTTAGTTGAAGAATTGTGGCTGCAATAGTGTCCCATCTTTCCAGACATGCCTGTGCACATACAGGCTGAGATTGTGTACCATTTAGACATTTTATTGGTTACGAAAATGAACCCATGTACAAGTGTGTTAAGTTTTTTTCTCAAAACTTTTTGAGTTACTTTAAATGATGCTATAAATAGCATTTTTTAAATTTATTTAACTGACTCTGGAAATCAGGAAGGTTTCATGTGGACACTCTGCATGCACCTGAGGGTAACAACTACGATTTTCAATTGAAGTGTTAGTATGTGGCCAGTAATTTGTACTGAATTACAACAGTGTGCATACAACTGTACAAGTCACCAGTCAACAAGAATGAAAGAGTTCATTTTAGTGCCATTGTTATTGTATTTTTTGATAGTATATTATTATCTTCTGTCAACTAACAACGGATTTGTTCTTTACACATTTGTATTTCTTCTTTGCAAAAGAGAGTAAAAGCAACAACAAGATATTATTATTATTATTACATCTGCATTTTCTGTTAATTTAAGAGTCCCTTCTCTCAGACTACACCACATCACAACACAGAACAATGTTGACTGATGAATCATACATTTTTTGGCTGTGTTATATGATTTCATTACATACTGTGTATAATTGAAAAGAAACTTGTGGGACCAAACATCTAAAACTCACAAAATCTTTGTCAGCATCTCACATGTCAACATATCTCCTTCAGGTAATCTTCATAAAAAATAGGCCTTTCCAAACTACGATTGAATGCTACTGTTCTGCTGTGGGTGCCACTGTGCAGATAATACAAGCACACTGCCTAAAAGAAAGAGAAGTTCCTTTACCTGGCTTCAGCATTGGTCCATTGAAGTCTAGCAAACCCGCATGTTCTATTGTAACAAACTGAAGGTCAGAGCGCCGAGCGGTTGGTGCCAGGCGCACACCAGCCCACGCTGGCCGAAGGCAACGCAGACCTACATCCTGTTGATGGGTACATGCTCCGTACATGTCTCCGGCAACAGTGTGCTCCGCTCGGCATTGAGTTACGTCTATGTCTTCTTCTCCACACCGCACATTACTGTGGTGAAAATGGGGAAATTGCTGTTATTTTTACTACTTATTTGTTCTACAGTGTCACTTTTACTTTGCAATGAAATTACAATTAGCATTAAACTTTCTAAGACAGAAATAGAGTAGGATAATAAAATCATAAAAAGATAACAATAATAAGACAATGCACATCAGACAACTCAAACTATGATGAAGACAAGCAATCTGAGAAAGGTGAGAAAGGGACTATTGGTTAATTAATATAAAGCTGAAAGTTTGAGAGGTGTGTTTACAAGAAATTGGATGTGTGTTTTTTGGGAAAAGGGAGGAGAGCTGAGCTACCTGATATTCATCTCCTTCTCCATCTATGCTTCAACCGGAAATAATTACCCCCACCCCCACCTCCGGTATTTATTTTACAACACTGTTTTATTGTTACAGTATTCACAATTACTTGAGTCGCTTGTACAACTAGTTATTTCAGATCAATAGAAATAATTGTCTTTCTGAGTTAGTCAGCTCAGACAAGTGATCTGGTACACTATTTGCACAAAAGCAAATGTTTCCATTCTACAAGAATGTGTCTTGCAGTGCCTTCCATAAAAGCCATGTGTGTTTACTACTCTCATGATTTTTCTATAATTAATTATTTCAGCATGTTGTTTTCAAGACACAGAAACAAAATGAAACAGTTTGTAATGTCAACTGGTTACACATATCTTACCTGTCAGTTCAACACAAACAAGTATGAGTGTACAAAATGGAGAGATTATGGGTAACAACTCACCATACAGCTAACACTAGACGCCTAGCTTTGTATTGTTCCCTAGAATGCCCAAAAGAGGTCCATTGACCACTATGGTTTTTATTGCATTTTGGGCTTTTTTTACAAAATGTAACAATATTTCATATTTACTGCTTTTAATATTGTTTTCATTATTTTTTCTTGTATAATAATAATGTGCCAAATTTTTATTTGAAACTCTTAAATTTTACTTTTATGTTAAACCATACAAAAATTATTGCCACTGTATTAGAGTTACATAAAATAGCTTATATTTCTAGTGTTCGTGGTTTACATCATGTAACAATAGGTGACAAGTGTTATTATCATAGATTTGCTTAGCTGTCCACTAATTAAGCATTTATCTTGTAACAAATAAGTAGAGTTTTACTAGACACATTTTTATGGAGAACTATGTATACTCAAAGAGTCACAACTGCACTATTTGCATGTCCTTTTGCTTAGACATGAACTGCAAGAAAATTTTTACATATTTCACAGTTATCTCTGGTTTTGTTTTTCTTGAACAATACAGTTTAACACATTTTCTCCCCCTTCTCTGACAGCAATCAAACTAAATTGAGTCTGGAATTGCTGAAGGTGTGAATTCCTGATTGGTACCACTAATTCGTCTGTGTTTTCATTATAGACTAGAAATCTACTCTGTAGGAATCAGCATGGGTTTCGAAAAAGACGGTTGTGTGAAACCCAGCTCACGCTATTCGTCCACGAGACTCAGAGGGCCTTAGACACGGGTTCACAGGTAGATGCCGTGTTTCTTGACTTCCGCAAGGCGTTTGACACAGTTCCCCACAGTCGTTTAATGAACAAAGTAAGAGCATAGGACTATCAGACCAATTGTGTGATTGGATTGAGGAGTTCCTAGATAACAGAACGCAGCATGTCATTCTCAATGGAGAGAAGTCTTCCGAAGTAAGAGTGATTTCAGGTGTGCCGCAGGGGAGTGTCATAGGACCGTTGCTATTCACAATATACATAAATGACCTGGTGGATGACATCGGAATTTCACTGAGGCTTTTTGCAGTGATGCTGCGGTGTATCGAGAGGTTGCAACAATGGAAAATTGTACTGAAATGCAGGAGGATCTGCAGCGAATTGACGCATGGTGCACGGAATGGCAATTGAATCTCAATGTAGACAAGTGTAATGTGATGCGAATACATAGAAAGATAGGTCCCTTATCATTTAGCTACAAAATAGCAGGTCAGCAACTGGAAGCAGTTAATTCCATAAATTATCTGTGAGTACGCATTAGGAGTGATTTAAAATGGAATGATTATATAAAGTTGATCGTCGGTAAAGCAGGTGCCAGACTGAGATTCATTGGAAGAATCCTAAGGAAATGCAATCCGACAACAAAGGAAGTAGGTTACAGTACGCTTGTTCGCCCACTGCTTGAATACTGCTCAGCAGTGTGGGATCCGCACCAGATAGGGTTGATAGAAGAGATAGAGAAGATCCTACGGAGAGCAGCGTGCTTTGTTACAGGATCATTTAGTAATCACGAAAGCGTTATGGAGATGATAGATAAACTCCAGTGGAAGACTCTGCAGGAGAGACGCTCAGTAGCTCGGTACGGGCTTTTGTTAAAGTTTCGAGAACATGCCTTCACCGAAGAGTCAAGCAGTATATTGCTCCCTCCTACGTATATCTCGCGAAGATACCATGAGGATAAAATCAGTGAGATTAGAACCCACACAGAAGCATACCGACAATCCTTCTTTCCACGTACAATACGAGACTGGAATAGAAAGGAGAACCGATAGAAGTACTCAGGGTACCCTCCACCACACACCGTCAGGTGGCTTGCGGAGTATGGATGTAGATGTAGATATAAGACCATTAATAGATGGCAGAGCCAGTTATCGACTTGCACAAGGTATGCAGATTGATCACAACCATATTTAGAATGTTATACAAAACATGTACAAGTCAGCACCTTGTCATGACTCTTACACTACATTTTTGTGACATTTCACTACCACATCTACATCAAATTCAGTGTTATTATAACAACTGACTGTTTCTGGAGTTTTATTTTTGCTATCTAGTCGTCTGTTACAATGGGGTGCACAGAACTAATAACAACTTTTTTAGTCTTGCTGTAGTAATATGTCATTTTTCTTAGTCTTCCTTTGTTGGTAAGATGTTAGAGGAACGTCATCAACCTTGTCAGTAACACTTGGATGCAGCACAACTTTGCTTTCCTTAAAGATTGTGCCACTTCCCATCTACTCCTGTTCAAAGTGCCAATAATGATTGTATCCATATGTTTCAGGTCTTTTGCCAGCTTGAAAGAAGCTATCTGGCGTAACAGTTCTCCACTTTCATAAGACTCATGAGACATTGGGTAATACGTTCTTCCAGGATAGAATCCGCATGTCTCATTTTACATTTTCCCAAATAACGAAAATCATTCAAAACACCTAGCATGTTTGAGCAGCCAATGCTTCATTTTCAGCTTCAGAAAGACCACAACTGTGATAGCAGTCATTATAGTTTCCAGCCCAACTGCTAGTGTTGACAAACATATGCACAAAAGTTCATCATTCTTGGCTAAAAAAAAGTGCCAAATAAAACAGGTAAAATGCATTTCTGTGAGAAGCGGTCACCTGACCAATTTTGGAAACCAATGGTAAGTCAGCAATTATCTTAAAAGTTTGCAATTACAAAGTAAAACAATTTAGGCAAATCAGACTTTCTCTAAAACAATTAAAAGTCATAAATTGACAGAAACACACTATTTTAAACACCAAATACATTTGCGTCACAAAATAAAAAATGATCCTTTGACCTCTGCCGTACATACTAGTGTTAAGAATTTGACTGCTTGATAGATACACAAAAAAGACCGAAAACATTGCTACAGCTATTGGGTGAGTACTTCTTCGGTGAAGAACTTCCACCTTTTTTATATGGCCACTGAGCATCCTCAACATCTCAACTCTACAACGAGTTTTACTTGCGCTCCTTTCATTATTTGTATTCAACTAAGGCCTTCCATTACCACAGGTTCATAAAGAGGTATTCAGAATGAAATTTCCAAAATATGTACTAAGTGGAAAGAGTTTTCAAGAAAATATTGTGTTTTTCTAAGGGAGGAATCCTCAAATAAATTTTATGAATTTGCAATTTTCTCAGTCTGTTATGAGGTGGTTGCAAGTTTCTTAAAGTGATTAATTGGGAAAATACATACTTATATGACAGCCAGAATTTTCTGCTCAAGTTTTCAATTATTTATGTAGCACCAACTTAATTCGTTTCTCAGCACATGATCAACACTGAATCTTCAGCAACAAGGAAACCTTTAACAAGTGGTGCAGTGGTACTCTTTAATACAATATTAATAACCGCAAGTTCTGTGTACTTTACATACCTCATTAATATGTTTTCACCAGTCCCAGCCTGAGGTAACTCTGCAGGCGCCATGAGCCAACCGTCAGGATCCGGTGCCAGCCCCAACTGACGGCATACTATTACTGAATTACGTTGAGTCCATCCGTAACTGCACACAGTGCCCCATGTCCCATTTACACGTATCTGCAGAAAATTATAAAAAATTTTGACCCACGTACAACTGCTCAAAAATTTTAACAGTATAAGGTTTTAACATGGACTTATATGAAATTCTTCACCAAGTAAATGTACCATCACTCTCAATACTGCACAGCAGCTATCACAAACTTGTATAACTGAATTACAATAATATCTGAGAGGAGAGAACAAAATTTATCTTACAAATGAACTAATGGGTTCAGCAGAGAGGCAGGAGAATTGAAGTGCTTATTGCTGAGACAGGAAACTTTCATACATCTACAGAGTAGAGAGGAATTGTTGCCGACACACTCTTTGGATGCCTCAGAATAATTGTGTGATTAGCTGTGAGGAGAGAGTAGGAAAGAGGAATACTAAAGGAGGGAAAGGTGGAGGAAAGCTAAACAGAGTGTACCTTCCAACATATGATTCTAGTACTTCAAAAAGAAATCTAGGAATAATGTGCATTTCTCCAGCAACAAACAACCTTCCCACTCCACAAATAAACTTTTTTTTTTTACAAATGTAGCACATACACTGACTAAAATATTGACAATACTTTTCTAGACAACAGAAAATAAACTGCCACCTAAGGACAGCAACAATTCAGATAAAAACCACAGGGTAATAAAAACAATGTGCTGTTTTAGCAGACAGGAAATTAACTAGTGCATTAAATGACATAAATAATGACAATTCAGCTATTGGAATCATGAAACTGGAGCAAAAACAACTGTTGTCCTAGAAGGCATCAGCCAAAATAAAATAATGTTGCAAGAAACTGACCACATTGTGGCTAGAACAGTGAGGCGTGTGATGAAGCACATGCTTTTGTTACGTTCTTCGACACAACCAATCTAAAAGTACAACTGTTGTTACAATGTCCCACAAACAAAATTTTGTTACGTTCATGCATTAAAAGATAAATAAAAAAAAATTTAAAAAATCCAGATCACACAGCTATGTTCAGAGTTTGATAAATGTGATGTTATAGATATTGGTGATATTGATACATATGGTTTTCCATAGTTTTAATATTTGACACACATGGTTTGAGTTACACCAAAATAAAATTCCTTACCTTATTACTGACTTGAAGTAGCTGTGATGTACTACTTTTCTAATGTCCATATTGGTAGCATTATGCAATTTGATACATAATAGCCATGGGTATTTCTTTTCCCATCTTTCTAAATAAACACACACCCATTTGACTCACGTAGGAAGTCAGTTAGCTATTATTACTTCAATGTTAATGATATTCATACAACGAACAGCTTGTGTCAAGGCTGACTGTTAAAATTGACATTTGTTGTTTACATATAATAGCTGCTGGTCCAGAGCTGGTTTGTTTAAATAAAGCACCATTTATTTTTGTCAGAAGTTTTTAAACTTTGAAATACAGTGGAACCTTATTAACAAGCACCTCCCATACCATGCAATTCACATAATGAGCAAAACAAATTGTAAAAAAAAGACTTGCTTAACGAGTGATGTTTCGTATAACAAGTGACGATGACTTAGTGAGATGTCACCAGCCATTCACACACAGCATGGGAAACATTCAACAATATGAACATCTTTCATTGTCGACAGTGGCATATGAACAATGTCTTTAGCACGTACTGCAGTCTGAGTTCTTTCTGCTACCATCTTGGAGCAGTTTGTGACCATGCATTTTCCTGAACTTGTGTTCACATTGTGTTTTTTTGTGTGCTTATTTTAACAACCCTCGTAGAAATGCCTCTGAAGATTAAACTGCAAGAATACAACCATAAAAGAAAGAAAATTACCTTAGAAATGAAGCATAAAATCAATGAAAAACACAAATGTTGTGTGAGCACTGCTGATTTAGCATGCACATACAATCTGTCTACATCAACTACTTGATCTACACTCAAGAAAAGGCAAAAAGATTAAGGAGATAGATGCTTCAAAGGAGTGACATGAGTATCTGAACAATGGTATCATATTCTCAATGATGTCAAAAAGTTGCTCTTTATATGGATGAATCAAAAGCAATTGCAACATTACACTATTAGCGAGAATACCATTTGTGAGAAGGCAAGAACAATTTTCACTGACCTCGTTAAGAAGATGCCAGAATCTTCTGCGCTCACAGAAGTGATTAAGGGAAGCTGTGAGTGGTTCAAGAAGTTTAAGCTAAGAACCAGCATGCCACTACAGAGTGAAAACAAAATGTCGCGACCCATCTCCATCTTGATCAGTAGGCTGTAGCATTTCATTTTGGCTCATTTTGCGGCATGCTACTGTACTTTGGTGTGGGTATTTCATTGTGTTCCAGCACTGTAGACATGTATTTGCAAACAAACAAAAACTTGATTGCATACTATTTTTTTAATGAGTACCCCTCATGTAGTTACTCTGCCGAAGATGATCACTTTTTACAGTTCCCAGCAAATTCCTTAATTATTTTTTAATAGTACCCACTTCCAAAGCTAGTATGTGAAGTAATCAAGAGCATTAAAGTTGAACTCACCTGAAGCCTCCCTTCTGTTTCTGTCGTGCCACCGAGGAGTCGAACTGGACGTTCATCTACTTCAGCTGTGATGGTGCCAAGTGTGTTTCCTGCATCCGTGTCTGTCTCAGGTCCAGTTACAGGGTCTGCCACTTCCAGTAATCCTAGTCTGATATCACCTGGGCGCGTCCCACGAGCCTCCAGCTGTCCAGCAACCATCACACCCATTGCTGGCGGGAATCGTAGGACGGCTCCACGTCGCAATTCTAAGAGCCCGCCCGGACGTACTGTGATATCAGCACGCACTTCATATTCCCCAGCTGCTAGGACCTCACGACCATCCACTTCTCCCCCAATAATGCCTGCTGAACGTATAAAAGGTGCAATGTACGTGTGATGCCTGACATACGCAGTTGCTGCAGGGTTGCTTGGATGCAAAAGATATGGGAGGTAGCGAAGTCGTGAGAGATTGTAGCGGTCCTTCCTGAAACAATTTGATATTAAATATAACTCCGTGGTATGTTTGCCACATAATGGCAACTACAATAAAATTAAATGCACATGCACATACAAAGTAAAAAACTAAATCATCTGAGGGTGAATGAGCATTTCCATTGAGAAAATGGATATGTCTAGATGTGACGCTTCACACGCCAGTAGCAGTTGCTCTGATGCTTGCACTCCACATATAGTCATGGCAATCAGCAAAGTGAACTTGGAATTTGTGTGTAGTAAACACAGTAATATCACACAATGGAGGTTTGAAAAAGCATACTGTAGGATGGTATTTAATCATTGAAAATGAGTCAGAAGATGATAGTTATTGCTATATTCCTGCATATTACAGCAAGTATTTGATGTCAATGACAACAATGAAACAATTATCAATGGAATAAAAGTTTTGCACAAATTTCTGGAAAAATCAATTTGGTGTGGTCATAAGAAACAAAACGCACTTCTTTCTCATATCCATGACTGACATATTGCATTGTCACCATTATGAATCTGATACATTACATCAAAACAAACAATAGTTCATATGGAATAGGTTCACAGATATGTGAGATATGTGAGTAACTTGAAGGCTTTGTAAGTCATGGAACCAGGTATGCTGTTCTCGATAGCAAGTATTCATCAGAGACATGAGTGCCCTAAGGAAGTGTAATAGGACCAGTGTTGTTCTCCATATACATAAATGATTTGGTAGACAGGGTGAACAGCAATCTGCTGTTGTTTGCTGATGATGCTATGGTGTACAGCAAGTTGGCGAAGTTGAGGGACTGCAGGAGAATACAGGATGACTTAGACAAAATTTCTAGTTGGTGTGATAAATGGTGGCTATCTCTTAATGTAGAAAAATGTAAGTTAATGTGGATGATTAGGAAAAACAAACCACAAATGTTTGAACACAGCATTAGCAGTGTCCTGCTTGACACACTCACTTCATTTAAATATCTTCATGTAACATTGCAAAGCGATATGAAATGGAAATAGCTTGTGAGGACTGTGGTAGGGTAGGCAAATGGTCGACTTTGGTTCATTGGGAGAATTTTAAGAAAGTGTGGTTTATCTGTAAAGGAAACCACATATAGGATACTTGTGTGACCTATTCTTGAGTGCTGCTAGAGTGTTTTGTATCTGTACCATGTCAGATTAAAGGAAGACATCGACACAGTTCAGAGACAGGCTTCTAGATATGTTACCAGTAGGTTCAAACAACACCCAAATGTTCAGGAGATGCTTCGGGAACTTAAATGGGGATCCCTGGAGGGAAGGAGACATTCTTTTTGAGGAACACTATTAAGAAAATGCACAGAAACGGCATTTGAAGCTGACTGCACAATGATTCTACTGCCGCCAACATAAAATTGCACATATGGACCATGAAGATACAATACGAAAAATTAGGGCACATATGGAGGCATACAGACAATCATTTTCTGCAAACAGACAGTCATTTTCCCCTCACTCTGTTTGCATGTGGAACCGGAAAAGAAATGACTACCGTGTGCACTGAAAGAGAAGAGCGCTGATAGTTGACGTGGCCTTGGCGCATGTGCTTGGCGCATCCACAACAGCCAGTCAGATTGTGAGCTTTTGTTTACAATACCGTGACAACACCCCAGTTTTGCCATAGTACTGGGCAACCACTGCTAGGCCACTGCCTGTCCATGTCGAATACCGGCAACTGCGCTGCAAGCTGTCAGAGTTCTTCTCTTGGCATAAGGAGTATAGTACAGGGTACCCTTGGCCATGTATCCTATTGTGGCTTGCGTAGTATAAACGTAGACGCAGATGTAGACTGCGTAATGTTCTGGTGTTCTCCCCTCGCTAAAGAGGAAGATAGGGTTGAATGGCACTGGCATTTTAACTTCTACAATTATATCTAGATCTACATCTATAATATGCAAACCACCAAGAAGTGGGTGGCAGAGGGTGTTTCCCATTGTACCTGTCATTATGGTTTCATCCCATTGCATTCACGCATGGAGAGTGGAAAGAATGTTTGAATGCCACCATGTGTGCAGCAGGTTGGGACTTAAATAGTGGCAACACTGCTGTGGAGACACTGTGCAATGGACTCTACTATTGTCGTTGATAGCACACGTTGTTGTTATATCTAACTTACCTCCGAGCAAATGGACTCCCCCGTCCCATGACACTGGCATGCGCACAATCGAGGGAAACACAGTCAGTTGTGAGCATGTGGTCTAATGTAATGGTGTCACTATGTTTTCGAAACAGGAACAACGGAGTTGGATCAAGATTGAATATGCCAGTATTACTGTTTGTTTTGGAGCATCAGCTACGACCAGCTTTGCGAGAAAAGCGGCAACATTTTCTGCACAACCCACCCATCATTTTGCTTGACAATGCGTGGACGCATACAGCGCTTGCTGTGGCTGCTCTTTTCAGTCAATGGGACTGGGAAGTACTGCACCATCCACCACACTCCCCAAACTTAAGTTCTTGTCACTTTGATTTGATTCCAAAGATGAAGGAACAACTTGTGGCATTCGCTTCAGTACTGTTCCAGAGATTAGACAGGAAGTAGATTGCTCCATTCACACCATCAACAGAACAGGCTCTGCTAACAGTATAGTACGCTTTCCACATTGCTGGAAATGGGTTCTACATAACGCTGGTGACTACTTTGAAGGACAGTAACAGGTGCAAACATGTATCTCTTTTTTATCGGTTGTGAAAAAATAGTTGCCACTGTTTAAGTTCCAACCCTCATATATCCTCTGAGGCATTATTTACAGCTGATTCTTGAAACTTTACTAGTAGACTTTCTTGGGATAGTTACGTTTATCTTCAAGGGTCTGCCAGTTCAGTTTCTTCAGTGTCTCTGTGCCTCTTTCTCATGGATCAGACAAACCTGTGACCATTCGCACTGCCCTTCTCTGTATATGTTCAGTATCCTCTGTTAGTCTTACTTCGTACATGTCTCACTCACTTGAGCAACATTCTAGAACCGGTTGGAGGAGTGATTTGTAAGCAATCTCCTTCGTGGACTAATTGCACTTCCCCAATATTCTACCAATAAACTGAAGTCTACCACATGATTTACCCACAACTGAACCTAAGTGATTATTCCATTTCATATCCCTACAAAGCGTTACAACCAGATATTTCTATGAGTTGGCTAATTCCAATAGTTAATTATAGTCAAAACATACTATGTTTTTTTTCATTTTGTGAAGTGCACAATTTTACATTTCTGAACATTTAAAGCAAGTTGCCAATCTTTGCCCCAATTTGAAACCTTATCAAGATCTGACTGAATATTTATGCAGCTTCTTTCAGACAGTACTTTATTATACATACACTCCTGGAAATTGAAATAAGAACACCATGAATTCATTGTCCCAGGAAGGGGAAACTTTATTGACACATTCCTGGGGTCAGATACATCACATGATCACACTGACAAAACCACAGGCACATAGACACAGGCAACAGAGCATGCACAATGTCGGCACTAGTACAGGTATATCCACCTTTCGCAGCAATGCAGGCTGCTATTCTCCCATGGAGACGATCGTAGAGATGCTGGATGTAGTCCTGTGGAACGGCTTGCCATGCCATTTCCACCTGGCGCCTCAGTTGGACCAGCGTTCATGCTGGACGTGCAGACCGCGTGAGACGACGCTTCATCCAGTCCCAAACATGCTCAATGGGGGACAGATCCGGAGATCTTGTTGGCCAGGGTAGTTGACTTACACCTTCTAGAGCACATTGGGTGGCACGGGATACATGCGGACGTGCATTGTCCTGTTGGAACAGCAAGTTCCCTTGCCGGTCTAGGAATGGTAGAACGATGGGTTCAATGACGGTTTGGATGTACCGTGCACTATTCAGCGTCCCCTCGACGATCACCAGAGGTGTACGGCCAGTGTAGGAGATTGCTCGCCACACCATGATGCCGGGTGTTGGCCCTGTGTGCCTTGGTCGTATGCAGTCCTGATTGTGGCGCTCACCTGCAGGCGCCAAACACGCATACGACCATCATTGGCACCAAGGCAGAAGCGACTCTCATCGCTGAAGACGACCCGTCTCCATTCGTCCCTCCATTCACGCCTGTCGCGACACCACTGGAGGCGGGCTGCACGATGTTGGGGCATGAGCGGAAGACGGCCTAACGGTGTGCGGGACCGTAGCCCAGCTTCATGGAGACGGTTGCGAATGGTCCTCGCCGATACCCCAGGAGCAACAGTGTCCCTAATTTGCTGGGAAGTGGCGGAGCGGTCCCCTACGGCACTGCGTAGGATTCTACAGTCTTGGCGTGCATCCGCGCGTCGCTGCGGTCCGGTTCCAGGTCGACGGGCACATGCACCTTCCGCCGACCACAGGCGACAACATCGATGTACTGTGGAGACCTCACGCCCCACGTGTTGAGCAATTTGGCAGTACGTCCACCCGGCCTCCCGCATGCCCACTATACGCCCTCGCTCAAAGTCAGTCAACTGCACATACGGTTCACATCCACACTGTCGCGGAATGCTACCAGTGTTAAAGACTGCGATGGAGCTCCATATGCCACGACAAACTGGCTGACACTGACGGCGGCGGTGCACAAATGCTGCGCAGCTAGCGCCATTCGACGGCCAACACCGCGGTTCCTGGTGTGTCCGCTGTGCCGTGCGTGTGATCATTGCTTGTACAGCCCTCTCGCAGTGTCCGGAGCAAGTATGGTGTGTCTGACACACCGGTGTCAATGTGTTCTTTTTTCCATTTCCAAGAGTGTAGTTGGATGATCTGCAAAAAGTATGAATTTATTATTAAAATTGTCTGCAAGAGTCCCAACTCACTTTTCTGGGGGTATCTGAAATACTTCTACACCTGACGATAACTCTCCAAGATAATGTTCTATGTCCTCTCTATCAAAAATTCCTTAATCCAGTCACAAATTTCACTTGATAACCGATATGATCATACTTCTGATAATATGCAAAGGTGTGGTACTGAGTCAAATGCTTTTTGAATATCAAGAAATACAGCATCTACCTGACTACCTTGATTCAAATCTTTCAGAATGTTTTGTGAGAAAAGTGCAAGTTGGGTTTCACATGATTGACATTTTCAGAATCCATGCTGGCTGGTACTGAGGTGGTCATTCTGCTCAAGGTACCTCATTGTTTGAGCTCCAAATATATTCTAAGACTCTACAACAATTCAATTTCAAGGATATTGGACAGTAGTTTTGTGGATCACTTCTACTGCCCATCTTGTAGATGGGTGTGACCTGTGCTTTTTGTCAAGAACTGGCCATGGTTTTTTGTTCGAGGGATCTACAATAGATTACAGTTGGAAGAGGGGTAACTCAGCTGCAAATCCAGTATAGAATGTGACAGCGATTCCATCAGACCCTGGAGCTCTGTTCACTTTAATGACTACACCATTTCTGAATGCCACTGGCAATCATTTCATTAATCTTTTCTGGGGTATGAGGATTAAATTGGGGCACCTCTCCCAGATTTTCCTTTGTAAAGTAACATTTGAAAGTGGAGTTAAGCATTTCAGCTTTTGTTTCGCTACCCTCAATTTCAGTTCCTGTCTCATTTGTTTGGGACTGGACACTAACTTTGGTGTCACCAACAGCCTTTACATATGACCAGGATTTCTTTGAGTTTTGTGAAATATCATTCGACAATACTCTGCTACGGTAGTCAGGATTTCTTTGCGGTTTGTGAAATATCATTTGACAATACTCTGCTATGATAGTCACTGAAGGCATCACGCTTTGCTCTCTTGACAGCAAAATGTATTTCAGTCAGCATCTTTCTATCTATAGCTCTATGCTTTGTTTTAAGCCTATTATGCAGTAATCTCTGTTTCTTTACAGTGAGTATATACTTCAGAGGTTCCCTCCCATTATAAACTGTTCTACTAGGTACATATCTATCCAGTGCATGGTCAAGTATTCTTTTAAACTTGAGCAATAGTTCCTCTACAAGCTCCTGGACTGTGCTAAAAGTTTCAAGTTCCTCAGTGAGATATGATAATAATTATATTTTTGTATAGTTTACTGAACATATATAACTTTCTGCTGGGTTTAGCTGTTCATTGTACTTTAATCATTGTTGCCACAACCAGGTCGTGCTCCTTATACTAGTTTCGATGCGGACATCTTCAAAGAGGTCTGGTCTATTTGTTGAGATAAGATCCAATATATTTCCATCAAGAGTGGTGTTCCTAACTATCTGTTCAAGTAGTTTTCAGGCATTTAGTAATGTTTCACAGGATGCTGTATCACACTCACCACTTCCAGGTTCTCTCTTTGCCAATCAAATGTACAGCTGCAAATCACTGTTCTAGAACTGTAGATGTACTTCCATTAAGAGTGGTGTTCGTAACTATCTGTTCTAGGTAGTTTTCAGACAGGGCATTTAGTAATGTTTCACAGGAAGTTGTAACGCACTCACCATTTCCAGGTTCCCTCTTTGCAAATCAAATGTACAGCTGCAAATCACGCAGAGAGAGAGAGAGAGAGAGAGTGTGTGTGTGTGTGTGTGTGTGTTATATTCTCATGCCCTCTGTGTATGCGGTTATTTACTTATACAAATATTCAGTAGATCCATTCAGGCACTTGTGAGGTATTAGAGTGTGGAACTAGTACAACAAAATATAAATGTAAATTACACTGAACACGTAACAAAGCGAATATTATCCTTAAGATGCATGTGGCTGTCCCATTTCTTACTGCTTGGAGCATTAGTGTCAAACAATATATGGTTGTCCTCAACTATTAACAACTGTGAACAGACTGTTACAGAGCAGACAGCAATGCAAGAAAATGAGAAAAAGAAACATGGCAATGTTACGAGATATAACAGACAGAAAGTACCTCATACCTGTGAAAGAGACGGTAGAATATAACATCTTCACTAGCATTTCCAAGCCAATTATATGTGCAGTTTATAGACCGACTTTGATCAGATAAGTGACTAGCAATCTCAAAAGATGATTCAGGATTCTGGAAGATGTTGCGGAATATGTCAATGTTATCAGATGCAACAGTGAGAGCTGCAGCTGCAGATCCACGAGGTGGTTGATCTAGCCCCCATGGCTCCGTGATATGGTTGTTCCGTAAGAAATTCCATGTGAACAGAAGATGCTGGTTGATGCTGTCCTGGCAGAGCCCCAAATTTGCAACATACATCTACAAACATAACAGAAAATACATATTATCAACTATTATTTTGGGCATCAGCATTTAGCTTCAGATGTCTACTTTAATTATGAATAATTAGTGCATCAAACAAGCAATGCATTTAACAATGAAATGTACTAATGATGGATACCAACAAGCAACCGAGCTGCTTAAAAAATTATAAAAATGAAAGAAACAAGTTTTGGAGGCAGAATGCACAGTTAATCAGTGAGCTTACCATCTTCCTGTGTGTTAGCAAAGAAAGCAGTGGGTGCCATTTTGTGTAGTTATGGCCTTGCCTTTACATTCTTACACAAAGATTTTATGTACAAATTACATTCTATGTGAGACAAATTAACATACGTACTCCCCTGTTTTCTTCAAAGTAATTATTTGCCACAAGAAGACAGACTGGCAGAGCGGCAAGTTGCTCTTGCACAGCAGTTGACATCCTCAGTGACATTGCACCAAACTCATGCTGCCGGAAGTTGTTGTACTCTATACGACCGTCAATATTGGCTGGTGGATTTATTCTGTTGGAGGAAAAAGGGTAATGAGTTATAAAACATATAAATGCACCTTTGCTACGATGAACCCATTCAAAAGATGATGTTTGATGTGAAAACTTTAATTTTCAAAATTATGTAATGTTTAAATGGTCTCCTGCCCATGAGATGTTATACCAGCTAAGTTTATTCCCATTATTATTAATACTAACAGCACACGTCCAGCAAGCTTAACATGTATAAGGGGGTACCCCCCCCCCCCCCCCACCACCAAAAGAAAAAAGAAAAAAAGAAAAAAAGAAGGAAAAGCCGGGATAGCATTGCCATGTGCCATGGCCAGAGCCTGTGTTGCATTTCTGCCACTAGGCATCTGTAGCACAACTCACTGCCAGTTCAGTGCTGCCTGTGTTGTTAACCTGGCTTGTTCTATTCATCTGCAGTGATTGTTTTCACTAGTGCTGTTTAGTTCTTGTTTCGTTTTTTTATGATGGCAAGTTCAAGTGAACAAGGTGCAGCTGTGAAATTTTGTTTTCTACCTGGTAAAAATGCTGATCAAACTGTTTCAATGTTGAAAAAAGCTTAGCAAGATGACGCTGTGGGAAAAACCCAAGTGTACGAGGGTTGGCTCATTCTAAAAATTGCAACATTGTGACTGAGGAGAAACCTCATTCTGGATGTCCATCAAGTCCCCAAATCATTCAGAGTTTGTTCCCTCAGGGAAGAACAACAATCAACCTTTTATTGGGAAGTTTTAAGAAGATTGCACAACAATGTTCATCAAAAAAGACCCAATTTGTGGCAAACGGGAGACTGGTTCTTCCACCACTATAACACACCTGCACACACAGCCATCTCTGTTACATAGTTTTTGGGTAAAAACGGCATGATTCCACTGACGCATGCACCTTGCTCACCTGACCTGGCTCCATGCAACTTCATATTCCTACGCATGACAAGAGTCATGGAAGGACTCTGAGCTGACAACATTAAAGAACTCATGAAAAAAATGAGGGAGGAGCAGTTAGCCATTTCTAAAGATGACTACAAAAAATGTTTCTGACAGTGGAAGCATTGGTAGGACTAATGTAATAGTTGTAATGGAGAGTGTTTTGACGGGGATAAGGTTGTTTTGTAAACTATTTGAAAATATATAGCTTTTAAAAAGTAATTCCAGTACCCCTCATAATATGCTGTAAACATACAGATCACTGGAGATGGAGTACTAAGGCCATGTCCTATGTGAGCAACAGAAGCAACCGATAGTGAGCGACTTCTGGATATGCGACACTCCAGCAACATGCAGCAACATCGAGTGAAAAGCTTGGGTGTCGTGAGTGCGAGTCACCATGTCGCGCTACAAGATGGCTGCTTAGAGCCAACCAGCTGTTTCTATAGAACGGCACCCCTAAACTGTAAATATTGTAGCTGGAGAGTAAGGCTACAAAATTAGGTTTACTTAAGAAAATGAAGCGAAAAGGGATGTTGTGCATGAAATTTAGAAAGGGAGGAATCTCCATGGAGAATTTCATAAATATCATCAACTACAAAGATCACCAGACAAATTCTTCAAATACACAGGAGTGAGCAGAGAAGCATTTAACTATCTCATCAATAAATTTAATACGATTTTTTTTTTTTACATGGTCAAGAACTTTTAACAGCCAATAAACATGGAAGAATGACTTACTACGTGACTAACTGCCCTAAATTCATACATAAATACACAGACTGATAACTGGAAATAATAGCTAGCTGTGGTGTAGTGGTAGAGTTACATTTCATGATTACTTGCTTCATATATTTTAACTGGCTCATTTACAATTGTGTACACTAAGTTTTATGTATACGGTTTACACTGTATCACTAAGTATATTTTTCAGGTCTTGCCAAAGAACTTGATCTTTAAATGTGTACACACCTATCCCAGTATATCACACACATTAAATTCCTAATATATTACAATGAACCATGAAACTTTTCGATGGTTTCCCTACACTTATTTTGGTCAATCTGAAGATTGTTCCTTCAATAGGATATTACTAATTCCTACATTCATACTTCTGCATCCAAGTTAGCTCTCCATCTTTATAACACTGACAGAATGGGCACAAATATATATTTCTTCCAATCCTGTCATATAACATTCACAGAAAATTTTTATGGCATAAGGTATTACAGGAATTTCTACAATGGAGTTTTCTATTTGTTATACAATATTAAATAGTAGTTCTGACTTAGTTCTGATAAAATTCTATAAATAATATTCATTTATTTTCACTGCATCTGAAATGTTAGAAAGTCAAAAAGAGACTTGCAGTATTACCTGAAACCAAGACGATTATGAGTAAATGTGTTGTGCCCGACCTGCAGCCAAAGCATACTGTTGGTTTGTTGCCAACACGAAAGAATTTCCAATGCAACAGTATTACTTTCATTAAACCAGTTGCCAGTTATGTTTACAAATGACTCTCTGCAGAAGTTTCCAATGAGAGCACCAACCTGTGAAAAACAAAAGAAAAGACAAATGACTCACAAGCAAAACTCTTTTCACATTTGCGAAGTTTACAGAAAGCAAGAGCAGTTAATACTCCCAAGTTGTACACATGGTGGTTGCCTTACAGGCTAAACAATTCATCTCTTTAATTAAGCATGGTTTATAAAAACAATCATCATATTAAATTTAGATCACATCCATCATTCATGGCATGTGGAAGGCTACAGATAATTGTCTATGGGAGGTTGGAAAAAGCGGTTGGGGGATATGCTTTCTATTCCTTTTTGATTTTAAGAATTATCTGACTTGAATTTTCCTTTTTACAGCTTTTAATGGCAGTACAGCACACAAAAGTGGCTCTAATGTTTCATTACTACAGCTTTTACTACAATTCAGGGGTATTGTTCAATAAATAGGATTTCATTCCTGTGGAATTCTTGCACATACATTATAATATCAAATGTTTTTTCATTTATTTTTGTTTCTGAGGGCAGATTAATCATCAAATATGAATGTAAAATCTGACATTTTACAGAACCACAACTCTTCAGAAGTTTTCAACACATACAAATGATGTCTTTAGTTATGAAGAGGTTGTGCACCAGAACCATTTTTAACAAATTCTAAAGACTTCCACAAAATTGAGTGTTTGGAGCAGTGATCAGTAAACACAAAATATGCACAGCTAATTAAAATTTTAGAACAGTATTAGAGAAAATGCACTGGAGTTAGCAACACTGACTGATCCTTAATGAAATAGGGGCAGATGTATTGCCATGAGAGAAATCTGAGGAGATATAACTTTTCTATTGGAGAAATAGCTTACAAGGCATTTACAAAATGCTTCTCACAGAAATTTTCACACATTTTTCTGGGACTTTCACAATGAATAAAAAACTGATATCTTCAGAGAAAGGGCACAGTCAGTCAATTTGTAAAAGGTTTCTTTGGTTGGTATGAAACTGGTACTGAGATAATGTATCAACCAAGGAGAGAATATACATCATGGATAAAATACATCACACTGTGAACTACCTTGTAATTCTCCACGCACTACAGAGGATTCTAATAGTATACTTCCAAAGGACTCTTTACAAATATGCCACACAAAGATCACAGAGGCATAAAGTGCTCAATAATAGTTTTGGACCACCCTCATGATTCACACAGTTTGTACACTTCTAGCTGAAAACCTATTTCTTGATACTGTTTTGACCACAGGAAACTGTGTACTGGTGTTAAAATAAACTTACATTCTCACTGCACTTCACGTTAGCATCCTATGTCTCCAATAGTGCACAGCACAATGAGGGTGTACACTATTCAGTCTTACAACGTGTGTTGGAGAGTCATTTCAAGTTTAAATTAATGCACACGCAACTTTATGGCAAAAAGGAGAGTATGTTGCCTGCCGAGAACGTATACCGCATAGTGATGTATCTGAACATTAAGCTGCTAGTATGTGGCACAGACCAGCTTCGTAGTGGTCACCAGTGGCCAACAATCCAAGCTGATCACTGTTCCTACAAATTATAGCTTGTATATATCCTGGTGAGACTGCAAAACAACTGTGTTCTGCCTTTTTGGAGGCAACTAGGAGGACTGTGAGGAACCAGACGATATGCTACAATTTTCACACGATCAATTTGGCCTCTAAGTGTTCTTTACAAACAGCGGCAAAATTCTCTAAGCATTGTCAAGCAAAAAAAAAAAAAAAGAGCTGAACGAGGAAGCATTTGGATTATAGCCTGTATCAAAGACATTAAGTTCCATTCACTGTGGGGTGCAGGATTTTTCTGATGCCTGATGATGTCATAGAAGAGTGTGGAAATTCTCCTCTCATGTAGACAGTCCCTTGAGTTCAGCAGAGAAGTGGATCAGTCATGTTTTGGGCCAATATCGTGTACAGTTGTCCAACACCTCTAACTACTATTTTGGGTAGGTCTAAACAAGATCCTTCTATCTCCCATCCAACCGTATAGTCAACATTTCAGCAATCGGTTGTCTTTCAAGATGATAATACGTGTCCCCCCCCCCCTCCCCCTGTAAACACATCTCCCAATGCAGGAATTAAACAAATGGAATGGCCTGTGGTATCTGCTGACATGAACTTGACTGAGAATGCTCGGGATCAGTTGAAACATAAGTGCATTGTTACATGAACCTTCTCACACACTTGACCTTACCGATGAATGGTTTTGAACAGACTGCCTTGAGTTTGGTTATCATTTTGTTTTTATTTCACAGTGCAGTTTTTCCCCTCTAAGGCTTATTCTTTCATTACTTGGTCCCCTGGAATTCAACCCTTTAGCGACAAAATGTTTATTTTCCTTAACTATAAAATAAATGACAGCGTGTACTATGGGAATAGTAACGAATAAAATTGGTCAATTTATTATTTATTTCTATGTCCAGCATGAAGTATGAGGTGATAAATATTCACACCAATTAATTAGGAGAAGAAAAGTTATACATCGTAGTTATGGCGATAGATATATTTACCAGTGTCACTTGGAGAGGTTAAGCCCACATACTTTTGCAAGTACGAATGTGTCACAAAACTTTTTTCAGCAGTTTTGGAACACAGACACATAAAAAATGAAATACTCAGAATTAATGTTCCATAACAATATTTATTTTGTATTTTACTGTGAACAGGTTTTTGGCTTCCAACTGTAAATACGCAATTGTCTCAAACTCAGGCCTATGCTTCTACATATAATGAAACGGTTAGTAATATCTTTAGTGGGCAGTCTTTATGCTAGAAGTACAAAAAGTATGACACTGACATTTTTAATCTGATGTTGCTGGTTCCCCGGCATGGGAGTGGGGGGTGCAGAGACCATCACAAATGTACTAGCATCCATTAGTTTGTTGAAAACTCATTCAAAAATTCTATTATCTGCTTGTAAAATTATTTACACTGTGTGATATAAATGAAAAATACATAGAAAAAATTTACACACTATGCATTTTATAATGTTTCATATATTTATATTATTCTGACTGATGGTGATTAGCAAGCTACACGAAATGATCTCTCCTGTATAACCTACTTTATAAACGTAATTTTCAAAGCTACTTACCTCTTGGTTCCTGAAGATTTCTGAATATTCAAGGATGACAGTACGTTGCAGTCCTGTATAGCTCAGGGCTGGATCCATTTCATGCCACACAGAAAGACCAGTACGACTGTTAGACGATATGGATGAACGCGAAATGTTTACAATGCCTCCACAGTGTGACACATTCACGCCATCTCCACGATTGAAGGCAATACGGCTGTTTGAGACATTAACAGCAGCTGCACCCCCAATGATGCGTAGGCCTGCTGTGCCACTATTACCAGACACTGAGGTACTTCCCAGTATGACTGCAGAGCGTGCTTCATCTACTGCAATGCCACTCCCTCCATTGTCAGCAACAGTGCTGCTCGTAATGAGAAGATCAGCTCGGCGTCCTGCAACAGAAGTGTTCATCTTTGTAAGAAGACCTGCAGTTCTTACAGGATTTGGGCAAAAGATACAAATGCCCACCTTACATGGTGCAGAGCCACTTTTGAGAATCAGAACTATATAAATCCTGTTTGTGCTCAGATAAAGAAATTCTAGACAATGGCGAATGAAATGTTACACCATTCCAGAGGCATTGTAACAGTTCCTCGAGAGACACTAGGAGAAGTTAATGGACTTCAATGACTTGATAAAATTAAAATCTAGTAATTGCCAATACCAAGAAAGACTAGTCCACCAGTCATCACAATGTGCATTACATAAATCTTTAACATTTATATTCATAATAAACAGTGCATCATCGTCTTGGAATGACAAAATTCCTTGCCGGACACAGTTCACTTACAGCACTGAATGAACAAGATCACCTTAAATGGTTTCATAAACCTTACCAGTTGCATAGGACTCATTTAAAACCAACAGTCATTATCGAACCATGTGTCACAGGTACCATGAAGCAACCTGGATTGTTCAGTTCCTCTGGAGTTCTCCATATATTAACACATCCTTAGTGAGCAATAGTCTAAAAATATACTGACACTTCATTACATGTTTCCAATGATCAGTAGTCCATGTTTCTTGTACCCTACACCTCATCTTCTAATCTTAAGGTTTACAATATGTCTGGCAGTAAAAGCAGGCCATGAATGTTTTCAGTCCTTGTCAGAATGATTCTGCTGACACTGCATTCTTTAGATGCATATTAATTAGTTATTATCCCGGGGGGGGGGGGGGGGCTCTTCTTATTAAAAGTGAGAATTGCATTTCATGTCTTCCTGTCTCTGGGTTTAGCTTTTCCTCCAGTGTTGTATTAGCAGGTGATGAACTTGGTATGATTCAATTAAATTCAATTTATTGCTCATAACATGTAATTTTACATGCATGTGCATTTTCAGCTAAGTATAAAGTTTTTGATGAATACACTAAGCAGATTCAGAAGGATGTAGGTTGCAGTGAGTACTGGGAGATGAAGAAGCTTGCACAGGATAGAGTAGCATGGAGAGCTACATCAAACCAGTCTTAGGACTGAAGACTACAACAACAACAACATAAAGTTTTTACAGTTAAATTTTTCTTTTAGTTTACATTTTCCTTATTACATTATAATTCAAGATAAATTTAAGTTATAAGGACATTTTCGGATAAGCCACTGCTTGACTTGCTTTTTAAAAGTATCCATCTTAACTTCATTTGGCAACAAGTTATTGAAAACAGCTCCTTTGATATAGGCCTGGGAGCTTTTCACTGTTAAAGTTAATCTTCAGTTAACCATATGGCCTCGTTTCATGATTGTGGCTATCCATGTTTATTTTTGTGATCTTAATGTCTTCTTTCACTAGCATTATAGTTTCTATTATATACATGGCATAAACTGTGAGAATATTGAGTCTAATAAATAGGGGTTTGCAAGAAGTTCTTGGTTTTACTTTCGCTATGATCCTCAAGGCTCACTTCTGCAGTATGATGCTTTCTATGTGGGAGTGACCAGCAACAAACTGTCCGTTCGCATGAATGGACACAGGCAGACAGTGTTTGTTGGTAATGAGGATCACCCTGTGGCTAAACATGCCTTGGTGCACGGCCAGCACATCTTGGCACAGTGTTACACCGTCCGGGTTATCTGGATACTTCCCACCAACTAACTCGCCCTTCAGTATATCCTCTCTTCTTGATATCCGCCAGGCCTCAACCTCCGTTAATTTCAAGTTGCTGCCGCTCATACCTCACCTGTCTTTCAACAACTTCTTTGCCTCTGTACTTCCGCCTCGACTGACATCTCTGCCCTTACTCTTTGCCTTTAAATATGTCTGCTTGTGTTTGTGTATGTGCAGATGGATATGTGGGTGTGCGAGTGTACATCTGTCTTTTTTTCCCCTAAGGGAAGTCTTTCCGCTCCCGGGATTGGAATGACTCCTTACCCTCTCCCATAAAACCCACATCCTTTCGTCTTTACCTCTCCTTCCTGAAGAAGCAGCCATCGGTTGCGAAAGCTAGTAATTCTGTGTGTGTGTTTGTTGTTCATTGTGCCTGTCTGCCGGCGCTTTCCCGCTTGGTAAGTCTTGGAATCTTTGTTTTTAATATATTTTTCCCATGTGGAAGTTTCTTTCTATTTTTATATATATATATATATATAAAAAAATCAGCTTGCTGCTTCCATGAAAGTTGATCTTCTTTGCATAAACCCAAGAATTTAGCCTCTATACAGATTTTTGGTAGAATTTCATCAGTCACAATATTTTGTCTGTTTGGACCACTTGGTTTAAAGTGAATAATATTAGTTTGTATGTTTACTTTTAGGATGTCTCAAAGTGAGCTCTTGCTTTTTCAATAAAGCTATGTATCTCTTCAACTAGGCTGGGTTCACTGTCTACATAGCAGACACCAAATGTATCATCTGCATACATAGTGATCAATTGCTTATTGTCAAGAGAACTTGGGAAATCATTTACATAGCACATGAATAGGACTGGGCCTAAAATGGAGCCCTAAGGAACACCAAAATGTGTATTTCTTATACTTGAACTTCATCTCTCCAGAATTCCTCCATTACAGTACATAATCTTTATGGATTGTTGTCTACCCTTTAAATACGTTTCTAGCAATTGCATGAGTTTTCTAGTGACACCACTCTTCATAATTTTTGATAAGAGCACATCATGATGTACTCTGCCAAAAGCCCTTGAGAGGTTCAGGGATTTTTCATTCATTTTTTCAAGTACATGATGGACAACTTCTACTGCTGCTGACGTGGTACTTCGACCTCTTCCGAAACCATACTGGATATCACTTAATATGTCAGCACTGTTGTAATGTTCCAGGATTTTTTTAAATATTATTTTCTCTATTAAGTTTGTTGAAAGTTGAGATTAGGGCAATGGTTCTGTAGTTCTGTACATACTTTGTTTCCTCCTTTTTTGTGTATTGGTTTAACTACAGTCGGTTTCCACTTGTCAGGGAACACACCGTCTTTGGGAACACAGTTTATTAGATGAACTAGTGGTTTCATTAGTTCATGTTTGCATGTCTTCCATAGATAGGCAGAAATTTTTTTATGCTATCAATAAGTTGCAGAATGTCACATGTGCTTACTGCGGGTAGTGTACTACAGTTCTGTTTGTTACTGCACTCAAATGTGTGCTGAATATCCTGTTTCATAGAGACATCATTTTTGACGGCATCTATGAACTATTTATTAAAAATATTGCTGACTAGAAGGGGATCAGAGATATCTACCAGAGATATCTCCATTATTCACAGTTAATTGTACATTATTACTTTTGTTTCTGTTTTTATTTACAATTGACTAGCAAGTCTTTGAAACATTATCTGAACCTCATATCTGTTGGCTGATTCTTTCTGATTTTAATCTCCTGACTTCTTTGACAACAAAAGTATGGAAACACCAAAAACAAATCACATTATCATGCCTAATGTGGTGTAGGAAACTTGATGGCATTCGAAACAGCTTCCAGTCTTTTCTGAATGGATAAATACAGGTCCTGTGTGGTTTTCAGGGAGTCTTATGCCATTTTTCCTGGAAAACAGTGACTAGTTTAGGTAACAACAGTGGAGGTGTATAGCGATCACACAGCTTTTTCTCCAAAGTAGAGCACGAAGATTCAATAATATTGTGATCTGGTGACTAGTGGAAAGGGGAGATACCACAATTTATCATCGTGCTCATAAAACTAGTTCTGGACAATGGGAGCTGTGTGAACATGGGGCCCATCATCTTGGGATAGAGCCTCACCACTGGGAAATGAATATTGTACCACAGGATGGACATGATCAACCAAAATGGTCATGTAATCGTTGGCAATAATGTGACTTTGCATAGTAATCATGGGGCCCATGGAATACCACAATTTGACTGCCCAAATTAACACTGAACCCCCGGCAAGTTTCACTCTTGGCATGTAAATTTGGCCGTAAGTTGAAAACAGTATGAAATAAGACTAATCTGACCAAATGAGTTTCTTCCACTGCTTCATAGTCCAGATATTATGGCTTTGGTACCATGATTTCCTGTTAGAGATATTTGCATCACCGATGAGTGGTTTTGGAATTCCAGCTCTGAACACTGCTTCATGTTGTTTTGGTGCCAAGAGGGTTTGCAAGTGTGACGCCTAGGTCTGCAGTGAGTTCTGCAGCAGTTGTCCCTTTATTTTTTGTCGCAATCCTCTTGAACGGCTACCTGTTACTAATGCTCAACATGCACTTTCATTCACATTGTGATTTAGTGGATGATGTTTTTCCATAAATGCTCAATATGGTGCCTCTTGAAATACCAAAAACTTTGGCTACCTTAGTTACAGAAGCATCTACCATATGAGCATCAACAAATTGACCATGTTTAAATTCACTTGACTCCAACGGAATGCACTCACAACTACACAAAACAATGTTCTGGCCATGACTGACACTTGCAACATACAGAAGACATTGCACAGATTCCATTCGTCGTCACATACTACAGCACAATCTACAGGATTGGCTAGCATCTCCATTTCTTGCAGTGTTTCCATATTTTTCTCCAACCCCTATGTGTGTATTCTGTTAGCTCTGGGGAAGGATTAGTCCCAAAGCTCAGTAATGCTCTCAGTCTTCTTTATGTGTTTCTCAATGCCTCAACTACACAGGTGGATATTATAAGCACTCATCTGATACTTTTTAATATGAATGTGAATTTTAATGCCTTTGGTTGCCTCATACAGAATCTACAAGTAAATATAAAGAATCCTGAATGAGTGTTTGTTCAGAAACAGAGACCAGCAAAAGACCAGGCAGATAGCGGTGTGACGAATGCCAAATTTTTTGTGCAAATCTGACATACAATTTAACATGAAGGTAAAGTATACTACATCATGTGAACAAATAATTGTTTTTTGAAGAATTCTAACCAGCTATGATCTTATGGGAAATATTTTTTCCCTATGCAGAAACAATTAGTTTTCAAAGAGCCACCAGTCTGCAAATAATTACTACAATGAATATAGTAAAAAATTAATGCAGTAATATGAAATTTAATGCCCACTAGACTTATGTCAATATGTAATTTTGTTTAAGTCCTTTGTATATGAAGAGGCAAGGATTAAAAAATGTGTAACACATCTACAACAGTGGTGACAGTTATCATCATAAGAAGACATATCCTTATACTGATACAATAAAATTATTCACACACATGGAAATATGGTGGTGTCACCTATTCAGCGAACAAACCAACTGACGATTACCACACAAAATACAAGAATCGACTGGAATTTTCAAGACATTTGACGACATCATGTGATGAATTACAACAATAACTGCTGCTTATTCCAGCCTAGTTACATAACACAGACCAACTGAATTCTAACTAGTTGTAAAAGTATTAACTGTCAAAAGAATTTTAGAAGTATTTCCTATTTTAGTGACGAAAATACGTTTGTCACTGTACACCGATGGAAAAAAATCACAACACCAAACAATAATTAATGTACAGTTACCAAATTTTGAGAATGCATTTGTCTAGGTGACATATTTAACCAATTAACACTGCAGGATCACAGATAAACCACTGCAAATGTGAAATGCTGGTACATTAATAACCAGTGTACCTGCCAAAATGTTTAATGCAAGCATGTAAACATGCAGGCCTTGTGTTGTACAGGTGCCAGACAACAGTTTGCACGATGGAGTTCCACACCTGTTGGACTCGGTCGGTCAATACAGGGACTGTTAATGCTGGCTGTGGATGACGTTGGAATTGTCATCTGATGACATCTCATATGTGGTCAATTGGAGACATATCTGGTGATTGAGCAGGCCAAGGCAACATGCCGATACTCTGTAGAACATGTTGGCTTACAACAGTGGTATGTGGGTTGAGAGTTATCCTCTTGGAAAAATTCTCCATGGAATGCTGTTCATGAATGGCAGCCAATCAGGTCGAATCCCCAGACTGATGTACAATTTGCAGTCAGGGTGCATGGGATAACCATGAGAATGTTCCAGCTACCATACATAACCGCATCCCAGACAATAAGTCCAGGTGCAGGTCCAGTGTGTCTAGCACGCAGACATGTTGGTTGCAGGCCCTCAACTGGCCTCCTACCAACCAGCATGGGGCCACCACTGGCACTGAGGCAGAATCAGCTTTCATCAAAAAACACAATAGACCTCCACTTTGCCCTCCAATGATCTCTTGTTTGACAGCATTGAAGTCACAAACTGCAGTAGTTTTGGGTCAGTGAAATGCACGCTACAGGGTGTCTGGCTTGGAGCTGTCCTTAAGTAACCGACTTGTAGCAGTTCGCTGTGTCACTGTGGTGCCAAATGCTCCTCAGATTGTTACTGCAGATGCAGTATGATCTGAAACACCATGTGCTTCCCTGTCAGCGGTGCCACATGACCGTCTGGAGCCCAGTCTTCTTGTGACCACAGATTCCCGTGACCACTGCTGCCAGCAATCATGTAGAGTGACTACATTCTTGCCAAGTCTTTCCGCAATATCACATAAGGAACATCCACCTTCTCATAGCTCTCTTATACAATGTCGTTCAAACTCATTGAATTGTTGATAATGGAATCTTTGTTGCCTTAAAGGTATTCTTGACCAACAACAACTCACCACATTCAGTCTCAAAAGTAGCTAACACCCACGACCATTACAGCACGTATTTAAAGCAAACCTGATTTGCATCCTCATAGAGGCACTACTAGTGCCACTCTTATGCGACTGGCATGAAATCTGAATACACATCACCTTCCAGATGTAGAAACACCCCTACCACTACCAACTTAAGTTTATCTCACACAACTACTTTTTGGTGCTGCAGTTTGTTTTTTCCGTCAGTGTATTAGCAACACAACATGTGAATTCTATGCTGAAGTGTACTACTGATCTGTACCAAATAAAGTAGCCGATAAAGCTCAAAAACTTGTACAAAAAATACATGACACATAGCCTTTAGCTGCATTTTACAAGGTGCGACAATAAAGTAATGAGGCTGATTTTCTTTGCAAGATGTGGCAACCCTGCAGGCTTGCGTAGGCACAATACCTTTGACATTGATCTGTAAGTTGCTTCTAGTTCAAGCGGCACATCAATGCAACTGCTCAGTTGTGAGTTGTGCTATAACAGGGTGTATATGGGGACAAGGAAAAAAAATTCCCGGATTATTCCCAGATTTCTCCCGGATATCCCGTTTAAAAAATATGCTTTTCCCGGGCGAAAATACACTTTTTCTGTGCTAAGTGACAGCAGGTTTTCCGTAGATTTTCCCTCGGAACTGTAAAACTTATCAATCCTTTGAATGGTTAACGTTTTATACAATCGCGTAGAACTTTACGGAAAAAAAAGAAAAGATGGGGCAGAGAAGTTTTGAAGAGACTTTTAATTAAAAAAGGAGAGTTGCATATTTTCGTATTACAAAAGTATAAATTCGAATTGCACCAAACACAGCGCGTTAGTTTCGGAGCATTGAAACCGAGGTTGTGATGTCCTTTTGTAAGCGAGTCATAACTCAAGCCACGAGATTTCGCCAGTCGATGAGAGCAGCTATTCAAAGCATAGGACACCTGTTATAGTCAGCCAATAGCAAGATCACGCATGAAGAAAAGTTAACGGTTTACATTAATGTACACAGTACAGTACATCTACAAGAAAAGCTAAGCTTTCACATATAATTTTGGTCTCTAAGATTAACACGCTGCAACAGAAGCTAAGCTTTCACATGTAACATTGATTTTTTTGCTCATGTTATACTTTAAGATATATGCCAGTAAATTTAAAATTCTGACATAAATGTCTCGGCTCGAAATTCTTGTAAGTGGCTGGTCCTCAAACTGTTCAGCTTCGAACGCTCTGTGATTTAGATATCCATCCCACTTTCTCACACATAACAAAATTAATGTTTTGTAGAAAGAAATTTTCTTTGAAAGTAACACTTTTCTAACCACCGTTCGCAATACTATCCGGAGACTGTTAGAAATAGGTTCGATTTACCAGTTGCCAGAGAGTGCCAGGAAACAGGCATTATTGTGTGTGTGCAACTGTAGTGGTGTAGGAAGCCCGCATGTTCGTGTGTATAAAGCACTAACAGAGCTTACATTACACCATAAAAGAAACAGGGCATCAGAGGATACTCCAAAGAGCATCGGAATTTCGTAAACCACACTAAAATGCATAATTCGGCTTGAAGTGCAAATTGGCTTTTTCCAGATTCACAATGAAGTAGGTCCCATCTGATATTAAGCTTTTCAGTGTGGTTTTTGGGATGTAAATTTTCTTGCAGTACCAGTACTCTGCGATCTCATTTTAGGTTCTTTATTATGGCATAAAGCCATATATGGAAGAAGATGATAATGTGCACTTGAAATTCAGCGAACAGTTGGAACTAGGCAATACTGTAGAATGAAACACTTCGCTTCAAATAAAATGATTACCTCTGCGGAAAGATGAATAAAGCCAAATTTCTTTAGCAAACTTGCAAAAATAACTTCACCGTTCTGCAAGGCGATTAATGCTTGACTGCTACTAACTTGGAAATAAAATAAAATCAGAAAACAAATTAATAATATATTTTTGCCCTCCGTAATTATGTGAATGTATTTTAATTCACTTGATAGCTCCCGGCCACATAAATCCATTTGTTTTCACATGACGTGGGAGCTGTACACGAAGAGAAGCAGCGAAATCACTTAACGTAAACACGGGTCACGTGGAGGTTAACCCCCTCCCCACAACTAAGACAACTCTGTGCAAGCGTGAATCTGGCAGGTAGGGCGTGGGAGAAAAAATTTTCCTCGTTTTCATCTGGCTGCTTGCTGCTACTACCGATACAGCTAACAGCCGAACTTCAAGTAGCGGGAGAAGGTACAGCTTATACGTGAGTCAAATGCGCATGCACCGCTGGCAATTGGTCAAACGAACGTAACGTGAACAGTTGTGACGTCATGCTCATAGCAAGCAGTTTATTGTTACGAAGAATTACAGTCTGCGCCCTACGGCCTTTGAAATATTTTTGCTATTTGCAGACGCTTGTGCGTGCACAGTGTTTTGTTGTTGTAAATTGCACATTTTCTTTGCCACTAAAGTTTTATTTTTTTCCCTCTCATTTATATTTTATTGCTGCAGTATCATTCTCCAGTAGCAGAATACAATAATATTCTTTGCTAGAGAATCAATTCTGCAGTCAAAATTGCAAAAATTTAACTGAAAGCTAAAACAATGAAAAATTCACGGAATTCCAAAAAATTCCCGGGTTTTTCTTGGATTTCCCGGTTGTCCTGGGTCGTATACACCCTGTGTAATAAGTTAACATGTGTGTGTGCCTCGCGTCACAGAAATGGAACTGCATAATATTGCTCATCGCCATGCCATTTCTTTTTGCGTTAAATTGGGTGAAAACGCGACAACAACTTACAGTAAGCTTCAGAAGGCTTTTGGAGAGGAGGTTATGTAAAGAGCTCAAGTTTTTCGTTGGCATAAACTGTTTAGTGATGGCAGAACGAGTGGTGAAGATGAAGACCGCAGTGGACGACAATCAACCTCACGGACGGATGTCAACTTGGCCAGGGTGCATGAACTCGTACGATCTGATTGTAGATTATCCATGAAAAGATTGCCGAAGAACTGAACATCTATCGAGAAACGGTTCGTCTAATAATAACTGAATATCTTGGTATGAGAAAGATTTGTGCAAAAATGGCCCCAAAAGCATCACACCACAACAGCAAGAAACATGGATAAATTTGGCAGCCGATCTGTTAAAGCAAATGGAAATCAATCCAGAATTGCTGAGCCGTGTTATCACTGGTGATGAAAGTTGGTTTTTTCAGTACGATCCAGAGACAAAAAGCCAAAGTTCTCAATGGTGCTCAAAGGGATCACCCAGACCAAACGAAGCTCGCATGTCAAAGTCAAAAGGGAAATGCATGCTTGTGTGCTTCTTTGATTCCAAGGGAATTGTTCATAAAGAGTGGGTGCCTCCTGGACAAACAGTTAACCAATATTACTACAAATAAATTTTAGAAAGACTTCGCAAAAGAGTTCTTTGTCTCTGTGCCAACATTGCTGACGATTGGATTCTGCATCACGATAATGTGCCATCCCATACTGCTCCATCAGTACAGCAATTTTTAACCCCAAAACAAATTTCAGTACTACCACAGCCACCTTATTCACCAGATATAGCTCTGCGCAACTTTTTTCTATTTCCAAGAGTCAAAATGGCAGTCAAGGGACACCATTTTCAAACAACACAAGATGTCCAAAAAACTGTGATGAGGGTTTTTGGAGGATATTACAGAAGATGAGTTCTAGAAATGTTACCATCAATGGCAGAAGTGTTGGAAAAAGTGTGTGCAATCAGAAGGGAACTAATTTGAAGGAGATAACGCTAAACTTGACTAAAACAGTAAGCAACATTTTTTTTTCACATCAGTCTCATTACTTTATTGTCGCACCTCGTATATGTGAATCTCCAAGTGCTAGCAAATTGTAAATATCATAATTTAACAACGTCATACCTTGCCCAGCAGTGACTCTCAGAAAGGCAACAGTTGGTACTGGATCACGTGTTGGAGCCCGAAATTGGACATACAAGCGATTACCAGTAGTGACTGTGCTCTGAGGTAGTGATCCTTGATACAACAAAGTATCAGCTAGCAGGTTGTCTCCCGAGCCAGATCCATCTCGAAGGAAAATATGTGCTGCCCCACTGCCAGATGACACAGCAACCACTTCAGCAGTCAGCACATATCCCATCTTTGTGTAGAATGCCTGTTGGGCAGAGCAGTTTATACAATTAATAAAGTTCAAAATAAACATAGTGTACAAAAGTAGAAGTACAAGAAAACAGCTACAAAATCTTTATTCATAACATAAATCCCATAAGTCATTACACACTGATCATCAACAGAATTTATCATTTGTCATAAGAACATAAAAATTACTGTAACTCATTTTCAGTTCTCTGTTTAGTATTTCAAGTTGCACATTTACAATAAGCAAACAGATACGTAACAAACATGCACTAGCTTCAAATTGCTGCCTAGCGGTCCTGATTTATGCTTTTTGAAGCTAAACTAAATCTCTGTAGAAAAATGTTTTCCATGGTTTCCATAAGAAGACACACATTCCTTGCTAGCTTTTTTAAAAGTTAACTAATCAATTACTAAACAGTCTCTGACAGTGAGACAAATTAACTTGCAATATTATCAGTATTGCTGCAGCACGTCTGACAAGACACACACTGGGGGGGGGGGGGGGGGGGGGGAAGGAGAGAGAGAGAGACAGAGAAGATTAAAATAGTATACAAGAAAACTGGAAGCAAGGAAACATCAAAGCAACTTTTATTTTTTTAAAAAAGTCAAAGGTAGGCTGGTTGGTTGTTTAGGGGAAGGAGATCAGACAGCGTGGTCATCGGTCTCGTCGGATTAGGGAAGGATGGGGAAGGAAGTCGGCCATGCCCTTTCAGAGGAACCATCCCAGCATTTGCCTGGAGTGATTTAGGGAAATCACGGAAAACCTAAATCAGTATGGCCGGACGTGGGATTGAACCGTCGTCCTCGCGAGTCCAGTATCTAATCACTGCGCCACCTCACTCGGTAAAAAGTCAAAGCCTAGCTGGTAAAGCATACAAGGCCCAGCAGGTACCGGGCAATAAATCAGGTGCTTCTGCTTTTTTGGAATTGGAAATGGTATTTATTGATCGTTGACAGAAGAAGACTACCTGATATATTTGTTTGTGGACAAGATTTATTGGATAGTTGTGGGAGATGAAGAGGTTGCAATAGGTGTTTGTTGCTATGATATAGGTGTTTGTTGCTATAGGTGTTGTTTGTTGCTATAGGTGTTGAGAGATTAAAATTGGAGCAGGTATGGAAAGTTAGTTGAAACCTGAATTTGATAGCTTTGAAACTTTTGGGGAAAATTTAACTGTATATCAAAAGAATAGACAAATGGTAAATGGAGGTAGTGTATTTGTTGCAGTAGACAAGAAATCAAATCCACCAAGATAGAAATTAAAGGTGCATGTGAGATTGTTTGAGCAAGACTCAGTATCAGGTGTCAGCATAAAATAATAACTGGATCCTTCTCTCACCCAACAGACTCATCTCCTGATGTAACTGAAAACTTTAAGAGAAACCTCAGTTCACTAGTACATAAGTTTCTCAATCATACTGTAATCATCAGTATAGACTTTAATCAACCAGCAATCAATTCGGAAAATTACAGTTTTGTTAGTGGTGGGTGTGATAAGGCATCCTGTGGAACATTACTAAATGGCTTCTCTGAAAACTACCTAGGACAGACAGAAACACCACTCATGATGGAAATATATTGGACCTAAGGGCAACAAATGGACTGACATATTAGAAGATGTCTACATTGAAACTAGTATCAGTGACGATGTCGTGGTTGTGGCAACAATGATTACCAAAGTACAAAGGATAGCTAAAACAAGCAGGAAGATACATATTTTCAGTAAACTAAATGAAAAATCAGTAGTGTCATATCTCAATGAGGAACTTGAAACTTTTAGCACAGGGCAGGAGCAAGTACAGGAACTATGGCTCAAGTTTAAAAGAACAACTGACCATGCACTGCATAGATATGTACCCAATAAAACAATTAATAATGGAGGGAACCACCATGGCATACAGTCACTGTACAAAAACTTCTAAAGAAACAAAGCATAGAGCTACAGATAGAGAGATGCTGAATGAAACGCATTTAGCTGTCAAGAGAGTAATACATGAAGGCTTTAATTACTACTGCAGCAAAATATCATCAAATGATCTTTCAAAAAACCCAAAGAAATTCTGGTCACATGTAAAGGCTGATACTGATGCCAAAGTTAGTGTCCAGTCCCTAGCAACTGAGACAGGAACTGAAACTGAGGGTAGCAAAGCAAAAGCTAAAATGCTTAAATCCATTTTCAAATGTTCCTTTACAAAGGAAAATCCAGGACAGGTGCCCCAGTTTAATTCTTGTACCCATAAAAAGATGGCCAAAATAACTATTAGTGTCAGTGGTATCGAGATACAACTGAAATCGTTAAAATGGAACAAGCTCCAGAGCCCAATGAAATCCCAATCAGACTATATACTGAATCTGCAGCTGAGTTAGCCCCTCTTCTAACTATAACATACTGTAGGTCCCTCACATAGGGATCATGAGGGTAAGATTAGAATAATTACATCAAACACAGAAGTATTTAGACAGTCATTCTCCCTGCACTTCATACATGAATGGAATGGGAAGAAACCCTAACAACTGGTAAAATGGGACACACCCTCTGTCATGCACTTCACGGTGTTTACAGAGTGTAGATGTAAATGTAGAAATGTTTGCCACTGACACCTAAGAATCTGCTCCAATAGTGTCAAAATATGTTTCAGATGATTCAAGATAAACAATAAAGAATTTATTTTACTATGTGACAATATCTGTCTGCACAATATGTGTAGCATACATGTTGTAATATCTATCTGAATAATATGTGTAGCATATAGCAATCTCTGTACTCCAACAAATGGAATTTTTGGCACATCTAGGGACTTTCATTTGTTTCCAAGACTGAAAGAATACCATGGAGAAAGACTTTTCCAAATGAAGATGGAGTTCAGGAAGATATGATAAAGTGGTTGGTCACAAAACATATGTACATGGTGGAGATTATGTGCAAAGATAACTAAATGAATGTGCTAAATATATACATAAAATTGATATAAACCAATTGCACTCCAGGAATATTTTAAGTTTCTTACTACTCAACTTTCTTAATAATTCCATAATCCTTCAAACAGTAAGTTACACATTATTATGGCACACCAAGTACAGTAACTTTTATTGACTGCTGCATTAGACATCAAAATGACATAATTTTTCCACAGTCTGTGTCTACGTAAACAAGTCAATGTAAACAATGGTTGGGAAGTCCTACCACTAGTTGAATTTCTTGATGATAGAAATCTGTTCTTTGGTCACCCAAGGAGCCATTTGAGAACCACTGTGTTAAAATCAGCATCACTGGAAAATCCCTTTCCCTCCAAATCTTCTTTCAGCTTGCCAAAAAGATTGAAATCATATGTGCAAGATCTGGACAGTATGGCAGATCAGCATCACCCACATCTATGCGGCCTTTGTCAGAGAGTTACCAACATTTTACTACAGCTGGATGCTACACTGCATTTAGTCTATATCCTGCCAGAATTTCACAGTGATTTTTTGTGAATTTAGATATTTTATACACAAGAATCATACTGTCTCACATATCTCAACGACGGAATATATTTCCAGTTGTCATGTCACTCTTTTTGCACAATGGTCTTAACACGGAATGACATGTATGACTCACTTTGAAGCCCCTATGTAGTACTTGAGTTCGCACTCCATTCTAAGATCCATCTCTTAAACAATCTTCGAATGATGGGCTGCTTGTACAGATCCCCTGGCTCTGCATTGTAGAGAACTCCCCACTTGCCAAATTTTCTGACACCAACTAGTCAGGATAGAGGCTAACGGAACAGTGTCTAAGTGCTAGGCTACGGATCCAAAGTTCTGGGTTCCAATCTGGGGTCAGTGCAAGGATTTTTATCCATCACACATCACTTCTTTCACCTCAGGAGTAAGTCAGCTCAAAGGTCATAGGAGGACAAAGGCATACCACCTCCAACAGGGCCATGCTTACTAAAGCATTGTGGTGTTCAAACCAACCTTCAAGATATTAAGGCTTTAACTTTTCTTTTATTTCAATGGATTTTTAAAAGGTCTTCCAGTAAAAAAATTAGGAGATTTGTTAGTACTCATTTTCATATTCAACAGATATTAGGATCTAAGAAGAGACATATAAACAGAGTAGACTTTCGAAAACTTGGAATATGGGTAAAATGGAGGAGGAGTGTATGAAACAGAATGGTGTGGAGAGGTCCTGTGGACATATCACACAGAGAAGAAGAAGAAGAAGAAGAAGAAGAAGAAGAAGCTTTACTTACACTTGATGCTTTCAACAACTTGTCCAGCACTTCTCATGCATTCATGCTCTCAAAATAGTTATAAACTGTCAATAATAATAAATTCTGACAATACCAATATTTTTCTGCGTAAAAGGTTACTTCAACAATAAGCTCACAGATACTACCATACTGCTTTCCTGAAGTTGCTTTAGTGACTCTTATTTTAGTTAGGGAATCACAATATGTCATAAAAAATTAAGGCTGTAAGAAACTGGCACTAGCAATATTTTACAAGGAAAAATTAAATTAATTCAGACAATCCTTTATTTTTTATCTTACATAATGCTGTAATATAGGTAACTCAGATCAGATAAGTACCTAGTGTTCCAGGACAAGCCTCACCTTGGAGCAGTCACGCTGACTGACAGAATTTTTTGGCTGTTCGAGGCGTACAAGAAGTGGGTATATCTGTGACGTAGTGGTGGACAAAGTGCAGAAGTCAAGTGCTACAGCGAGAGGGTCTGGCTGGGCCTGCAGCTGTGCCATACCCTCTGTCTGCAGGCCAGGTCGGGGGTCATGGCTGACATAATGTACTCCATCTCCTCCATTTTCTGATATGGTGCAGCTCTCCAGCAATACTTGACCACCACTGCCCGATGTCACATTTGCAAACAAACCATAACCTGGGGAAGAAACGATGATACAAACAGTATTCAAACTGCGTTCTCAGATTTTTAGCCAGCAACATTTCTGTTACAAGTACACTGATAAGTGAAATGAAAAGGAGCCAAAATATTTTGCACATAGCAAATGAGTTTACATGAAAGTGCAAATACACAAATATATACACTGTTGTAAAAGAGAAGTATGTTGTGCAACAGTAAATTTGACATCACGCATACTAAAGAGAAACTTAAAAATATAATTTTCATGAGTTTGGTACACTCACAAGACATAATGAATTACAAGACAATGCTTTTTATTTCAATGAAAAGTGTTCTCAATCAGGGCCAACAACAAATATCCAGCTACATATGCCATGTCACCTTTCTACATTTACACAAGACAACCGGGTAACAGCTGTTTATCCACAGACAGACAATGAAATCAAAATAATTTTTGTGAATAAATTTCTGGTCACCTGTTTCCTATTTTTATTTTTAAATGTAAATAATTTTGTGACAGTTGTTTTACTTGATCCAAGGCAAATATTTTTATTTTATCATGGAGATATTATGAAACTTCTTAGGTAAACTGCAAAAGAACAGACTTTTTGTATCAGTCCTTTGTCATCAGATGACTACTTAAACACCAATTAACCCAATGTAATCAGTCAGATTTCTCAAGCTTCGCAAATGCACAATGAATTCTCTGGATCACAGCCTTACAGAAGTATTGGTATTATCCTAGAAAAGGACCGAAGGCTTTCAGGTTCCTGGTTCACAAGAAATAAAGTAACAACACTAAGAAATTTAAAGGTATTGAAGATAGGATAGCTCTTCTGAAATTAATTCTAGACAATACAGCTGACTCAATAATATTTCAAGATTATGTATGTATATCAAGACAGGAGGACGATGAAGCAGAACATTCATATAGCCAACCGGATTCAACTGTCAACAAGAAAGACAATGTGGACTCTTGTAATGGGTGACTTTGATACAAAACTAAGGTACAGATCAAGACAAACAAACAAAAATGTAGGTGTATATGGATGCAGGACAAGAAATGACTCAGAACAAAGATTAACAGAATCTATTAAGATCAAGACAAACAAACAAAAATGTAGATGTATATGGATGCAGGACAAGAAATGACTCAGAACAAAGATTAACAGAATCTATCAGTTACGAACATCTACTATAAAAAAAGAACAGATAGAAGATGGACCTGGAGATTTCCAGACAGGTACATGAACAATGCCACAAATAGCAAAATATGAACCATGGACCTTGCCGTTGGTGGGGAGGCTTGCATGCCTCGGCGATACAGATGGCCGTACAGTAGGTACAACCACAACGGAGGGGTATCTGTTGAGAGGCCAGACAAACGCGTGGTTCTTTAAGAGGGGCAGCAGTCTTTTCAGTAGTTGCAGGGGCAACAGTCTGGATGATTGACTGATCTGGCCTTGTAACACTAACCAAATCGGCCTTGCTGTGCTGGTACTGCGAACGGTTGAAAGTAAGGGGAAACTACAGCCGTAATTTTTCCCGGGGGCATGTAGCTTTACGGTATGGTTAATGATGATGGCATCCTCTTGGATAAAATATTCCAGAGGTAAAATAGTCCCCCATTCGGATCTCCGGGTGGGGGCTACTCAAGACGACGTCATTATCAGGAGAAAGAAAACTGGTGTTCTATGGATCGGAGCGTGGAATGTCAGATCCCTTAATCGGGCAGGTAGGTTAGAAAATTTAAAAAGGGAAATGGATAGATTAAAGTTAGATATAGTGGGAATTAGTGAAGTTCAGTGGCAGGAGGAACAAGACCTTTGGTCAGGCGAATAAAGGGTTATAAATACAAAGTCAAATATGGGTATTGCAGGAGTAGGTTTAATAATGAATAGGAAAATAGGAATGCGGGTAAGCTACTGCAAACAGCATAGTGAACGCATTATTGTGGCCAAGATAGACATGAAGCCCATGCCTACTACAGTAGTACAAGTTTATATGCCAATTAGCTCTGCAGATGATGAAGAAATTATAATGTATGATGAGATAAAACAAATTATTCAGGTAGTGAAGGGAGACAAAAGTTTAATAGTCATGGGTGACTGGAATTCGGTAGTAGGAAAAGGGAGGGAAGGAAACGTAGTAGGTGAATATGAATTGGGGCTAAGAAATGAAAGAGGAAGCTGCCTGGTAGAATTTTGCACAGAGCACAACTTAATCACAACTAACACCTGGTTCAAGAATCATAAAAGAAGGTTGTATACATGGAAGAAGCTTGGAGATACTGACAGATTTCAGATAGATTATATAATGGCAAGACAGAGATTTAAGAACCAGGTTTTAAATTGTAAGACATTTCCAGGGGCAGATGTGGACTCTGACCACAATCTATTGGTTATGAACTGTAGATTAAAACTGAAGAAACTGCAAAAAGGTGGGAATTTAAGGAGATGGGACCTGGATAAACTAACTAAAACAGAGGTTCAACAGAGTTTCAGGGAGAGCGTAAGGGAACAAATGGCAGGAATGGGGCAAAGAAATACAGTAGAAGAAGAATGGGTAGCTTTGAGGGATGAAGTAGTGAAGGTAGCAGAGGATCAAGTATGTAAAAAGACAAGGGCTAGTAGAAATCCTTGGGTAACAGAAGAAATATTGATTGATTTGAAATTTAATTGATGAAAGGAGATAATATAAAAATGCAGTAAATGAAGCAGGCAAAAATAAATACAAACATCTCAAAAATGAGATCAACACGAAGTGCAAAATGGCTAAGCAGGGATGGCTAGAGGATAAATGTAAGGATCTAGAGGCTTATATCACTAGGGGTAAGATAGATAGTGCCTACAAGAAAATTAGAGAGACCTTTGGAGAAAAGAGAACCACTTGTATGAATATCAAGAGCTCAGATGGAAACCCAGTTGTAAGCAAAGAAGGGAAAGCAGAAAGGTGGAAGGAGTATATAGAGAGTCTATATAAGGGTGATGTACTTGGGGACAATATTATGGAAATGGAAGAGGATGTAGATGAAGATGAAATGGGAGATACGATACTGCGTGAAGAGTTTGACAGAGCACTGACAGACCTGAGGCGAAAAAAGGCCCCAGGAGTAGACAACATTCCATTAGAACTACTGACGGCCTTGGGCGAGCCAGTCCTGACAAAACTCTACCATCTGGTGAGCAAAGAGTATGAGGCAGACGAAATACCCTCAGACTTCAAGAAGAATATAATAATTCCAATCCCAAGGAAAGCAGGTGTTGACAGATGTGAAAATTATGGAACTATCAGTTTAATAAGTCACGGCTGCAAAATACTAACGCGAATTCTTTACAGACGAATGGGAAAACTGGTAGAAGCCGACCTCGGGGAAGATCAGTTTGGATTCCGCAGAAGTGTTGGAACACGCGAGGTAATACTAACCTTATGACTTATCTTAGAAGAAAGATTAAGAAAAGGCAAACATATGTTTCTAGCATATGTAGACTTAGAGAAAGTTTTTGACAATGTTGACTGGAATACTCTCTTTCAAATTCTGAAGGTGGCAAGGGTAAAATATAGGGAGCAAAAGGCTATTTACAATTTGTATAGAAACCAAATGGCAGTTTTAAGAGTCGAGGGGCATGAAAGGGAAACAGTGGTTGGGAAGGGAGTGAGACAGGGTTATAGCCTCTCCCCGATGTTATTCAATCTGTATATTGAGCAAGCAGTAAAGGAAACAAAAGAAAAATTCGGAGTAGGTATTAAAATCCATGGAGAAGAAATAAAAACTTTGAGGTTTGCCTATGACATTGTAATTCTGTCAGAGACAGCAAAGGACTTGGAAGAGCAGTCGAACGGAATGGGTAGTGTCTTGAAGGGAGGATATAAGATGAACATCAATAAAAGCAAAACGAGGATAATGGAGTGTAGTTGAATTAAATCGGGTGATGCTGAGGGAATTAGATTAAGAAATGAGACGTTTAAAATAGTAAATGAGTTTTGCTATTTGGGCAGTAAAATGAATGATGATGGTCGAAGTGGGGAGGATATAAAATGTAGATTGGCAATGGCAAGGAAAGCGTTTCTGAAGAAGAGAAATTTGTTAACATCGAGTATAGATTTAAGTGTCAGGAAGTCGTTTCTGAAAGTATATGTATGGAGTGTAGCCATGTATGGAAGTATAAATAGTTTAGACAAGAAGAGAATAGAAGCTTTCGAAATATGGTGCTACAGAAGAATGCTGAAGATTAGATGGGTAGATCACATAACTAGTGAGGAGGTGCAGAATAGGATTGGGGAGAAGAGAAGTTTGTGGCACAACTTGACTAGAAGAAGGGATCGGTTGATAGGACATGTTCTGAGGCATCAAGGGATCACCAATTTAGTGTTGGAGGGCAGCGTGGAGGGTAAAAATCATAGAGGGAGACCAAGAGATGAATACGCTAAACAGATTCAGAAGGATGTAGGTTGCAGTAGGTACTGGGAGATGAAGAAGCTTGCACAGGATAGAGTAGCATGGAGAGCTGCATCAAACCAGTCTCTGGACTGAAGACCACAACAACAACATGAATAAATCAAGAAACAATAAATCAGTTTCAACTCAGTGCACTTAGTAATGAAATCCTTTTCACAAAATTATTACAAAAAGAGAAAAAATGTTCAGAAGCCCTAAATTACGTGCCTGCTTGATGAAAATGAGAAATATTAAGAGAAAGAGATTACCATTACAAACTACCACCCTACTAGCCTAATCTAAAAAAAAGTTATTTATCTACATAATAAAGAACAATTTGTAGATGAAAACCAGTGAGCACAATAAGCATGACTCTCAATAAATTATTAACTTCGAAATGAACAAAAAAACTGAGAAATAAAATGAATATAGCATGACATTACAGCCTTCACTGATTATGCAAAAAGTTCTGACTCTCTGTTTCATAAAACCATTGTTGAAAACTTTAAACAACATGATATACTTATTAACTACAGTAATGTAATAATACAGGGTGTATCAAAACAAGCTGCAAACTCTGAAAATTCATAAGAACTTATTCATATGATTTGCAGACTTGGTCTGAAGGAAAACTGATCAAGTTTTGTCTCATGCGGTTCGCTAGTACAGAATGTGCTCTCCCAGTGCTAGTTGTAGCTGCACCAAAGATGGCTGTCCTTACTGGTCCCGAGGTTTCTCGCTGTGTGTTCCGGTTTGGAGAGTGTACTTAGGTATACTGGAAAACTTTTTCATCCTCCAGACTGACATTAATGACAAAAACACAGCACACAGTTTATGCAAGATGGCAAACCACACACTAACTCTCCGATGCCCAGTGTTTCCTAAATGTCCATTTCCCAACTAAATGGATCGGCGAAGGTGTGCCAATTGTATCCCCCCCTCTGCCACATTCACTGGACCTGACACCTCCTGCCTTCTTCTTTTGGAGATTAATCAAAGATACTATCTGTGTTCCACCCTTACTGGCTTCTCTACCAGAGCTCAGACTAGACCCTGCCTCACAACTGAACAGGTCATGCTTGGTATGCTGTGGTGAGTTTGTCAAGAAGTCGACTTCACGTGGAATGTGTGCTGCATAACCAATGGAAGTCAAATGGAACCTGTTTAGGTATAAGGTAAAAAACTTTATGTGTTTTGTTATAAAATTGCACCAATATCCTGTCTGTAAGTTAAATGAATAAATCAATGTGAGTTTTCAGAGTTGTAAAGTCCTTTTTGATACACCCGATATATGACAATGAGAACAATACAGTCCTAATTAAAAGGAAGAAATAGGTGAATAATTTAACATTTTAATATGACTCAAGAAAGGAGATCCAATTTCACCAAAATTTACAGCAACTTTAGAACATGCCTACAGAAGACTACACTGGGAGAAGACAGGAATCATAATTGCTTGAAAGAAATTAAACCTGTGACTTGTAGAGGGCACAGAGCTCTTCACAGATAGCCAAAGTGATCTGCAGAATATGCTAGCAAGACTGAGTATTCATCACAAACAGAAAGCATGACTGATAACCTGCAATAACTGCTGATACAGGTAAATATAATTCACCCTGATTACACAAAGTATATATCCTTGGAAAAGTTGAACAAGCAACAATCAGCAAGTGGAAATTGATATCTGCTTTAAGAATGATACGTACTGAAGCTTGAGGATTCTTGTGGTGAGTGACCTATCAGTGAACATGAAAAGAAATTTTTTTGAATTCGTGTATCACCTCCACCCTCTATCAGTTCCTAGCCTCCAATACATAAACAGGAAAACATAATGAAACTGACACAGAGGGAACTGGAACTAAGTATGTTAATTTCAACACAAAGAGATAAAGAGAGAAATAAAGACTTAAGAAATATAGGACAAGTAAAAGACACACTGACTCAAGTGAAAACACTGAGACCAAAATGGATGGGAAATGTCATGAAAAGATCTGATGAGAGATGGAGCAAATCATCGACAGAATGGTTGCCCCTAGAAAAAAAGGCACGAGAGGAAGACAGTGAAGAAGATGGCAAGATTGAGCTGGGATCTTCACCAACAACTGTGAGAGACAGATACCAATGGAAAAAGTTGGGAGAGAGTTTTGCTGAACAGTGAGAAGCTACACAGGTCTGCTACAGAAAAGAGTCATAAATGAGAGAGGGAGAGAGGAAGAGAGAGAGAGAGAGAGAGAGAGAGAGAGAGAGAGAGAGAGAGAGAGAGAGACTGCGAGAAGGGAAGAGGAGCAGGAGAGATTGAAAGACAGAGGTATAAGAACAAACATCAATGCTGTGCATAGGAAGAAACTTTAATATGTACAGTACAATGAAAGATTACTCCAAAAACATTAACAAAATACAGTATCAGCTAGACGATTCTAGCTATGCGAATCACATAACTCACTGGATAATAAGAGGCTCAGTCACAACACATTCCCCTTAATTTTGTATCATTACAGGATAAATGTGATTAAGATTCATAATTCCATCCCATACTCTGTGTTCAAGTTTGAAACGCTAGCAAAAGCACCTTACAGAATTGTTGCAAGAGGATCTTAAGCATTGCTTGGGATGCTGTTGCTGAAACTATGAAGTATTTCAACACAGTAAGTACTTGCTTATCATATGCATATTATGATGTCAATTGTTGTGGTAGACAAGCAGAGGACACTTATTGACAAGGTGAAATACTGAGTGTACAGGTGCCAAGCAATAGTCCTCACTACTGACACATGGGTAAAACTGTACTCTGCCAAATGTGAAGACATTGCCCATCCAGTAGCTTACTTTTGCTGCAGAATGTGGTATCATCAAGATGCTGTACATTAAGTCTTCTGTTTGACACCATGGTCTTCTGTATTTCATTTTCCCTGTCAGCCATCACTACACCAGAAACTGACGAACAGTTATTCTAAAAAATGTTTCAGGCTCTACAACATTAATAGTATCACTATGACCTTAAGTGGCACATCTCATAAAATTGTTCTACTATTTTCTAGTATAGAAGTAAGATCAATCCCTAACCTGTCACAGTTCACATTTTGAGTTATAAGTGTGGCTTTGCAGAAAATATCGGACTAGTTATTTTCCCAAGCACAAGTTGTGGCTCACCTTTGTTACCATGGAGTGTGCAGTTGTTGAGCTGCAGAGGAGCTTCCAGGCTTGTAGCATTGATACCATCACGGGCTGAATAGAGGACAGCAACAGATGTCATATGTGGAGGGACACCATTCACAAAGAGTGCTGCACCACTAGGGCCCGCACCAGCATACCTAAATAGGGAATACAGCATTTTCATATACATATAAGCTGGTCAACTCTAATAGCTAAGCTTATGTTATAACATTCATTTTTGAAATCATGTGTTACCATAACCATTGCCATACAATTTAAAATGCAGGAAATGGATTTTTCTGTCTAGCACCCAATAGTTCTATCTCAGTTATTAATCTCATAAACAATGATAAACCAAAAGTTCACTGTGTATTCAACTGGTTGGGTTACTTAGAACAAAATGCTCCTGATCTGTGAGTTGGAGGTTCCCAGTTTAACTCTTGTACTTAACAATATTCTTTTTCAATTATTTAAGTGAGTGTTAACTACCTAACACTTAAAATTTAAATAAAAAATAAGCAACTACATTTCTCTCTGAACTCCATGTTCTCTAAAAGTTGTGAATATAAACATTGCTAACACAATTTGATATTTTTAGTTTTGGTTGTGAAAACTGATCCTAAGCTGAATTTTCCAGGACCACATCTTCTCTTGTGAATGTTACAAAAATGATTGTCTGGAACTATATTATTTATATATAGGCTGTTGGAACTGTGAAGAAATGAAATATGTCAAGCAGTTGTACTCTACAATCAATTATAATTTCATATTTTGCTGTTATTACCTCCTGTCTTACATCACCATTAGGGTGTCCCAAAAGAATACCAACAATGCTTAGTATGTTATGCGAGAGGCAAACTGATCGGTTTTCACGAAGGACACAATATCCCAAAATGTGCAGCTTAGGCACTGGAGGGCGTCAAAGTCTGACGTCAACAAACCCAGCATGAGTAGTAGCACACTGTGCTGTCTACATTACAAACATACTTCAAAACTCCTACGTTAATGTACAGCCCCCATCATTGGTGCTGAGGCTCACATACAGTTGCAGTTGTCTTTGAATTATTTCAATCATTCCCTGGACTCGAGCTATAAGTTCCTCTGCTGACATTACATGTGTGTCATATGCCACATTCTTCACACTAACCCACACAAAACAGTCAAGAGGTATCATATCAGGTGACTGTGCTGGCAATGGGACTGGTCCACACTTACCAATCCAACAACTGGGATATACAATGCTGAGATGATTCCACACATCGACCTCAAAGTGTGCCAGAGCTCCGTTGTGTTGCAGCCACATGTCCATCCGAACATTTTGTGAAACTACATCCAACAGGGTATGCAAAACATCTCTAATAAATGTGAGGTGCATCAGTACTGTTAGTCTGTTTGGCAGTAGATATAGCCCAATGATATGGTCACCAATTATCCCAGCACAGATGGTAACACTGTCCCTGTGTTGGTGATTTTGAATCACCTGCACACGCAGATTTTCACCCAGTCAAACATGCATGCTGTGCAAGTTCAATACACCATCTTTAGTAAACGTGCATTCATACATCAGTGCATCATGGCTAGTCCTCCTCCTGTAACACCTGGACTTTCTACAGATGGCATGGATGGACAATACACCATACGACACTTCTACCCGTGTGCAGCATCTGTGTCACCAGCTGAGTGGTGGCGGCTGGGTCCTCTCTGAAGACTGTCAGCACATCCACCTCCAACTGTACATAAGCTTGGATTACCCACATCACATTTTGGCACCTACCACAGGATAAACAGTAGACTGGGGATACTATTCACATGTACGAAGCACAAAGTGCTACTACTTTACTGTACAATGTACATACCTCAGGTAACATACGTACAACTTTCTTGATTCTCTGAGGCGTCTCTCACGACTGCAAACATGGAATTATGTGGGGTACATCTGTTTGGAAATTGTTCTGCATAAAATCTTGCAGCAGCTCTCCCGTTGCAGTATGCGTTGGCACTTGCAAGCACAAAGTCAGTCATTTCCGCAGCTGTGTACTGGTACATGTTGCACTGCTGTCAACAACATTACTGCTCTGACAGGCCACACAAGATCAGCAGTAAGATGCACACAATGGTTGTAGAGGAATGCAGCACATGAGCAGGAATGTCATTAGGCTCAAGTCATCTGTCTGCAGTACACAGATGGCTAAAGGGTTCATACCTTATGTATTCAGACACCAAAACGAATCGGAAGAAACCATCACAACTATTTGTTCTCAGACTTTGACACCTCCAGCGCCCAAACCATACATTTCCAGGTATGGGTTCCTTCTTGAAAACGTATCAGTTTGCCACACTAAGTGCTTTTTACACCCTGTTTGTGCTTTAACTAAAGGAAGTGTGCCAGACTGTTATCCATCTTGCTTCACAGCTGTCACAGTGCAGCCTCCCTATTGAATTCCATCTCTTTGATGCAAACCTATTTTTTGGACATGTTCCTTCCTTCACCATAAACTAAGCATGAGAGAAAAGTGGAACACCTGTTAAGGCAGCAGACATGTATATTTGTGGAACAAGTTTCAAAATACAATTCAGCTGCAAATTTTAGATTGCTTGTGATCCCTATATACTTTTAGCGCAATTCTCCTTCAACAAACCAACTGCAGGTGCCCCCCTCCCTGTCCATCTTACTTAATGTTCCATCTCCAATGACATCACTATCAACAAAATATGCAACCCTAACATTTTAGCTGTTTTGACTTACAGGGTATGTTATTATTGATTTGTATTTTTATATTTATTTTTTGTGTGGTTTGCTGGACCAGTGGGTAAATGTCAGACTACAAGTTCAAACATTTATCCTCAGTCAGTCTCAGGATTTTTTTTCTACCACTTGCTACTTGTTTCACTCTCCAATTTGACTGATATATTAAAAGAAGGGGAGTTTGAAGCTGCACAGTGATCTACATCTACCTCCACTCCCTGCAAACCACCAACAAATTACTCTACAATTGGCTACATAATTTGGTTCAAAGGTCGGAAGAAGGCAAGTTCTACCACCTTGAATTGGGCCACACATAGTAAAATATGAGACATCAATTGTTCAGTTATGAATGTGGACTAGTACTCATTCCATATACAAAATATACAAATACAGTTAAGAAAACCAGGATGACAAGGAGAAAATAACAATTTTTTCAAAAACTAATACTAAGACTTGAGTAATGTGAATTGATACTCGGAAGAAAGCATTTTGTACCTTAAGTGCCTTTTCACAATTAATAATTACCTGAGACCTCTTCTCAGCAGACAAGCTGATATAGGAGTTAAGATATTTTCACAGTGAATTTACATTTTCCTAACGGCATTTCTCTTTTGTCGCAAATTATTCATCAACAAATGGTCATGGACATGGTATGGGCATTGATAACTGCACTGAAAAATTTATACTATAAGAAGATTTTACCTTAAGAATTACACATTACATTCAGATTTTACTTTAAAAAGAATATATTAGGTTTAGGATACCATGCTAGTAGGATTTTTCTACCTCACAAAGACAGCTGTTGATTAATGTGTTTTGTAGGTACTTCTCAAATGAACTGTATGGTTGATCTCTTACTGCCAGTTAGTTTATTATGCAAGTATACCTAAAACTATTTTCATAAAATAGAAAGAAACTTCCACATGGGAAAAATATATTAAAAACAAAGATTCCAAGACTTACCAAGCGGGAAAGCGCCGGCAGACAGGCACAATGAACAAAACACACAAACACACACACAAAGAATTACTAGCTTTCGCAACCGATGGTTGCTTCTTCAGGAAGGAGAGGGAAAGACGAAAGGATGTGGGTTTTAAGGGAGAGGGTAAAGAGTCATTCCAATCCCGGGAGCGGAAAGACTTCCCTTAGGGGAAAAAAAGGGACAGGTGTACACTCGCACACACACACATATCCATCCGCACATACACAGACACAAGCAGACAAATATGTGCGGATGGATATGTGTGTGTGTGCGAGTGTACACCTGTCCCTTTTTTTCCCCTAAGGGAAGTCTTTCCGCTCCCGGGATTGGAATGACTCCTTACCCTCTACCTTAAAACCCACATCCTTTCGTCTTTCCCTCTCCTTCCTGAAGAAGCAACCATCGGTTGCGAAAGCTAGTAATTCTGTGTGTGTGTGTGTGTGTGTTTGTGTGTTTTGTTCATTGTGCCTGTCTGCCGGCGCTTTCCCACTTGGTAAGTCTTGGAATCTTTGTTTTTAATATAAAACTATTTTCAGACTTACTCAATCAAGTATATTCTAAATCATATTATTTATGTTCCTTGATCTGTAATTGTGGATGGAACATCTGTATGTTAAAATCTCTAGCTGCTTTTTCATTGGGTGAAGAAAGGCTTTTAAAACAGAAGGGAGATATAGTATATATTTTCAGTCTTTGAAATGTGTATCCAGAGCGATTCCCCATTCATCAAAGCCCATGGATCAGCAATTAATTTTAAGATTTAGAAAGTTTTACACTAATGTACTTTTTAGAGGTGTTGTAAAGTAATCTTTTAAAGAGAATTAACAATCAGTGGCTTTACTTCACTGATGAAGATGAACAAATTACTTACAGAACCATAAACTGATTTGGTGGAAATGGTTTCTAGAAGTTGGTGGAGTATAGACTTTGCAGGTGCTGACAACAAATATTCTAAAGTAGTTACAAGAAGATAAATGTGAAAGGAAACAAATTACTTACAGAACCATAAACTGATTTGGTGGAAATGGTTTCTAGAAGTTGGTGGAGTATAGACTTTGCAGGTGCTGACAACAAATATTCTAAAGTAGTTACAAGAAGATAAATGTGAAAGGAATGTTTTCAGATGAAGTGGAATGGAAAGAAGATATTCCTCCTTCTTCATTCTGTGCAAACAAGTAGAAATGCAAAGTTTCATAGAATGATATCATCCTAATACAGTAGTAGCAAGCCACCGCAAAATAAGTATGAATGATTTGCCACATGTCACTTTAGAAATAATTTCAATCACAAAAAATATGGGAGAAGAAGAAAAAGTTGTGCTACTTTTAAGTGAAACATCAGCTCAGTTGTGCCAAGAGGCAGTAAAAGGGGTAAAGAAGCCCCTTCCAAACAATAGTTCACTTCACCTCCACCTTGCACTTCCAATAAAACATGCACACCATCATCATCATTATCAATGCCTTTCACTTAAAAATGGTGATGACTGTCCTAGAATGAGATTTTCACTCTGCAGCGGAGTGTGTGCTGATATGAAACTTCCTGGAAGATTAAAACTGTGTGTCAGACCGAGACTCGAACTCGGGACCTTTGCCTTTTGCGGGCAAGTGCTCTATCAACTGAGCTACCCAAGCACGACTCATGCCCTGTCCTCACAGCTTCACTTCTGCCAGTACCTTGGCAAAGGTCTCGAGTTAGTGTCTCAGTCCGGCACACAGTTTTAATCTGCCAGGAAGTTTCATAACTGTCCTACATTGTTGGTTTCAAATGCAATCTCTGTTGAGTAGGAGGACAATCTCTGTTGAGTAGGAGGACATTTGTTGAAGCAAAATATCTTCTACAATATTGGCAATTTGCTGGTTGTCCTGTTAAAGCCACGGCAAAAATACCTGAATTTAACCTGCTTTTTTGTTGTGATTATATTTCTTCTTGGATTAAATAGTTTCCACAGACTTCACATCAACAACGTACACACATAATACTGCTGTAAAAATTTAGATAATAAATGGTATTACAGTAGGACCTTGACAATCCAGCATGCTCGGGGACCTGTCAGTTACAGAGTATCAAATATGCTGTAATCATGGGAATGCATGTATGTGTGTCTTTGTGATTGTCTGTGTGAATTTGTGTACTACTGCTACAAAAAAGAGCTAGTACTAGAAAGCTTGTGAGAATGATGTTTTCTGTTGCGTGTTTCTGTGGTCCATACATTGATCTGATACACGTGAGTGGCTGTCTCTTCCTTATTTTCTGATTTTGAAAACCATCTTTAAAAAGGAATATAAGCAAAATCAATAGTTTTAATGTACAAAAACAAGTAACGGTTATTTGTTAAAGACAACAGGAGAGATTACAGTATAAAAAAATCAAAAGTATGTATTACTTTTCTGTAAAAACAAAACTGAATGTTGTACTGCTGCATTACATCAGTTTAAGGATCAAAGTATTAAAAAAGTTCAATATACATAAATAATTTTTTGTACAACAGTTCCACAACAAAATAAGCATCACTGACTTCGAAAGACCAGGGTGTGAAATATGTTGGATCGGTATCATCACTGATGGTTTAGCTGAAATTTAATTTGTCAGGAAGCCACCAGAAATGCTAACTTGTTTCTTAGATTCAACTCTTTTTTGACAAAAATTATTTTGTGTGATGGGTACTCCAAATAAATTTCAAAAAACTGTTTAAGGCTTCTGAAGCCTCAGCCCAAGAGATGTGAACTGTAGGCGTTTCTTCTTCATCACTCTGAGTTTATGATGCCTCCTATGGGTTACGAACACTTTGTAGTATCACATCATCAGTCAGTTCTCCTTCAACAGCTAAAGTTGTGTCAATGTCAATCCATTCATCAACTTCTTCTGCTGAAAATGCACTTAATTCCTATGCAGAATTTATCACTCCTGTAATTACATAACAATCATTTGTTGACTCATCACCATTTGCAATGTTTCCGATCTCAGCTTCTTTGACCGGTTTAGGCCACAGTTTTCTCCAGACCCTGTGTAATATTGTATTTTTCACATAGATCAAAGTAACTGTACCCATGAAAACACGGTCTTCAATGTTAAAACTGCTCAATATTGATACAGTACAATATCTTTAATAAAAACTGCTCAGTACTGATGCAAATATAAGTATTACATATTTAGATTTAGTGAATGAAGAATCATTGATACTAGCTCAAAGCTAACAATACAACTGGCATACCTTGTAGAGAATATAATTACTCAGTAAGACATAAATTTGTTACTAATGAAGCACAAAACCAAATGGTTCCAATGTTCTCAAAGATGTCCTACCATACTGGCAACAACACGGAGCTAAAAATATGGAAAATTTTCTTAAATGTGTCAGACTATCAGGTCTGCTGGATTATTGGGTGCCAGACTATCATGGTCTTATTGTAATTCACTTTACAACAATTCTTAGGGGAAAATCAGGATCTCTCTACAAGCATTTCAATTTACAAATTATCTTCAAAAGCAAATAAAGTGCATAAACTGAGATTTGGCTTCACCTCTTTAACCCCGTCATCCACAAAATTCAAGACACGATACATTTATAAATACAAACCTGATATCAACATATGACAGCTGTGACGAAGATCGCATTACATATAATGTATTCTCCTGGGTGAGTACTCTTGAGGCAAGGGCATATTCAAAGTGCAGCCCTTCCCAGTGTTGTGTTACTACAGCTGGGTCAAGCACTGGTGAACAGCTTATTGCTAGGTCCGGATGAAAATCTGAAAATGACGTCAAACTGATATTATCAATCTATCAAGCCAAGAATTAAGTCAAGTGAAATTGTAGATTTACATACTAAAAAAATCTCGTAGTGCATATTTTCCTTCGATTAAAATAAAGTGACTTTTCTTGTTACTGCCTTCCGAGAACTCTTAGGAACATTTATGAACCACTAGGACTCTTCATAAACATATAAGCTAAAGCAGTAATGCATGTGAGAATAAATATTACATTTTTAACTATGGAAAAGTTCACTGAGACATTTGCAACAGATTCAATACTTCTACAAAGCTGGTTTTTGGTGTTTGTGTACATACCGAGTCACACATGAACCCTAAAGTGATAAATGGCAATATTAATCAAATTACAGGAGCTTTCAATATCGTTAATAATTTCACATTTGGTGCGTTAACATATTCTGAAACTCAAGAAACATAAAATGTTAGGAACAACATCTTTTTACAGTTTGTGCACTCATTTGTTGACAATATTGGCGCTTTTTCACAACAGAATAAAACATAGATAGGCTACTTGAATCAATAAATTAACAAGCCTTCTAAATCAGTATCACAAAGGTCATCAACATTACAGTGCAACAATACTGTTTACTGGCAAGTCTTTTGTGACAGAGTCCTTGCATAAAAAGTCCTTGATTTACCTGCCGCGCCAAACTCAGATAAAATCTCAAGTTTCCAATGATTGCCACCATCTTCATTTTCAGGAGCTAGTCTGTCTATTATAAAACTGGCAAGGCTCTCACTTTTCTGCCGAGAGTATGGCATATGATTGGCAGGATTATTTCATGACAATTACATGAAAAGGACACATACTGAGGCGGTGCCTTCTACATCCATAGATTTTGTCTGAATTTTTTATCCAGCATTATCTGCAGCACCATCCCTCGCATACAGTGGTAAACTGGGAGAAGTCTTCCTCTATGCTCTTTCTTTATCAACTGCATACTTCCGTGCTTGCTAAGTGCATAGCCAGTGTCTCTATTGAAGTTGTTTTCATGTAGTCTAATTTCAACTGCTTCCCTCATCATAGGGTTTCTTTAGTTTTCTGGGTGGCCAGAAGACATGCTGGATTCCTTACAGATTTAGGGCTCTACCTATCTTACTACTTGTTGCACTGAACAATGGAAATCGTGCTGCTGAGAAAATAATTATTGCAGTCTACAATTAAGTAATGTGAACAGATCACACACTTGAACAGAATGGGTTAAAACATACAGAGATTCATCCTCTCTTAACAGCTCCCACACACTACATGAGGCACCACATAATCCCAAAAAAAGTTAGTGAGTTGGTTTCAATCAGAAGAAAAAGCATCAATGGTCATCCACTTCTGTGGACAGATCAGTTTACATATTGTACACATTTGGCCATATATATTAGTCTTGGCACACTGTGGCACAGTCTCCATGCAGGAAGGAATGAATGTGGAAAATCCTGATGCAAATCGGGTCTAGGTAGCACAACAGATAGTACACTGCCTGCAAAAGTCAGGTATCCATATTCTAGTCTCAGGCCAGTGCAGAGTATCAACCTGACACATATAATCAGCATAAAGATTGTTTCAAACAAGAGTAAAAGGATTAAATATCAGTAAAACCCAGAGTCCAATGAGAAACCACAATGCATGTTGCATTTATTCTCTTGGAGATGCTAGTCCCATATCATCATGTCAGAGATTCCATTGGTGTTCTAAAGGAATGGAGAATTGTTTGTGGAAAGCTGAAGGTTTGAATCAGTCCCTAAGGTGTAGCTGGGTTGTGCACTTCGAAGCACACTGCCTGCAAAAAGTAAACGCCGGCTATGAGCCCAGTCTGGAATGCAATTTTGGCCTATCTTATCAAAAACAGACATACAGAAATAAATGTGGCTGCATACAAGTATAAAAATTATTACTTAGAAACAGCAAATAACCAGAATGAAATTTTAATGGTTTGTTTAAATGTCATCATAATCATTTTTATATTCGAAAAGTACATCTTCAGATGGCTATTCCAGACATTCTGTTCAAAGGCATTAATACCATTTCTAAAGTGCCATATTGGTAGTGAGTCCTAAATTAATTTCAAACACTAGTACGCAACTCACCACACGTTCCAGCACCAACGCGCCGCTGTGCCCAGCCAGCACAGTCTTGCAGCTGTGTCTCAGTGCCCGAGCACATAGGCTGCTCGAGTAACATCCTCGGTCTAGGGCCCAGCAGCCAGCTTGGCTCTGATTCCATCCATCTCCACCAAGCACCTCCGTCACTAAATCCCAGTTGTCGACATGCAACTGATACATCTGCCGCTGTCCAGCTAATTAGAAAACAGACGGTCATTTTAATTATATCACAAATCAAAAGATGAGTTACATATGAAAAGTGACAGACCGCGCACCTACATGTGTCATCTGAAGCCTCTGATTTTAACATTACACAAGTAGAATTTTTAGAATCATCAGTAAACTTTTCCAGGTATGTAGTCAAGTTATCATGTAATTATGTTGATCAATATTTTGGCCACTACTGTAAATAGTTTTAATAAAGGTTAATGTGCTAGTGCCATTACACCTTACGCAGGCGAGGCAGCTAGGACAAGCCATCCCAAACATATCAAGAATTAGTAAATATATCCAACTGTAGTAGACAATGTGGCAATTTTTTTCTATTTTTGATGTTATATTGGAAAGAGTCTTCAAACTGGACTTCAGTGGCATAATGTGAGTGGAACTTGATCAAATAGTAACAAGATAACAGCACCACAACCAGTAAACCAGAGAAGAGGCCATTGCAAGAGAACACATAACTCAGATTCAGTTTGTATGTTCACTTGTATGCCTGACACGTTTCAGTCTGTATTCTGTGACCTCCAAGTGAAACTATCCTCACTTTCACACTGTGTATAAGAGTTGACAAAAGATTATTATTATTAATATTATTATTATTTATTAAATGATGGATGTTAAGAAATTATTAGAGCAGCAGCACAGTTGTATGTTGAAAGTAACCCTGTTGGAAGAAGCCTTCAGCTTTTGCAAATACTATTTAAAAAATTGATGAAACTAGAAGTGTGAAGAACAAAATACGCTAGCAAAAAAGAACAGCAACAGTTGCAGACAGGCACAATGAAAAAGACTGTTACACATTTAGCTTTCAGCCAAAGCAATTTTCAGAAAAGGAAACACACATTCATTCACACAAGCAAGCACAACTCATGACCACATAACTACTGTTTCCCGCAGCTCAGACCAGTCCGATTTGTAGTGCCTCGAGAATTTAGGCGTAAATTCTACAGACACTCGGTCTTCCACCATCTCAAACACTCAATATTTTGAGTTCGAGTGTGGGAGGGTGGAGATGTGTGCAGGGTGGACGGGAGAATACTGCAATCGTGGTGGTCGATCGGCGCAGACAAGTGTTTGCCACTCGTGCCATAGAAGCTGTATATGACGTACAAGGAGCAAGCAAGTGTTATTCTTTGACGGTGTAATGATTGTAATTGTTTTGAACAAATGAAATATGATTTAACTAGGACTCTTAATTTGGGTGTTAGATCTGCTAGAAGCAAGAACTGTCTTTGGATTTCTGGTGATTATTAAACCCACTGCATTGTAAATATACTTAACTGTATCTGACAGTTAAAGACGCAATTGGGTTGCAAGAATTTTTATACTTATGTGAGACTTGTGGAAATGGAAATATACCAGAACTGAACTGAGAGTATTATGGAAGTACCTAGATATTTCAGAGCAGAGAGAGAGAGAGAGAGAGAGAGAGAGAGAGAGAGAGAGAGAGAGAATATACCAGAACTGAACTGAGAGTATTATGGAAGTACCTAGATATTTCAGAGCAGAGAGAGAGAGAGAGAGAGAGAGAGAATTTTCTTTTAATGCCTCTAACCAGCATTATTTCTTTGGAAAGAAGTTGTGGAGATCAACACAGCCTTGTATCCAAAGAAGAGGATCAGCTGAACATTTCAAGTAAGTCAATAGTAAAGGAAAGTGCGCAATCCAGTTTTACACCACTTCTCTAGTCACCAAACTGTTAGAACATGGCAAGTGACGTGATCAGGACTCAAAAAAAGGGGAATTTTAAATCACGACAAGATGATGTTGTGAGCTGCCATAGCAACCAATAGTAACAAGACAGAGAAATTGTTTAGCAGAGTTGGAGTCTGCATAAACGGCAAAAAGGGTGAAAGTTGATGAATACCCGACAAAAGAAGAAGTAAGGAAAACCTCAACAGTTTAGACTAAGAAGAGTTATGATGACATCTATTCGACAAGGAGGATCCAGTGTGGAGAGTAAGCAGCCCTGAAACACATCGCGGGGGCGTGGACGCAGTAACCAGCAATTGACGCCAACAGCACCACCTGCTGCTCGCCGGTGCTGACTACAAATCTGACACTGAAACTAACCTTCGACGCTGCCAGCGCCCGTGCTGTTCACCAGTGCCGATTCCACACCTGCTCACCAACGCAGCCTAAGACTCTACGCCAGGTGAGCAAAACACAATAATTATTTGAATGTAAAGTTAAGGACACTGTTTAATAATAGACTTTTAGTATAGTTATTACACTCACAGGTGAATTTTTTAAACCCTTTAACTGCTCTGGACATGTTAACGCACACGTCCAGAGCAGTTAAAGGGTTAATGATCATGAGATCTAAAAGTATAAAGAATATGAATAAAGAAAAGCAACTAGCAGATCCAGCCACAGTTATTAAAGTGACTAGGGAAATGCCAGACTTGTCTGAAATAGTGAATTTAATTAATGCCCAGTGGCCAGGTTCAGCAGCTGTAAACACTGAAATTACTACTTCAAGTGAAAATCTAGAAGGTCAGAGTTTACAATTAAATTCTAGATTAGATTTACAAAGTAAAGAATTTACTGCTCAAAATACTTCTACAAGAAAGGAACTAAATGCTACTTTAAGTAAAAAAGTAGAAGCACAGGCTGAGCTTTTAAATGCTACGTTCAATGCCTTAAATGATAAAGTGGAGAGTTTGCAATTAGATTTAAAGAATGAATTAAGTAATTCCTTGACTATCCATGTAAAACAACTGTTCACTGACTTTAGTCACATACAGAATAACCAATTTCAGAACTTAGCTAAAAAACTAGAATTTGATATTGAAGATAATTGTAAAAATGTAGAAATTGAATTTAGCGAAAAGTTAGCATCATTTCCAAGTGTATGCAATGTTACATTCGATGCTCCAAAACAAAGGTTGCACACCTTAAAAGAGAGTTAGGACTAACAGGATAGATTAATACTTATGGTCCAATTGCAAATTGCAGGCATGAGCATTCGAGTAGATGACGTGGAACGAAATGTTAAAGAGAAACTAGCCACTTCAGACATAGTAAATATAAGTAATATGGAGGAACAGGTAGAGGAAATAATCGATCGAAAAGTTGCCGTGAGGACAATCTCTGGAAACGTTTTGACTCTTGCTTTTTTTCAAACTTAATGATAATAGCAATGTTATAGACGACTTGTGCGAAGAATTCAAACTGTTCCATGACAGAGTAGAAAACAGAATAACTTTACCGGATGTTGTGTTACCTAGTAAAGTGGTAATTGTTTTGATGACAGGAGGGCCCCTACTTCGCTGGTACTTCAGTGAGAAGCTGGAGGAGGTATGGTGTTAAACGTCTCCTACAGAACAGACATTCTCATCTTCAACTCTGAAGTCCCTGAAGAAAATCTTAGCAACTCCTATGGAAGGGCAAATGGTGAAGAATCAGCCACACTTGTTCGCGAGGGTTGTGTGGAAGGTATGGTGTGTGTTCTGTGTTCCGTGTTTGCCATGTTTGTACTTACACTACCCACCCCTTCCAAAACTAATAAAAACCCTCTCCTTTACATCACATCTCATAAAAGGTATAAAATGTTCTATAAAAATAGAAAATTATACAATACAATCAAATAGGTGTTCAGTTAATCAATTTACACTATACTTTATACACATATAAAACACTCTGTTCAGTTTATGTCGTCTAGACATCACTCATTTTAAATAGTTTCATCATATTATACCTTTCTCTCAAATAATATTTTATTCGTTTCATTTCATGTCTAGAGATTACTGTTCATCTGTGATTCTCTTAAGTTTTCTACTTTACCATCATATCTGGTTTTCTACATACTAAAATTATTGGATAGTTTAAGAATTCAAGAATAGATTATAGAATAGTTTAAGATTTGAAGGGAATTTGGTGCAGGAAAAAATAGCACAGAAGAAATACGGAAAACAACTAGAGATCCGACGGTCGTCACTCCACCCATTAACACAGAACATTAATGTCCCTGGGAGACAGATGTGACTCCGCCCGGGTCCCATGGATCTAGATATTAAGCACACATTTACTAGAAGATATGTAATGAATACTGATTAAAATGTGAATTAGCGTTATGGGAAATATTAATGTACATAATGAATATGTATAAAATATTGCATGTTCAAGCTAAGGGGTGGGATATGTAGTGCCTTGAGAATTTAGGGGTATATTCTAGAGACACTCGGTCTTCCAGCATATCGAACGCTTGATATTTTAAGTATGAATGTGGGAGAGTGGAGATGTGTCTACCACGCCACTGGTTTTTGTGTGTGCAGGATAGACGTGAATCAGGAGAATACTGCAATCATAGCGGTCGATCAGCACTAACAAGTGTTTGCCACTGACGACATAGAAGCTGTATGTGACGTACAAGGAGCAAGCATGCGTTATTCTTTGATGGTGTAATGATTGTAATTGTTATGAACAAATGAAATATGATTTGACTAGAACTCTTAATTTGGGTGTTAGACTTGCTAAATGCAAGAACTGTCTTTGAATTTCTGGGGATTATTACACTCACCACATGGTAAATATACTTAATTCTATCTTATGATTAAAGACGCAATTGACTTGCAAGAATTTGTATACTTATGTGACACTTGTGGAAATGGAAATATACCAGAACTGAAACGAAAGTACTAAGAGAGTACCTAATTATTTCAAGAGCTGAGAGAGAGAGAGAGAGAGAGAGAGAGAGAGAGAGAGAGAGAGAGAGAGAGTTCTTTTTTAATCCCTCTAACCAGCATTATTTCTTTGGAGAAGAAGTTATGGAAATCGACGCAGCCATGTATCCAGAGAAGAGGATCGGCTGAACATTTCAAGCAAGTCAATTGTAATAAGAGAAAAGGAAGGTGTGCAATCCAGTTTTTCACTGCTTCTCTTGTCACCAAACCATTAGAGATTGCCGGAGACTGAATTATTTATCAATGCAACATTTTAGCAGCATTACACACAATCTATGCATTATGACATGGCAGCTTGAATGTGTGAGTGAAATCAGCCAAAAAAGTGTTCTACAGATACTACAGTCCAATGCATTTCATATTTTCCACATTTCACTCAATCAACAGTTTCATGGCAACTACTTTCAAAATCCGTTACAGTACTTGAGTCCCATCAATTAAACATGGAGCCTGACTACTTGCTTATGGGCCAAGATTGTTGTTTATTGTGTTCTCTCAGCCAGCATCGGTTTTCCACTAACCATTACTGCAGACTGAAAAGCTTGATTTGTCAAAAAATGAAAACTCCAGGTTGGAATTTCAAAAATATAAGAAAAAGGATAGACTGCTATTCACCTTGAAGAAGACATGCTGAGTTGCAGACAGGCACAATGAAAAGATTGCTACACATTTAGCTTTCAATGAAAGTCTTCTTCAGAAAAGAAAACACACACACATTCACTCACACAAGCAAGCACGCCTAACACACACACAAATGCAGTCTCTAGCACTCGGACTGGTCTGAGCTGCCGGAAACAGTAGCCATGTGGTCATGAGGAGCGCTTGATTGTATATATATATATATGTGTGTATATGTGTGTGTGTGTGTGTGTGTGTGTGTGTGTGTGTGTGTGTGTGTGTGTGCGCGCATGTGTGTTTCCTTTTCTGAAGAAGGCTTTGGCTGAAAGCTAAATGTGTAACAGTCTTTTTTATTGTGCCTGTCTGCAACTCATTGTGCATCTTTATGGTGAGTATCAGTCTATCCTTTTCCTTATATTGTAAAGAATGATTTGTCAATGATTTGAAAATGATATTTCATCTGTGACAATCTTGCTTAAAAATGTAGCATAACTTTTCACATTCTGTAGACAACATTCAAAGACTTTCAATTAGAATAAATAATTAATTTATTCAAATAAGTAAATTAAAGTCTTTGAATGTTGTCTACAAAACCTGCGAAGTTATGTGGTATTGCTATAGAGGATTTTGTTTGCAGATGAAGTATCATTTAAAAACTATGGAAAAATGAATCTTCACAACAAGAACTACTGGCCAGCTGAAAATCTACACTGCCTAGGAGAGGTCAATAAGCAATTGCTTGGTCTCTAAATGAGTGGTGTGTCATTTGAAGAAATGCATCATTGCTCCCTGTTTTACTGACAGGAATCAATTACCTGCAGTTCCATTCACATCACATATTCATACACAAATTTGGCTACATGCTCGCCGACTATTTTTTTAATTTTTTATTTTTATTTTTTTTTTATTTTTTTAATGTCAGTCCAAGTTACTAGTTGCTGGTCACTACCTTTAACATATTACAAAAACAGAAATTCTACAACAGTACAGAAGGAGTAGTCACGGGGAAACCTTTTCCAGTTTGTTTTCAAATTTAACTTGTTGTCTGTTGGTCATTTTATATCACTGGGTAAGTGATGAAAAATTTTGGTGGCAGCATTGGGCACCCATTTTTGTGCTCAATACAAGCATAAGGTGGAGTAATGAACGCCATTTTTTCTTCTGGTATTGTCATTGTGTGCATCATTATTCATTACAATGGATTATTCACAATGACTTCATAAGGGACTAAAATATATAATTTGACACAGTAGGTATAATTACAAACTTCTTAAACACAGATGTCTACAAGATGACTGTGAGTGAGCCCACATATTATTCCTACAGCATGCTTTTAACAATAAATATTTCTTTCTTAAAGAGGAGTTACCCCAAAACATTACTCTATAAGACATTAAAATACGGAAAATAGTTCCCAAATGTGTTTCTTCCATTTTAAATTCTCAACAATATGGAGACCTAAAAATTTTGCATTTTAAATTCTCATCAATATGGACACCTAAAAATTTCTGAAGTTTCCTCACCATGTGTTACATTTGTTATTGTTGTAGTACCTCTAGATGTGCAGAACTGAATACGTTGTGTCATTCTGAAATTGAGAGTGAGACCATTGGGGATCAAACATAGGGGCTTCCATAACAATAATCAATCATACTAACCTTTCAGCCATGGAGGTGGTCTTAACTGTCAAAATTAAAGCAACTCTCATTTCTTGGATACGGTGAATCTCATCATTATTTGACGTACGGTAGAAGACCTATATACTGTGATTCGATATACCACAGATTTGAATATAATGTGGTATAAAATACATCCTCAAAATAAAATATCATTTAAGAGTGACTTTTGCACTGTCAGTATATTTTATGAACTTGAAAAAGATCTTATTACATTCTGCCTTTCTGCAGTGTAATGTACAGCTGCAACCTCCAAGCTTTCTAAACAATAACAAAAATAAATGGATTTAATTAAATTCAACACTTGGTTTGTCTTATCGCCACATCAGGATGGTTGAAGCTTCGATGCATATCTCATGGTTAACACTGTGACACAATCAATAAAGGGACTATGCAACAGTACTTCGCAGCAGTTGAAATGAGCACAACCGTCACGTGGATGATAGACTATTCATTCTTTTTTCTAGATTTCTGTGTACTTGTTACTATTTCACAGAAACAGTAAGCTTATTCTGTCGGTGACAAACTAAAATTATTGATCATGTGAAGAATGGAAAATCTAAAGCAAGTTAATCAATGACTGTGGTAAAATGAAGGAACAATCATGGCATGGGTGAAAGAAGAGAAGAGACTTAGAAATTTTGGAAACACAGTTGAAAGTGATGTGAGAACAGACAGAAAACGGACTTAACTAGGAAAAGACAGTGAACTTGACAAATGCATTTATAGGTGGTTTTTAATAATAAAGAGAAGTGAAGGTTTGCCACTTTCTGGGCCATATGGGAGATATGAAACTATGAGAAGAATTTAACACAGTACCGAAAGACTTAAACCAAAACAAGGCCTCTGGAGTACATGAAATTCATTCCAAATTACTGAGACGTCGTGAAAGACAACAATGACAAAGCTATTCCACCTGGTATGCAAAATATATCAGATAGGGAAAATACCCACACACTCCCAACATGAATGTAATAATTCCAGTTCCAAAGAAGAAAGGTGCTGACAAGTGTAAATATTACCAAATCATTAGCTTAATAAGGCATGACTGCAAAATACTATGGCAAATTACTTACAGCAGTACGGAAATGCTGATAGAAGCTAATTTATGTGAAGATTAGTTTGAATTTCAGAGTAATAAAGGAACATGTGTGGAAATACTGATCCTACAACTAATCTTAGAAATATACAAAAGAAAATCAAACCTACGTTTATAACATTCTTACATTTATAAAAAGATTTGTTGACTGTAACACACTCTTTGAAATTCTAGTGATAGCAGGATTGAAATAGAGGAAGTGTAACATGGTCTACAACTTGTACAGAAGCCAGACTGCAGTCACAGGACACGAAAGGGAAGTAGCAATTGAGAACTAGGTTGTATCTATCCCCCATTTTATTCATTTCATACACTGAGCAAGCAGTAAATAAAAAGAAAGAGAAATATAGAAAGGAAATTAAAATTCAGGGAAAAGGAATAAAATTTTTACGATTTTTCAATGGCGCTGTGAGCCTGTCAAGCACAATATAGAACTATGAAATACAATGAATAGACTGGATACTGTTTTGAAAAGGTGTTATAAGATGAACATCAACAAAAGTAAAATAAGGATAACAGAATGCAGAATGTAGCCAAAATGAATCACATGATGCCGAGGGAATCAGATTATGAAATGGGACACTGGAAGACAATATTTGCTATTTGGCTGTACAAGGAACTGGTGGTGGCCAAAGTAAACACAATATAAAATGTACACTGGCAATACCAAGAAAAATATTTGTGAGAGAAGTTTGTTAATGTCTAATACAATTTATATAATTTTTAATGTTAGGAAGTCTTTTTTGTTAGCATTTATATGGAGTGTAGTCTTGTGGTGTGGATGTGAAAAATGAGCGTTAAACAGTACAAACAAGAAGCGAACAGAGTACTAAAGAATACCACTCAAAATTAAATCAGTAGATCACAGATCATATTACTAACGAAGCAGTGCTGAATCAAATTGGTGAGAAAAAGAATTTATGGGACAACTTGGCTAAAAGAAGAGATCAGTTGTTAAGACACGTCCTGAGGTGTGAGCAAGTAGACAGTACAGTTTCACAGTAAGGAGGTTCAAATGAATGTAGGTTGCAAATATGAAGAGGCTTGCACAGGGTAGACTAGTGAGGGGACTTACATCAAACCAGTATTCAGACTGAAGACCACTATAACATCTCCCAACAAAACTACATTGTAACAGAACATTGGCTGAGCTGACTAGCCTCAAGTAAAGGAATTCTATGTTTGCCAAACTCAAATCCAACCATTGTTGGCAGAACCACCTAAGGTGTGGACAGCTTTTAAAAAAAACACTGTTCAATTTAATGTAATACTGATAACTATTCCTACCCTCCACTCTTTTTATTTTAGTTAAGAAAAAAGTATTTCAGAGACACTGGTTCTATTTCTCTCATCCATTGTTCATCTGTGCACTTAGCCCCTTACCCCCAGCAATAAGTCCTCACTTTCTTCCTCCCTTCCTTGTTCACACAAATGTGCACTGAAAATCTCCGTCAGTGTGTCAATGTACAAGGGGTTGTCACTACACATACATACAATGACTTTCTTATGGCACTTACTTGCGTGAATTTGTGCAGACAGATCGCCATGTGTTGCCATGCTTGGCCTGCACCCTCCCTACAGCAGTTGTGGGTCCATCCACCAGTCGTAGTGTGGCTGGCTCTCCAAAGGGCGCTGCATCTTGTACAGGGCCCTCGAGTACTATGCGAGAGTCCCAGGTTCCCTGTTAATAACACCACAGAATATAAGGTATTGTCAGCATACGTTAATAACAGATGATTTTAGTAAATAAACATTAAGTAATTAAATGTTAATGAGAAAAGTTATCACAGTCCAAACAGTTTGCAAACAATCATCACCTTTTAATAAATTCCACTCCATCTGACAGTGTTGCAAACTCAGACAAAAATGATGTTCAGTGATTACCAAGACATGTTTTTTGATAAGTCATAATGACTGACACATACAACAACAATGTGACAAAACTGCAGCTGTAATGTTTTTTAATCTGTCTATTATATACAAAAGATACAGCAAAATATTCCACACAATACTAAAACATTATGGGAGCTATGACCATTACATTTTATCTGGCACTCTTTGTGTACAGAAATAAACTTGTCTAAAAGCTATGATTTAGTCGCGAATATTGTGTCACTGCACAGAACATAACAGTAAGTGATAAAAATATGTAACACTGAATATCAGTCAATTCTGATATGTCAGTTGAAGATAGTTTAGTGCAGATGAAAACCCTACAGCTACTAAAAAAGATTTCATTGAAAGTGCTCTGCAAGAAGACATGTCTGGTAAAACTAGATGGAAAGGATCTGTTGTTTCCAATAAATAAAAAAAAGAGAGAACTGTCAGTTCAATACCGTTCCATAAAAGCACTTTTTTTTTTAAGAAACAGTATGTTAGAATATCATACAGTGAAATGTATTTCTCGCTGTAACTGACATGAGAGAATGGTCCAAAATTATTATGCTTGGATATACCTCTCAAAATTAAGTGTTTTGGTACATTATGCAAACATGCTTGAATATACCTCTCAAAAATCCATATTTTTTTCCTTGGAAGTGTTTTGCTACATTATGCAAACTGGATGTCATGAAAACAATCTTTCTAGTGATGACTGTTTTAACAATGCTTGGAAGAAGAGAATTAGGGTAAGGGGGAGAGGGGGGGATTGATTTAATTCTTAATAAGAAGATAAATGACCAAGTAACACGAAACGGGAAAAATTACTATATAAAACATCAAAATATCGGACTGATAACTGGTACATAATGGGAAGTGCAGATGCTTTTTCTAATAATCTGCCTTACTCAGTAAAGGAAAGAAAAGAAATTACGCTCTTGAGAAATAGATTAAAAGTATATCCGATAAAAAAATTACATGCATTACAAATACTTGTACAGTAACTAAATCTGGGGCATAATTGTAAGATGGTTACAAAAACTACGTGTCATGTAAATAAACCCTTTTATTGTAGTTTATTAATACGATCCTATATTTAGATTCACTGTAATTATGCTTCAATATGTTTTAAAATGATAAATGGAATCGAACCTGTAACCTGTAACCTGCCTGTCCATAAAATTATATGACGCTTCGGATACTCTTAAGCTGTCATAAGGTAGGTAGAGCTTACGGACGACGCATAAATAAAGTCGTGGTTTTTATTTAATCGCAAATGTTCATTCTAACAAACTGAATACATTATAATAAACCACTATTTTTTTTACTAATGGCTGATATTTTTCTCTTTAATATTTTAAGAATCATAATGAGTAAAACTGTGAAGTCATTCTTTCAGTATTCACACGATAACATAACGGTATAGTCACTGTCGTATTGGTGAAAATAATACGGGATGCAACAATGGCACTATTGTCGGCGCCGACAGAACTGGCGGTTTTTAGTGATTGAAAATTAGGAGCTCAGAAACAAATGAAAAAACGTAGGCACTTACTCGTTCAAAAATGTGCTAGGCTTATTGGACGGGGGTTACTAAATCGGCATTTCGTTAGATGCTGAGACTGATGCGGACCGCCTTTTATAACGCCCAAATCCACGAAGAAGACTCACTAGCTTTCAACTACGCCCGATCCTGCCAGAAGTAAAAAAAATTAATAAATAAATAAAAATTAAAACTTCAGGAGTTGAAACTATAAATCATCGTAATGTCCAGATATCGGTTTATCGTCTCCTAGTGTTTCCAACTTACTGTACCGCATTCGACGTAATTGCTAAAAAGTTACGACGAAGTTCGTAGAGCCAAAACATACATTAACCGACCAATCCAAACAACATACTATGTCTGGGAAAATCAGTAATTACCGCAACATTTATTTAGAGGAGCTATTGAGAACCTTAAAGCATGTCAACAACTGTAACAGGAACAAAGAGTGCCTGACGTTTAATGATACCGCACAGGGATAACAATGTTATGCAGAACTTTTGCAGCGAATTATAAATCACGCGTAAAAAAGTATAAAGACTAAACAAAACATCTAGAGCCTGGTCAAGCTAGGTAAGCACCAAGGAGGATGACTGTGCATTTTTGAAAACTATTTAATTACGCTATTATGCCGTAATCTTGGCCCGACATTCTTCCGCATTACTTCTCTGGATACAAACGTATGTGGTAATACTTTGTTTTTTATTTGTAATCTAGCCCGAGTACACAGACAGATGAATTTGTTTCTCTCCGAAGCATCATTTCATCACGTCATCCACAGTCCTCAACATGTCTAATAACAGCGCTGGCGATGAAACAAACTATAACCCTCCCACTTCCACCATCCTCTAGTCCTCCCGTTGGACTCTTCAACAATTTCGCATATCGCGGGATTAGCGGAGCGGTCTCAGGCGCTGCAGTCATGCACTGTGCGGCTGGTCCCGGCGGAGGTTCGAGTCCTTCCTCGGGCATGGGTGTGTGTGTTTGTCCTTAGGATAATTTAGGTTAAGTAGTGTGTAAGCTTAGGGACTGATGACCTTAGCGTTTAAGTCCCATACGATTTCACACACATTTGGACATTTTTGAACTTATTATATTAACTGCCATTAGACCTTTTCTCGCGTTACTTTCTCGCTTAGTATCCGGCGGCAAAGAACTTCGTTGATTCGGTAATATGTATGCAATCCCCGTGGCTACAGAGGAGTCACCCGCGTAGGTGCTGTGATCGCTGAGACGGAGAAAGGCGACCTCTGCCACAGGGAGGGGCAGGCGCTCGGCTTAACGGTTCTGGAAGGCGGAGAGAGCGGACAGTCAGCAAACTGCAACCTGCTTCCCGATATAGGCGAACCTCCAGCACAATTATAACACGTTCCACGCGATCGTGCATTATTTGTACAAGTCGACAAAACATGCAAAATGTGCGTTCCTCATAATAGGTAACCTGAGTGGCCGAAAGTCATGGGGAAGAGTTGTTTGACCAACGCAATCCGGATGACACCGGATTGTTTCAGCTAGATGCAGCGTACGCCGCTACTGTACCAGTATGCTACGAATAGGTGTGTAATTATCATTCAATCGTGAGTTGGTCGACTACGAAGGTGGGATAGTAAGCGATTCACGACGTGTGGGAGATAATATACACGGAGGTAATTCAAAAATTTGATCTTCCAGTTCATAGGTCTAGCGTGCATCTTCAAAACTGCAGCAGACACAATGTTTCTACACTTATAAACCACTGCACAGGATACACGTCTCGTCGTCTCCACTTAGCCATATCGGGCGATTGACGATCTAATGTCAATCAGATCTGAATGTGAAGCAGTAGGGTCCCATTTCTACTCTACTACGACTGTACGGAGACGGAGACAAACAGATAGCATACTTCAGTATCCAACCACAGACTTGTCCCGCTTTGTATTTCGATACACTGTGTATTTTGACTACAAAAAGTGCCTTCATGGACTGTCTTGGTATTATTTTTTTCAACGCTTTCAGGCCATCTGTGGAGGACCACCGTGCTTGTGTTTTTGCTGTGCTACAGTTGTCTGCCACTTCTGGTGTTCCTGATTAAGTGTATTAGCTGTTTCATTCTTAATACTCTAAGCTTTGCTGTTAGCCCAGCATTTCTTTATTTTCCTCAAAGCATTTCCTAATCTCATGGCGGCTTTCTCCCGTAACGGTTGTTAGGAAGGGTCTGGTTTCAATAGCTAAATGGTAGTCACCCTTGTTAGTCTTGCCTAATATGTTCTGCAAGGCTTTTATCTATTTAGTTGCTCCACAGGGATCCATTTGCTTTACTCTTGTTGGCTGCTTTGAAGATCTTACTGGACAGTCTAGAGTTCACGGTCTGGTTTGTACTATCGTCTCCATCTGCACCACGGACCATAAATACAGGGTAGAACGACGGCTGCGGATGTGTCTACGAGCGAAAAGACGTGCAACTGTTGAGCAACTAACCGCCACGATGTACTGGCGATCTAATAACAGTGTCTCCTCAACGACCGTTGATGCATATGCACCTCCGCAGCAGGCGTCTGGTTCATGCACTAATGCTGACTGCAATTCATCGGCGACGAAGGCTGGAATTTGTACGCCAATACCGAAACTGGACGTCCACTGATCAGCGAACACCAGCATTTTCAGATGACTCATGTTTTATACTCCATCGAACAGATGGCCGTTGGCACGTAAGGCGTGAAATGTCTGAGTGCAAAAACCCTGCAACAATCATCGGAAGGGTCCACGTCGCAGGAAGGAGTGTTACGGTGTGGGAAAATTTTTGTGGCATTTCCTGGGTAGTCTCACCATTCTGAAAGACACAATGAATCAATAAAGTACACATATCAAGAGTTCAGATGGAAATCCAGTTCCAAGCAAAGAAGGGAAAGCAGAGAGGTGGAAGGAGTATATAGAAAGTCTATACAAGAGCGATGTTCTTGAGGACAATATTATGGAAATGGAAGAGGGTGTAGATGAAGATGAAATGGGAGATATGATACTGCATGAAGAGTTTGACAGGGCACTGAAAGACCTAAGCCGAAACAAGGCCCCGGGAGTAAACAACGTTCCATTGGAACTACTGACAGCCTTGGGAGAGCCAGCCCTGACTAAACTCTACCATCTGGTGAGCAAGATGTATGAGACAGGCGAAATACCCTCAGACTTTAAGAAGAATATAATGATTCTAATCCCAAAGAAATCAAGTGTTGACAGATGTGAAAATTACTGAACTATCAGTTTCATAAGCCATGGCTGCAAAATACTAACACGAATTCTCTACAGACGAATGAAAAAACTGGTAGAAGCCGACCTCGGAGAGGATCAGTTTGGATTCCGTAGAAATATTGGATCACGTGAGACAATATGGACCCTACAAATTATCTTAGAAAATAGATTATGGAAAGGCAAACCTACGTTTCTAGCATTTGTAGACTTGGAGAAAGCTATTGACAATGTTGACTGGAATACTCTCTTTCAAATTCTAAAGGTGGCAGGGGTAAAATGCAGGGAGCGAAAGGCTATTTACAATTTGTACAGGAACCAGATGGCAGTTATAAGAGTCAAGGGGCATGAAAGGGAAGCAGTGGTTGGGAAGGGAGTAAGACAGGGTTGTAGTCTCTCCCCGATGTTATTCAATCTGTATATTGAGCAAGCAGTACAGGAAACAAAAGAAAAATTCGGAGTAGATATTAAAATCCAGGGAGAAGAAATAAAAACTTTGAGTTTCACCGATGACATTGTAATTCTGTCAGAGACAGCAAAGGACTTGGAAGAGCAGTTGAACGGAATGGACAGTGTCTTGAAAGGAGGGTATAAGATGAACATCAACAAAAGCAAAACGAGGATAATGGAAAATAGTCGAATTAAGTTGGGTGATGCTGCAGGAATTAGATTAGGAAATGGGACGCTTTAAGTAGTAGAGAAGTTTTGCTATTTGGCGAGCAAAATAACTGATGATGGTCGAAGTAGAGAGGATATAAAATGTAGACTGGCAATGGCAAGGAAAGCGTTTCTGAAGAAGAGAAATTTGTTAACAATGAGTATTAATTTAAGTGTCAGGAAGTCGTTTCTGAAAGTATTTGTATGGAGTGTGGCCATGTATGGAAGTGAAACGTGGACGATAAATAGTTTACACAAGAAGAGAATAGAATTTTCGAAATGTGGTGCTACAGGAGAATGCTGTAGATTAGATGGGTAGATCACGTAACTAATGAGGACGTATTGAATAGAATTGGAGAGAAGAGAAATTTGTGGCACAACTTGACTAGAAGAAGGGATCGTTTGGTAGGACATATTCTGAGGCATCAAGGGTTCACCAGTTTAATATTGGAGGGAAGTGGGGAGGGTAAAAATCGTAGAGGGTGACCAAGTGATGAATACACTAAACAGATTCAGAAGGATGTGGGTTGCAGTAGGTACTGGGAGATGAAGAAGCTTGCACAAGATAGAGTAGTATGGAGAGCTGCATCAATCCAGTCTCTGGATGAAGACCACAACAACAACAACAAGTACGTATTTACCCTTGGGGACCATGTCCACCCGTACACGCAGTTCATTTTTCCTCGACAAGATGGCATCTACCAGCAGGACAATGCAAAGTGTCACACAGTTCACAGTGTACGTGTGTGGTTCGAAGAGCACCTGAATGAGTTTGTCGTACTCCTCCTGTTGCCAATCTTCCAGGATTTAAACCCAATCGAGAATCTGTGGACTGCCTCGATCGAACTGTACACACCATGGATCCTCAATCGAGAAACCTATCGCAGCTGGCCACGGCACTCGAGTTGTCAAGGCTCCACACCACTGTTCGTACCTTCTGGAACCTGGTCTGCGCTGCAAAAAGGTGGTTATTCAGGCTTTTGGCAGGTAGTCACATTAATGTAATGTAACAGTGTATGAATCTTAAGGATTGAGTAATGTACCTTTTTGTGTTTCATGTTGAGGCAGCTTCTTTCTCTCTAGATTATTTTGTGTATCGTGTTGGTAATGTGCACTCATCTATCAGTAATATGTTTTATTTTTTTTTTTACAGCAAAAGAACTGGCAAGAGAGTGTGTATGCCACAGCACTGTGTCGCTTGCCAACTGTTAGAATAAATCCCTGCAGTAAAGCCTGGGATGTTCTCTCATCACGAGTCTAGTGACCTTCTTTTGAATAGTTGAAACTCTCTGTGATTGAGGGTGATTACTCACAATATAATGTCGCAGATCGTAATAGAATGGAAATAATAGTGGTACGCCACTCTGGTTGCCTCTTCTTCACAAATAGGCGCGATTATACGAGGTGTGTTTTTTAAGTAAGGTCCGTTTGAACATAAGTACACAACAAAAGGTTATTACGAAAAAGTAAATTTATTTTCAGAAAGTACATACTTCAGTGTATTTTCCTACACAGTTGGTTCAAATGGCTCTCAGCACTAGAACTTAAAACTTCTTAAACCTAACTAACCTAAGGACATCACACACATCCATCTCGGAGGTAGGATTCGAACCTGCGACCGTAGCTGTCACGCGGTTCAAGACTGTCGCGTCTAGAACCGCTCGGCCACCCCGGCCGGCTCTACACAATTGCCATGTTTGTTGAAACATGTATCATACCTCTCAACCAATTTTAAAATACCCTCTTCATAAAAACTTTCCATCTGCTCCGATAACCATGAGTTCACGGTCGTTTTCACGTCGTTGTGATCATTGTAACGGCTGCCACTGCGGTGTTGTTTGAGGTGGAGGAACAGATGGTAATCGCTCGGCGCAAGATTAGGACTGTAGGGTGGGTGGTCCTAAACTTCCAAGCCAAAACTGTCTGGTCTGACCTGCAGTGTGAGGTCTTGCATTGTCATAGAGAAGGGCAATTCCCTTTGTCAGCATGCCGCGTCTTTTGTTTTGAATCGCTCTGCGTAGCTATCTCATGGTTTGGCAGTATACTTCTGCATTGATAGTGGTTCCTCATTGCATGAAAACACCATGCCTTTCTCAAAACACAGACGCCATGATTTTGTGCTGGGACAGAGTCTGTTTTGCCTTCACCTTTACAGGCGAGTGTGTGTGTCTCCACTCCACAGTCTGTTGCTTCGATTTGGGAGCGATATGCAAAAATCTTTAGTCTCCAGTTACGATCTGACTCAAGAAGTCGTCACCTTCTTCGTGATAACGAGTCAAGAGCCTCATCGTACACTCAAATCTTTGGTTTTTGTGGTCCTCTGTTAGGAGTTTCAGGACCCAACAGGAACACAGTTTCCTAACTTTAGGTGTTCAGAAACAATGTTGTATAGCACTGATCTCGACACGTCAGGAAATTCGTTTGAGAGACCTGTTATTGTGAAGCGCCTGTTCTCACGAATCCTCGCTTCAACTGAAGCCACCAAATCGTCTGTAATAAAAGAAGGGCGACCGGAGCGGTTCTCATCATGAACGTTGTCACGGTAATCTTTAAATTCTCGTACTCACGTACACTCTTTGCTTTCACTCATAACAGTATCACCGTACACTTCGCAAATCTGTCGATGAATTTCTGCAGCAGACAGGATCCTTGCTCACAAAAACCGTATCACTGAGCGAACCTCACACGCGGCGGGCGAGCTGATAGTCTTAAAGATCTTGAAAGCACAGAACAGAACCAGACAGGTTAGCTACAGAGCTGAAACTGAGCACAGTTGTGATGCCGGCACACGACGCTCGCGCTCGTTGCGGTATGCGCGCGAACTACTAGTGTCTACAACAAAACGGACCTTACTTTAAAAAAACACATCTCGTATCAATAGCAAATGCTACTCAATTCAATCTTATAGGTAATTCTAGTACGTTAACCTTATTTGTCCAACCTTAGATGAACAGTCATCTCATCCAGTAAGAATCTTATGTCAAGGTCTTCTCGATGTGCCGTGGTGCTCATTAAACGGAGGTCAACCTAATCAGAAGGAAAGCAACGAGCATCGCCGGCTGCTTGATTTGGCGTGCTCGACTCCAACATCTCCTCCTGCCTGCGTCGCCATTTGGCAACCAGAGCACTTCGACCTCCCGCTCTTGTTGCTTGTACTGGCCCTGTTCGAATTTTTGGTGTTGTTGTTTCTGACAGAAAGAAACCCTCCAAATTCTACATCATCATTTTCAAGAACTTCATTAAAATTAGTCGTTTTTCATAAGAAGATTCTTTTTTAAGGCAACAAATTAACATTCACTACGGGCACCACCATTTCATGAAAATCACCCATTAATACTGTTTTTGTTAGTAACAGATTAAATTTCTCTACAAAAATTAACCCGCAAAATGGCATCTAATCTAGCACTTCCATATCCAGGCACTTTCATTGAGAAAAATATTATTATCTTGGGTGCAACCGTAAAACATAAGACGGAAAAATCTTCGACAGATTGACCAGATCAACTCTTGTACGACCTCACCTCATAGAAACTACGAGCGCAACGAAATCCTACAATGAAAAATGGAAAATTCAAAATAATCAGATCCACAGAAGCAGCTGCTCTCTGAACTGTGATAAACATTATTCACTGAACAGTTGCCAAGAAAATTCAGTAGTACTCTTAGAATTTCCATGTTTCATATCTTCAGTCTTTCATGCGTTGAAAAACAATATTGTCACTCACCTGTTTATTTAACATATTAAGTATTGAAGAATATGAAAACATATAAAGTATTGGAGGTTATGAAAAATGCAAATTCAATGAATAATGCTGAATTTTCTTGAGAATTTTTATCACAAGCGACTACTAAATGCCTCATTATATCTATTGTTTTTTAAGAGCAAGAGTTCGATGGCTTGTAGTTTTATGAGCTGAGATCGTGCAGGAATTCATCTTCTCTATTCATTCTGTTCGTGCATGGTTTTTGCATACCGGATGTTATTTTTTTTTATTCGAAAAAGTCGTACCGGTATTTTTCTGTACAAAAAAACAGTACTGTGATATCTTACTTAAGAAAAATGAATAGTTTATATGAATTTCTTCTTGAAACTGTAGAACTGATTGCACCTGTTAACCCTATTTTACTTTACCGTTTCCCTTTTCTTTGACTACGTTTGCCTGGTTAGTCTCGCAGGGAGTTACTGGCATGGCAGATCCATGTGGAGAAGTGAAAGGCTCCCTAACATCTAATCCAGAAGAAAATCTCCTCCAAAACTGCCCAAAATCCGAGAAGTAACTGAGAAACTTCCGATAACTACTGAGACGACTATATCAACTCCATGGGAGACGGCGGACAACTGTCAACCGGCCACTACGTGGATACGTCGAAGACATGAAAACCTCAGTAATTATAGGCCACGATTTCGGAAGACCAAGGGGCTCACGTAGAGACAGAGCTGATTCAAAAGTTGATGTTATTCGACAATTTGCGAGTCCATGTTTGTTCATTCTGTATCTCTCTTTGCTGTTACCGGAAATGGAACACCGATCCTTCGTGTTGGTCTGTTTCACACGCTACGGGTTGTGCCGTACAGTATACCGTCAGATTTTCATTCTATCCAAAATTTTATTCTTAAAAGTTCGTCAATAGGTACTTAATACCGTGTACTTAACTGAGGGCAGTTGACATTAGTTCGCATTGTTTTACCATTGTTTACTTACTGGCCAAGTTAACGAAACATTAGTGTAAACCCTATAAAAAAATTTAAAAAACTAAAAGGTCCAAATTGTTTCAGTTTATGATACTAAAATTTGTATTACCAATTTTTGCAATAATAAAGTATAACACCTCAAAAATTAATCTATGATTCAGCACAATATAAAATTAATTTTAATCTCACCTTACTATAGCGCGTAAGCGATGTTAAGGATGGACCTTAACATTTCTGCTATCACACTGTCAGGTAGATCCACGTAAACTACGGTAACATTGTTTACTTGCTTATATAATTATTCACGTTTATGTGATTGGCAATAACTTTTTAAGCGCATCTGCATTCAGGAACGTATTCAGGGTCTTTCTCTGAGACGTGGTTGTCCACATCATCCTTGGATTGTACCTGAAAAGCATTTTCGTGGCACGGATGCTGCATACCTTACCACTACTGGCAGCTATGTTTTTGACACTCACCACTATTTACATGTACATATCCCGACAAAGATGCCATTAGTGTAAATCTGTAATTACGGATAGACCTGCCATGTCTCGGTTTATAATGGAACTATATGAAAAAATCAATCAGCCGCCTTGTTTTACATGCAGTAACGCTACTGTGCCATAACACTGTTAACAGGTCTCCAATTAGTTTCCAGTTTACTATCTACGTTGTAAAGTACCGCTCCCACAGGCTAGCTTGTGCAACGTGACATGTGGCGTACGAAAGTGAGGATCTCCTCTCCGCCAAATCATTTGGTGCCAGCTGACTCACGGAATTCCTAATGTACTATCGATCGCGGAAAATCAATACCACAAGCAGGTGTACGAACTTCATTCTCAGGGCAGTACCATCGACATCCACTAAAAACAATGTCTTGTTTATGTTTTCGTCCTGCTGCCTCTTGCCTTATGAAACTGGTGCATTTCATTACATTGGTTACGCTTTGCAGCGCGCATTTTTCAGGCAGCCCCTTTGTGTTCTACTCAGCTCTCTTCCTTCCAAGACGTTATTCATCGAGTCGTTGCAGCCTTCGGCTAACCAATTAATCTCCAGTTTTTATTTCATCTATGGTGTTCATTAATGACTTTCACTTTTTGTAATATTTCTTCATCGAATTTTCTTTCAATTTACAATATTTATGTGACCTACCGATATCTAAAACTCTATTGATCCTATTTCTTTCTCTGTGCTTTATGCTGAGAGTACAGCTTTCGCAAGTGCTCCAACTACATGCCTTCACAAATTTGGTACAACTTTCACCATAAGGGTGACTGTTTTTTAAGATATTAATTTTATTTGTGAAGGCTGATTTCGTCATGCAATACTGCCTTTAACATCGACCAGACTTATGACCAGTTACTGTACCATCGAAGCAACAGAATTTTCTTACTAGTTTCAGAGTTTTCTTTCTTATAATTTTTATTGCCACAACCCTGTTCTACACACAGGGAGTCGCAGGAGGAATGGCCAACATTCAGGGATATGACACATCCGACCATAAAATAAATAAATAAATAAAAAATAAAAAAACCTAATAAACTTAGGCTCTCATCTTCGATACTTTGAAACAAAACTCTTCAACTGCAAGCTCTCTCCATATTTTGAGAGGTGGCTGTATGGACAAAAAAAAATGCCTAGTATATTTGGGCTCTAAAGTACATACCTTAAGATGTATGAGCATTTGTTCAGTATACGTGTTTCACAATACTATAGCCAAGATGGACGAGTGCTCACAGCTCTTAAGCTACTGGTTACTAGACTTTTTTTTCTTTTTTCGTCCGGACTACCGTCTGTCAGAATTCGGAAAGCAAAGAAATTGCAGGAGAAGAGGTTTGTTTTACAGTACTGAAGGCGAGAAGTGCTCATCGCTCCTTAGATAGGCAATTTATAGTCCATGTTCACTAGACTTTTTTTTCTCCGAATGATCGTTCCTGTCACATCCGTGAATACTGACGATTCCTCCAGGACATCTTGTATCTGTCATCGTTGGTTTTATTTTTTGTGCATTTATCATTACTTTATGGTTGGCCATGGCATCAATCAATACTTTAATATATTATTCATGTTCTTCTATGAATCTGTAAAGACTAGAATATAATTCAAAGATTTAATGTAATATATTAACTATTAATCATGTTATGTAAGTTTAATGGCTACTATATCCCCATCTGTAAACACCGAATAAATATAGAGACGAAAGCTGTATGTATTTCATATTATTCGATTCATTATTTATTAAATAAACAGGTGAATGAGAATTCTGTTCTTTGACGCATAAAACATTGATGATATACTGTTTTTTCTTGGCAACTGTTCAGTGAAGAATTTTTTTCACAGTTCAGAGATCAGCTGCTTCTGCAGATGTGACTATTTCGTATTTTTTAATTTTTCATTGTAGGATTTCGCTGCGCTCGTAGCTTTTATGGGATGAGGTCAGGCAAGGGTTGATCTGCACAATCAACCTTCTTTCTCTGGCCTGTTTCTTAACGGAATTAACGTCTGCTTCTGTAAATCGTATGTCTCTGGACGGCGAATGTGCAAATTTGGTTATGTAGTGCCCATTTTTTAAACAATATTCTGCAATATTTTTCACTATTCGCTACATTTACTCTCTGCTGAAACTGTCCATATTATTCTCGAGAATTTTCTTGGTTATGGATTGCATTAGGGAACAATATATTTGACAGTTGCAGTTAACCATTCGATGGGCAAAAATGGAGATGCTCTATGCTGTTGCTACCAGCCAGGTAGAAAGATTTGTAGGACGAACTGCAGCTTATGCTGTATGAGAGTGTCATGGTTTTGGTCAACGCCTTAATGCGATACAATCAAGGGGCTGTGACAATGACTGCCAGTAAGTGACAAACGAAGGTAAACCGAAACAAGAAGATCTAAATAGTTTCAAGAACTTTATGCCCAGACTACCTTCTTTCTCTACTGACTACCATGGGAAACCAGTAGCCCTCAACAGCCTCCAACACCTGCATCACGTATTTGGCATAATGAGGTGAACAAAGACGGCTTGTATTTCTCTATGATGAGTTTCTGCGTTAATCGTTGTTGGTAACGTGAAATTCTGACAGAAAAAACGAGATGTAAGCTTTATGGAGCATCTGGCACTTCAGTGCCACAAAAATGCCCATCCTGTGACGTGTATGTCAGGGCGCCGCGACAAAGAGCTACAGGGAAGGTCGTTCCCCAGCACCGCTTGGGCCCAGGTGTCCACACATTCCAGAGAAACCACGTGACCGGGGGCTACTGATGTGAGAGCAGCCCAGGAAGCAGGTAAAAGCTGGAAGCTTCCAATACCAACAAAGCAGCCATTAGTTCGCGCCGTGTAGTCTCCTCTGTGCATAGGCTTCCAGCATTAAGCCCAACATATTACCAACACTATGTCAACATTTCTCAAACAATATCTATTATACTCCTTGAACAGAAATCTTTACCCGGTGGTTGGACGAAACCGCGGGTCACTTCCGTTTACAAGAAGGGTAGCATTGTGATCGACAATATTACTGACAGCCATCCGTTACTGATTTGGACAGGAAAATTTCGCGAAAATGATAACGCGAGAAATAACTCAAAATTACCGATTTTTTTGGCGAAATAACGCGAAATCGGCGATACTGACGAAATATCACGAACTCTGTACTTTTGCCGTTAAAACATGACATAATTTGAGGACCACAGTTTACTAATAATCGTAACTGACAGTTATAGAATGTTTAAATTACATTTTTCTGCTTATTTCCTCAAGGCTGAGGATCGTGGATAATATCAAAGCAACGGTTCAACTCCAGAGCAACAAACTATGATGTGACGATGGAAATAGCAAAATGGCAAAAAGCAACACCAAATTTGGCAAAAATAACATCGACTTTGGTAATAAAGCCGACTTGAGCAAATAACCACTTCGCATTTGGCAAAAAATAACACAAAAGCAGACAAAAATAACGTCGAAACTGGCAATATATAGCATTGGATTTAGTAAAAAATAACACCGAGTTCGGTAAAAAAAATAATTATATGGCAAAAAACAAACACCAAGCCGGCCGTTGTGGCCGAGCGGTTCTAGGCGCTTCAGTCTGGAACTGCGTGACCGCTACGAATCCTGCCTCGGGCATGGACGTGTGTGATGTCCTTAGGTCGTATAGGTTTAAGTAGTTCCAAGTTCTAGGGGACTGATGACCTCAGATGTTAAGTCCCATAATGCTCAGGGCCATTATCAACCATTCGAACAAACACCAAATTTATAAAAAAAAGAACGAATTTGGGAAAAAATAACACCGAATTGGGGAAAAAGTACTCCGAATTTGGCAAAAACGACATTTAATTCGGCAAAACAATAAATTTTGTGAAAACAAATAACTTCGCAAAAATAACAACGAATCCGGCAAAAAACATCGAATTTGACACACAATAACTTTGGCCATAAAATCAAACGATTTTTTCCTGTCTCTAGTTATAGAATCCTAGAACGCATTCTGAGTTCAAATATAATGAGGTATCTCCTGCATGCCTGCCTGCACGGATTCCGAAAACACTGGCCGTGCGAAACCTAAATCGCACTCCTCAAATGAAATCCAGAAAGACGTGTCTAGGCAAACAGGTAGATGCAGATCTCTTGACTCCCGAAAATCTTTTGACTCAGGAACACACCAACGCTAATCGACGAAAGGATTATCGTATGGTGTGTCAAACGAAATCTACGACTGGACAGAAAGTCGTCGATAGATGTAGATGTAACATCAGGCGTGGCATAGAAGAGTATCTTGGCACCTCAAACTTCCTGCATATGATGCACTTATCTATAATGAGGTACTGTCTGAAAAAAAAACTATAGAAATATTTACTCAGATCTTGATAAGATTTCGAAGTGGCGTAATGATTGGCAATTTGGCATGTATACCGATTCCTTTAAGAACATGCGGGACATCTTTGCAAAGACGTTACCTGACGTTTCCATACTAACAAAGAGCAGTATACAGCATTTAGTGACGAAGTGGCGTACTACAGAGTCAGTTGCAAATGCAAAAGAGGATCGAGCCCCGTTCGTTCGTACACCTGCTTTGATCGCGGATATTCGAGCACGAATGATCCAGAGTGCAAAGAAGTCGACACGTAAGTTGTCGCAACGAGTGAACGCTTCGCGCAGGTCTTGTGAACGTGTTTTACACCATATAGCGACGAAATGATATGTATCCAAGGACGAAGATAAGGCAAAACGTGTATATTACTGTACGCGGCTATGTCAAACAACTGAGAGTGGAATGCTGGATCCTCTGCTGTATTTCATGAGTGATGGAGCCTGCTTCCATCTGACAGTGTATGGCATTCCCGAATTTGTCGAGTCTGAGGATCGTTTTTGACTAAAGTTGTGTAAATACTTTTTTACAAAATGAAATACAAATGACGTATTGAATGTCAATAACCTTCACATAACGACTAAGAACCTTCCTTTTGAATTTCTCAGTTCCAGGAATAATCATTGAAGTGATTTGTTTTGGAATATGAAATAAATATTTTAACTTGTTCCAGCTAAGGAAATGTTATTGCCAGTCTTATAACAGCAGTTTCCCAAGCAGAATATCTAAAATCTCGCTGTTACTCTCCCGCCATTCTGCATTTCTCGTACCTCTGTTATTTTTTATATCGTTTTACCCATAGTCGCCGTGTGTTTTCTCTTTCTATCACCTTCCATCACAATGACAAACTGCCGAGCAAAGAAATGGATGCGTAGCAGACTTCTGGAACAATGAGGAAACGCGTGGACCCGGAAAAACGCTTGTCTACTTGTGTCTTACTATTAAGTGCATGCGCCTTTATTCCCTTTCGTTTGCGATTGCGCACGAGGAGAAAGGAATCGTGTAGACATACCTTTTCAGAGACATAGCGTGCATATCAGTTTTTGTATAGTCATCTATGTTTTTCAGTTATGCAGTGGCTTGACGTCCTTGTTGCGCATTCTGCTAACATCACCATTTTACTGATTCACAGTATCAGCTCTTTAACATTTTACATTGTGGTCTCCAACGGTTTTACTCAAGTAGCGATGGTTTTAACCCTGCGAGGTGGGGCCTACTTTTCGTCGGAGCCTTGTACTTGTTCCTGAAGGTGAGGTTCAGGGTCACCGGGCCTTCTCGTCCTTCCTTGTGTAGTCCAAGGTCGGCCGACAGATGTTCCTGTTGGAAGGATTCCTGCGTATTCACCGCTTGCGTGTCGGTAAAGAGAGGGTCCGGATTTCAAACAAATACCTTAATTCTGAGACCTAACAAAATATCCATCTCTGAAAATACTAATCATAAGTGTTAAACGACAGGCCACCATCTCGGATAAAATTCAATTTGTCACACGTTCAGTGTCTTAAGCGTTATACTTGTAGGTAGTATGTTATCAACGTCACCATCATTATCAGATCCGCAAGACTTTCATATACCAGTATTGTGGTCTTCAGCGAGCAGCATCCACGTGTTCCTGCATGTTTCATATTTTGAGTTAGTGACGTCTACTGCTCTTCCATCAAAGAATTTCATCTGGTTATTAAGAACTACCCCTCTGGACAAGTATGACGTACTACAAGCACACTACAGTGATTCGAAAGTATTTAAGCGGTTTCTATTACACTGTAAGGCAAAAAGAACGCACCACGAATGAGTTATTCAAATTGGTCACAAGTCGATGTTCACACTGGTGTCGTCGAAAAATTCAAAATTGTAAACTTACGCGGCCGACAGATGGATGTCGCGCAATTTTACCGCGATACACCGGTTGCCATGCGATCACCGAAGTTAAGCGCTGTCGGGTGTGGTCGGCACTTGGATGGGTGACCATCCGGGCCGCCATGCGCTGTTGTCATTTTTCGGGGTGAACTCAGCCTCGTGATGCCAACTGAGAAGCAACTCGACCGAATAGTAGCGGTTCCGGTCAAGAATACCATCATAACGACCGGGAGAGCGGTATGCTGACCCCACACCCCTCCTATCCGCATCCTCAACTGAGGATGACACGGCGGTCGGATGGTCCCGGTAGGCCACTCGTGGCCTGAAGACGGAGTGCTTCAGTATTCAGCTGGATAGTAACTATGCCTCACAGACAGGAGCGTAAACAATGTGCTCAGATGTCAGTATTTGAGAGATGATATGTGGTGGACTCAGAGAAGTAATCGGCGAATCGCTCGACATTTGTATAGGAGCATGGCACTATTCGACGATGTTGACAGGAATGGGTGAATATGGCCGCACACAGCGTCAAAAAAGGAAGTGTTCGACAAAGAGAGACAATAGAACGTGAGGACACCGAGCGAGGTTGCAAAGTGGTTAGCACACTAGACTCGCAATCGGAGGGCGACGATTCAAATCCGCATCCGGCCGTCCTGATTTTGGTAAATGCCGGGATGGTTCCTTTGAAAGGGCACGGCTGACTTCCTTCGCCATTCCTAATCCGATGGGACCGAAGACCTCGCTGTTTGGTCCCCTCCCCCAATCAACCAACCACCTAATCAACCCAGCAATCGTCAGAGACGCACTCACAGCCTCGTATTCACCATTATCATCGATTCGACATGCAACTGGTGCTTCAGTGACCACAAAGACCATTATTGGCTGCTCACAAAAAGGGACCTATGCTCATAGGCGAGTACCATTGACTTCGGTATACCAGTAAGTCCGCGTGCAGTGGTATCGGACATATTCTACCTGGAATCTCATTGAGAGGAGTAGAATTGTCTTACCCGACAACTAGGAGTGATGGTCTGGGGGGCCATTTCATCATAGCAGGAACTCTTTGGTTGTTATCTGTGGCACCCTTAACAGCAATGCAGTATGTCGGCGATATTCTACGCCCCGTTGGGTCGCCCTTCATGGCAAGCCATCCTGGGCTAACATTTCAGCAAGATAATGCCCGCCCGCACACGGCAACAGTTTCTACTGCTTGTCTTTGTGTTTGCCGAACCCTACCGAGTCAGCCCGGTCTCCAGATCTCTCCCCAGTTGAGAACGTTTTGTTTTATAGTGTGTTTGTTAACACTGCATATAAATACAAGTAGCAATCTCTTCTGGTGGTGTTTGTATGGAGTGTAGCAGTCCTGTACGAAAGTGAAACTTGGACGATAAGCAGTACAGACAAGAAGGGAATAGGAGCTTTTCAAATGTGGTGTCACAGAAGAATGCTGCAAATTAGAAGGGTAGATCGAAGTAAGGAGGTTGTAAAATGCAGGCTCGCAATAACAAGGACAGCATTCCTTTAAAACACAGAATCTAAACAAGGCAATGCGAGCCATAACTGTAACTATTAAAACAAGCCCGCTCCTGTGGCTACCATTACTAATATCACACCTCTCGAAACTGGTGATTGACGCCCCTCAAATCGCAGTTGAAAAGTGTAATTCGAATTCGAAATCATCCATTCCCATTCATGTCGGTGCAGATTTCCTTACACGGCAGCAACTGACACTGAAATCAAGACATCCATCCACCTGTAGCAGTCGCCAAACAACTCAACGACTTCAACACCAATTGATAGCTGGACATTATCTTGGCAAAATCATAATGTCACGAACTCCGACCTCGTGACAGATCCATCTTTGAAGGTATCAGAATTTTCCGTTCTCGGAAGACAATGTTCAACATCAGCTACTGAAATTCCAGAACGTAGTTTCCAGGAAGAAAATGTTCACATGTGTGTGAACTCCTAAGGGACCAAACTGCTGAGGTCATCGCTCCCTAGACTTACACACTACTTAAACTAACTTATGGTAAGAACAACACACACATCCATGCCCGAGGGAGGACTCGAACATCCGTCGGGAGGGGCCACGCAATCCGCGACATGGCGCCTCTAAACGCGCGGTCACTCCACGCGACTCCAGGAAGACCCGAGGAACAAAGTGCTTTATCTGTCGCACACGAGCCGGCAGTTGTGGCCGAGCGGTTCTAGGAGCTCCAGTCTGGAACCGCGCGACCGCTACGGTCGCAGGTTCGAATCCTGACTCGGGAATGGATGTGTGTGATGTCCTTAGGTTAGTTAGGTCTAAGTAGTTCAAAGTTCTAGGGGATTGATGACCTCAGCTGTTAAGTCCCATTGTGCTCAGAGCCATTTTTTTCTCTCACACGTCTCGCGAAATTACCACAGGAACGGGGAAAGGGGAGGAGGAGCATGAACAGGGGGGGGGGGGGGGGGGGGTGGAGAGACAGTGATAACAGAAGCACTCTCCGCCACACACTGTAAGACGGTTTGCATAGTACAGAAGTGGTTGTACAGGTCTGACTAGCTTGGAAAACGGCATCTCACCGGTCTCTGGACAGCAGACAACAGCAGTTACTACAACATACGTATCTGTCATTGATGATCAAACAGTCCTTAACGAATATTTCAAAAAATACTAAGTATACCTACTATTATTACTGTGATGGCCCTGGTGGTCTCGTAGTAAAACGCGCGCCTGGTATCTTAGAGGTCGTGGGATCGAAACACGGTCGAACCACGGAAATTGACCTAGCTTTAAGTTCTCAATTATGTGAAGATTCACCGAGGATGCCACCTAGCACAGATTTCACGTTGAACTGTACCCTTTCCGTTATTTTACGCAGTGTCGCTAACAACTGAGGCACTGATCGTTCAGAAATATTGATCTCTTTACCTATCTTATATTCGTAATGTTCTTTTCTGGCTTACTGATATACAGGGTGAGTTGTAAAGAACGTCCTTTTCTTCAGTTGGCTTTTGTGACTGCGGATGCGCGCTTCAGTAGTCGGTGAAGCGCTAGCAGCGTTGGAAGAGAGTGAGAAATTCAGTTACGATGGATAAGTGGACTGTGAGAGAACGTGTCCGTGTGGTAGAGCTTTCCATTGAAACGAAGTCAATAGTAGCCATCCTATCAACTTCCCGCTGACTAAATCATTACAGACACGTCCCGGCTGGTCGTACCACACGACGTTGGTTAGCTTGGTGACGCAGGGATGGGTGAATCCACGATAGCGAGTCTCCTGGACGACCCGATATGGGAGAACAAGGGAAACATGGTTCCTGTACGGGCATCAGTTCATCCGATCCGACGGCTCCCGATGTCTTCCTCTGGGGGTACCTTAAGTCCAGAGTTTTCGAAAATCATCCTGCAAACCTCCAGGCGCTGGAGGCCAACACCCGTAGAGACGTCGCACTTTGCGTAGCAGCTTCATAGCTCGTCTACATGAGTGGTCAGACAAAGGCGGTGCCCATCAGAGTCACATGATCTTTAAAAAGTGAGCGCTATATACAGTATGGAAGTCTAAAGTCCATCAAACACATCTGCATTTGTAAATCGTTAAGACTTGTGTTAAAATTTTTGTAAACATTTGATAAGGGGCATTCTTTCTGGATCACCCTGTATTTCCAATCAGTTCCTTCTCGAGTTTACAGTGTTACTTCGCGTCTCTGTTCTGTTCACCTTTCCCTCACAGTGAAATGCTGAAATCCGTTGACGTTACCAACAGCATTCGGAGAGATAGCGCATTATACAGTGGGCAGATTTAGAGGACAACAGGATGGAACACAAAAAAGTGAGAGTGTCAAGTTAACTGGATTTCCGTGGTGAGTGCGTGCGAGGGCGGAGCAGAGGTCTCCTGGCAGTTAACCCACACCGCGACACCCGACCCGGCTGAGTCGGCCCTACTCCTTCCTGCTCAAGGCGCCGCCGCTGCCGCTTACCGAAACGTTGTCGCCTCTTGAATGTCCTCTCACATACAAGAGGACTTGTGGAAGATGAAACTCGAATTTCGATAATCGGTGTCGTATTTACCTGTGTGGCCTACAAACGGGTTCACTAGCCAAATCAAACACTGAACTTAAAACTGTCAGAAGCCTTACGCGAATGACGTCTGTAAATTAATTTTTCCGATGTAATGAGCACCATGGGGTGAGGTTGCAGCAAAAAGGGTGAACCTGACCATAGCCCAAAGACGTGCTTCAAATTTTGAACATAATAGTGCAGTAGGTACAATTATTTCATTGTTGTTTCCGGTCGCAGATGTATTTTTTTACTAATATTTCCTTCACCTCCCAATTTCACTTCAAACATTCGGTGCGATAAGGCCATCACATTTGCCTTTAATTATTTTGTGGCAGAACGCTAGACACGGTCCTGCTACAAGTGACATGGCCTTGCCTTCCTTCCTCTGACGTTCCAGATGACTTACCCAGCCATTTATGGAGACATCTGCAGTCTCAAGTGGAGTCCGAATAACGTTACGACGCGTCATTTCTTACGTTCTCTTATCATTGCCAGAGGCGAAGGAAGCGGAAAATGACAGAAAGTGAGAGACAGAATTACACTCTAAGACACACACAAAAAAAACCAAAAAAAGAAAAACGACGCACTACGAAGGAATTCTCCGAATAGGACAGAAATCGGTAGCTGCGATGTACATGTACATACAAACAAATGATTACAATTTCAGAAAAACTGAATGACGTATTCAAGAGAAAGAGCTTCATAAACTGAGCCAGTCGATTATACGTTGGTCCACTTCTGGCCCTTATGCAAGCAGTTATTCGGCTTGCTGTCCATGGATACAGTTGTTTGATGTCCTTTCAGGGATATTGTGCCAGCTGACGCGTTAGATCGTCAAACTCCCGAGGTGATTGGAGGACCCCGACCAGAATGTTCAAGACGTTCTCAACCGGTGAGAGATCCGACGACCTTGCTGGGCAAGGTAGAGTGTGACAAGTACGAAAAGAAACAGTAGAAACTACAGCCGCGTGCGGGCGGGTATTATCTTGCTGAAATGTAAGTGCAGGATCGCTTGCCTCGAAGAGCTGTAAGGGGGATGAGAACCAAAGGTGGTCTGCTATGAAAAGAAAAGCATCCCAGACCATCACTTCCGACTGCCGAGCCGTATGGTGGGCGGCAGGCAGGTTTGTAGCGGCCTGGAATCTCATTGACTGGAGTAGCATTGTCTTCAGTGATGAGTCCCACTTCGAACTGTTCCTCGATGACCAGCGACGGCGTGTCTGGAGACGCCCCAGACAGCGCTGGGATACCAACCACAGAAACCGACAACCAGGAGTGGTGACTTGGGGTGCCATTGCATTTCGTAGCAGGACCCCTTTGGTCCTCATCCGCGCCTCCCTCACAGCGACGATATTCTACACCCTGTTTTGTTGCTCTTCATGGCAAGCCATCCTGGGCTTACATTTCAGTAAGATGACGCTCGCCCACACACGACGAGAGTTTGTACTGCTTGCCTGCGTGCTTGCCAAACACTACCTTGGCCAGTAAGATCGCCGGATCTCTCCCCATTTGAGAATGTTTGAAGCCTTACGGACAGGGCCCTCCAACCATCTCGGTATTTTGGCGATCTAGCGCCTCAGTTGGCAGGATTCGGCATGATATCTCTGAGGAGGACATCAAACACCTGTATCAGTAAATGCCGTAGAATAGCTGCTTGCATAAGGCCAAAGGTGATCCAACGCGTTACTGACTTGCTCAATTTGTGAAGTTCTCTTGAATAAACCATCAATTTTTTTCTCAGATTGTGATCATTTGTTTGTCCGTATATGTGCATCACACCTGCCGATTTCTTCTTTTTTTGAGTTAGGGTGTATACACTGCGCAACAGGATTGATGGATTACTTTTTGGATAACCAGTATTTACTCACATTCTGAGGCGGAAATTTGGATCAGACGTGCGTACAATAGTCGTCTGTAATGCTGCAAGAAGCATAGAGCCCTGCGACGTAAGCCTCGGACTCGACGATGTTGACACGTGCGAAAAAGGATCCAGAGCGCAGAAGGTCATGTGACATGTAAGGTCGGTTAACGATATCACAATGGCACCAAATTCCACCACAATCTGACCGTGGACGCGTCAGACCCTGTCTTACTCACGTTTCATCCCCTCTTTTGACGACTCTGCGATGGAGGTCAGAACCACGACGCCCGGCGTTGAATCACGTGGTTTTGTTATGGGTGTCCTAGGAAAACATCCAGACACACCGCCGTTCGGGATAGACACGAGAAGGCCTCTAGGAATAGCACAAAGGGCGTCAACAAAACCACCCATTTCCTTGGGGCACTGATTCTCATACATTTCACGGACGACAACGACACTTCACGTGCGATGAGTAAGTAACAGGGCAACGTTCTTGGCAACCCATAACACTGCTAACACCAATGGACGTTTCAAGGATATTGTGGGGCTACACCCGCACTGAACGTGATTGCACGAATTTGGAATGCAGTGCGACCACAATATTTGCTGTCTTATGCAGGCAACATCTCTTTCTCGTCCTTTTTCTAAAATTCTCCTGATGTTAAAAATGTTGTTGCTGCATCAGTGTACTTTGGCAAATCCACTTTCCTCTTCTGCCAAACGTGCGTCTGATATTACTTTCAAGCAATTCTTTATTATTTTTGTGTATACTTTATAAACTGTATTCGTGAGACTTATATCCCAGTAACTGTCACATGTATTTCTTTGGTCATGTTTAAAAACAGAAATTACTTCGGAGGTTTTGCAGTCTTGTTATAATAGAGTGTTAGGTATTTCGTATTTATTGCAGCGGTTGCACGATACAATAAATTCTTATAATGTTGCATCCACTGTTCTTCATTAATTACATTATTTCTACCATAATCTCTTTCTAGCTGACTTAAATTCTGTAATATTTATGTAGGGTGTTTTCGTAAGAGCGTGCAAATATTAAACTGATATAGAGAATGCTCCACTGAACAATTAGAGGTAGAGAACATGGGGTCAGAGAAGCCAGTTTGAAGAGATTACAGTTGAATATAAATACCATCATTGACACAATGAACGTGCCATTTGCATTGTATCTTACAAAATGTGCTGAAACTGACGGCCATCGACCTCAATGCAAACATGATATCGGCGAACAAGATTCTGACGCACCCTGACAGATATTCCTGGTGTGCTTCGAATCACATCACAAGCCGCTCAGTTCTGGCAACCAATTCCACTCGGGATCCACTGGTGTCTCATACACAAGTGTCTTTACATATCCGCATACGAAATAATAAAGGGGATTCAGGTCAGGTGACCTCGCAGGCCGGAATAGGATCAAACCGTCGACCAGGGAATGCTTCAGGCTCGTCCTCCTCGTTTCCTTGCAGGAAACAAAGAATGTACATGTGAATAAACGGCACAGCACAGGTGTTAGTTGTAAATAAGCTGGAAAACAGTAATGCTAGGCAATGCGGCAGACAAGTTTACTTCAATATCTCCTTAAGCTGGCTTCTCCGAGCTCAGGTTCCCTATCTCAAATTGTTCAGTAGATATATTTCACTCCGAAAATAAAATGTAGTGAAAGGGATACTTTTTGTGGGAACGAACTGAAATAAACTTTATAGTCACTCATTTTCGGAACCCGTAGCGCCTGTCTGGTTTTGGTCCCAATGGTACAGGGCAGCCTGTATGTGGGATCACGACACGTGTTCTGGCTGGAGGGAGCGCAGCGTGGGCGTCGGAAGTGTCCATCTGGAGCAGACCGGCACGCATGACCTGAGCGCGCCGAGGTCGCGGCAGCGGCACGCCGTAACTCACCCGGCACTGCCTGGCCCTCCTTCACTGCCCAGAAGGCAGGCGGTCCATGAGCCGTCCTCACACGAACGAGACAGCTATCGTTGACGTGGACGCGGATGGGAAATCGAATATCGACGAGAGACAGCGTCGTCGGCACACGGGACGAGCTGATTACAGTGATTTAGCGCTCTCCAGTCGCAGCTGTCGGCTTCATTTGTCTCGCAAACCACACAGTTTGTTTACGAGAATGGATACGCGTAAGATTCCTGCGTTAGCTCTCCTAAAACGCACGTTTACCTTCTGTTCATATGCTGGTCACGTTGTTCTGTCTGTAGCATGCATGACTAACAGCTTCAACATCCATGAGCTTGTAATGACTCAGAAAGAGAAGATGTCTCGTCAGTAAGGACAACAGCTTTTAAAGGTCACAAAATCGTACAAACTCACTTCTGGGAGAGAGAGAGAGAGAGAGAGAGCGCTTATGTTACTGAAATTATTTATATTAATTTAATAACTAACTCCAATGACTTTTTAGAAAACGCAAAGGAGGAGAGAAAAAAGTAGATACAGGAGGACACGTACACACTAACCACTTTTTCTTGACTTGGCATATGACAGGTCTCACAACAGAAATATTTATTCCAGTGCATTTATTCAACACCTCATAATAAGGATCTCCAAAATCCTTTAAAATTTATTCTGTAATAACGTTGTCACGATGTATATTCTTTGTACTTCTTTGTTTATCTTCTGCTATATGATCCTTTGTTTACTACACATGACAGTATACATGTGATGTGTTACGGCAGTGAAAGAAACCTGTGACCACTGGAGGTACTCTATTTTACTTATTTTATGTTTACCATTAGATATACGTTTGGTTTTTTGTCAGAAGAAACCCAAAACCATGTTCTGGAGTAGTGTTTTGTTTCTCCCACTAGACAGTGCCACAAGTTCCTCCACAAAATCATAACACAACACACACACATGTTATATTAACCAATGTAAATCCACCTGATGATGGAGGTTTAAAACTTTGAAACGCGTCGTGGAGATAAATAAACAGTGACTGGTAACAGTAAACTTGTTGTTTCATTTAACGTCAATAACAGTCACGGTAAAGGCTAACCTTAAATGTTCGCATTTGAACTCAGAACAGAAGCTGGGAGCAGCGATATGACGCAGCTGTTTTAAGATCCACGTGAGCCAAGCCGTGTGGGCGTCGGAAGCGACCACTGGAGGCGACTGATCCCAAGCGTGGTGGTGGGGAGGGGGGCGGACAACACACATACAGCGAGCTGCGCACAGCCTGTATTGCACAGAGGCCAAGAAAGGACACACAGAAGCGATAAACTGCGGCGAAGACAGAAAAAAGTGCTGACGCCAACCCTATTGGTGGTACGTAGTACACCATTAAGCATAAAAATTGCAGCCTCATTAAAGTGACATACCACAAACGTGACATTGGTTTGAAGTGTACTACTATATGCTTCAGTATGCAGATCATTGGCATGTCATCTACATCCATATTCCGCAAGCCACCTGGCGGTGTGTGCCGGAAGGTACCTTGAGTACCTCCATCGGTTTTCCCTTCTACTCCAGTCACGTATTGATCGTGGAAAGAAGGATTGTCGGTATGCCTCTGTGTGGGCTCTAATCTCCCTGATTTTATCCTCATAGTCTCTTCGCGAGATACACGTGGGAGGGAGCAATATACTGCTTGACTCCACGGTGAAGGTATGTTCTCAGACTTCAACAAAAGCCCGTACCGAGCTACTGAGCGTCTCTCCTGCAGATCTTCCACTGGAGTTTATCTATCATCTCCGTAATGCTTTCGCGATTACTAACTGCTCCTGTAACGAAGCGCGCTGCTCTTCGTTGGATCTTCTCTATCGCTTCTATCAATCCTATCTGGTACGGATACCACACTGGTGAGCAGTGTTCAAGCAGTGGGCGAACAAGTGTACTGTAACTTACTTCCTTTGTTATCGGATTGCATTTCCTTAGGATTCTTCCAATGAATCTCAGTCTGGCATCTGCTTTACCGACAATCAACTTTATTCGATCATTCCATTTTAAATCATTCCTAATGCGTACTCCCAGATAATTTTGTGGAATTAACTGCTTCCAGTTGCTGACCTGCTATACTGTAGCTAAATGATAAGGGATCTGTCTTTCTATGTATACGCAGAACATTACACTTGTCTACATTGAGATTCAATTGCCATTCCCTGCGCCATGCGTCAATTCGCTGCAGATCCTCCTGCATTTCAGTACAATTTTCCACTGTTACAACTTCTCGATATACCACAGCATCATCCGCAAAAAGCCTCAGTGAACTTCCGATGTCACCCACAAGGTCATTTATGTATATTGTGAATAGCAACGGTCCTACGACACTCCCCTGCGGCACACCTGAAATAACTCTTACTTCGGAAGACTTCTCTCCACTGAGAATGACATGCTGCGTTCTGTTATCTAGGAACTATTCAATCCAATCACACGATTGGTCTGATAGTCCATATGCTCTTACCTTGTTCATTAAACCGATTGCGGGGAACTGTACCGAACGCCTTGCGGAAGTCAAGAAACACGGCATCTACACATATTAAGTAGAAATTACGCCAACTACAGACTGTGCACAATATATTGGTACAGTAACACTAATGTGACCACCTGTCAAAAGCCCAAGCAATTAATTTTTGAAGTGCGGACCGCTGCGAGACGCGAAGGTACCGACTGCAGTGCCGTGACCAGATGCGATACGTTTCTCGGTGGAGGATCCGTGGCGCATTCAACCCGATGGAGGTGGTTCAGTGTTTTCCATCCGGGAAGTTAAGCGGCCAGGGTGCTGTGCGACACGTTGCTTCGTCCTGCTGGTAGATGCAATCGTGCCGATGAAAAACAAACTCCGTGTAGGGGTTTGTGTCGAATAGGGAATGCCACGAAAACATTCCCTAGATAATAACACTCCCTCCTCCGGCCTGTACCCTTCCGACGACAGTTGCCGCGTGTTTGCTTTCAGTCGTTTCACGCCGTACACGCCAACAGCCATCTGTCGGATGGAGCATAAAACGTGATTCATCTGAAAAGCTCATCTGCCCCGCACATCAGACGTCCAATTCCAGTACCGTCGTCGCTGATGAACACTAGTCAGCACAGGTGCATTAATCCGGCACCTGCTGCGGAGAACGACACGTTGCATCGTTCGCTGAACTGTGTTGAGGAGACACTGCTGGTAGCCCCTTGGTTTCTTCTGAGCGGTCCTTTGCTCAACAGTTACACGTCTATTCGCCGGTACACATCCCCGCGGCCCTCGTTCACCCGTTTGAACAATGGCCCATGATGCACCACAGTTGATAGGCGTCGGTTTTGCATAGCGCCATTTTGCCCTGCACGGTATACTTTAAGCAGGCAGTGGCCAACTGTTTACAAACTTAGCCGTTTCCGAAATGCTTGCACTCTTGCCCCGAAACGATCATGTTCTTTTGGCCGTCAGATACATTGCTGCGTGTCCGCATTACGACAATGGCTGCACTGTTTACCGCATCCCCCCGACACCTGTTGTATCCCCTGCCACCTGTGGCCTGTGATTGGTTCTTTCTGGTTGACGTCGAACATAGGCGGTGGTCACATTAATGAGTCTGGCCCGGAAAAGATTTCATGCACGTGTTAAGGTAGGCAACCCAGGTGCGAATGTTGAACGTTGGGTTGCCTAACTTGAGTTACACGAAATCTTTTCCAGGCCAGTTTTATTTTGCCCACCTTGTACACTCTGTATATAAGGAAAGATTACGGAGCGGGTTCTTCAGTTACGTTGAGATGTTATCTGAACTCCGACCTTGTGATTGGGAATTAGCGTTTCTCGTCTGTAGAACACAAAGAGGAGAAGACAGTATTAGAACATGTTGGTGAGAGGACCGCCTTCTGCAGTCTTAGTGTTTGACAGAGTTTATTTGTGGCTGCAGTTCTTCCATCGTTGCAGACGAGTACGAGAATCATCACTTCGACGCACCGGACGCAGTACATACGGTGATATCGCAAATTGCTTCGGCTTATTGGGGCTATAAAAGCTAAACAGCTGTGCTCACGTTCGTCTATTTCCACAGAGGTTCCACACCACCGTAGATCATCTTTGAAAGTAGTGTCTTCTAGTGTTTGGTACGTAGATGAAGTCAGTCATTTCGCATTATTGATATTAGATCGCGCAGATATAATAAGGGGGCAGAGTTGGGAAATTGATAGTAATTTTACTTAGCAAAAGTAAACTTTGTAATATAAGGTTTTTTTTAATCTGCTATAAATATATAAGCAGAAATAACGTTTATCATTTATTAGGATTAGCTGCCTTCATCATTCATTTATGTTAAGATTGTAATTTTTAGAATTAACAGACCCTAAGATCTGCTTCGGGGGTAGTCAGACAGGGCCAAATCTTCATTTTAGCGTTTAATATTCTCCGATGCGCACATTCATTTTACACCCGCCTGGAACAGCATCTTGGAAGATCTCAACAGCAGCTTGCTATCGCTTAACAGGGCATTTTTCGATCGCCTTTATAGGATCTTATGGTCACGTTACGTACGTTGAGTCAGAAGTGGGGTTGTTTTCAGGAAAACATCCGCACGGCCAGTGTGATTATGTCTGCAACACAAAGATCGTCAGTGCGGCGACCATTAGCTGGCGGCTTTCAGTGGGGGGCCACATGTATTCTTGAACACCTGCAGTCCCCGCCAGTGCGTTTGTGGAGACACGGCCTTCAGACTGTTAGCCGCAGTTCTCGGAACCGTGATCCGGCCTCTTAGTTGCGGCTTTCCTTGACGTGGCGGCAGACAGAGGCACATCGCAGTGTTGCGCCCAACATTTTTTTCTTTTTTTTTAGGATTGCCACACCCCCACAGGTGATGGCAGCTGTTTAAGACTCACGTCCTTGTCAGTCTGGGGTGGCGGTGTTCTGTTGAGGCACCATTTATTTTTTAGTTACGGGTAATTTCTGCCTACTTTGTTTCTCTGTGTCGCTCAAGCCGTTTTACTTGTTTCCCATCTATGCTTGATGGACTTTCACATTCCGATATTCACCTTACAAGAGGGGAAACCACCGAAAGCCCAGTCGGGATGGAATCTAGGTTGCTATCTTTCTATGTTAAATTGTGGTTCATTGTCCTATGTGTGACTGGGGCGATTCTAATCTATATATAAACTATATGTAAGTCTAACCTAAATAAAATTATAACCTGTGTATTGGAGCTCGACAGATGCGATGGTGTATCATGACATCGTCTATTCAGACGACAACTATTCTGAATACAGCGTCACGTAGGAGGTATCCTAGTGAGAAGGCTTCGAGGAGAACGAACGTTGCCAGGGTACACTCGCCGTCATCTTGCCCGGCACCTGGCGTGATATGGGTTGCTGTTGGTTACACAACACGTCACCTTTGGTTCGCATAGTCGATGTTTGAGCAGCAGCCGTTAAATTTCTGACTAGGCCGGTAGCTGTGAAGTTATTTTAGATGGCAAACGATATTTTACAAATAATTACAAATTGGTTCTCATAGAATGGACTGTCTCAAATTTTTGATAAAAAAAATTCAGTTCTGTACAACACATACAATATTACCAACTATTTGTGTAGCACACGAACATGAGTCAGTAAAGAGGGTAATGGGTTCCAAATTTTTGAGTGTACATATGGCAAAATTTGAACTGAAGAAGCACACTACGGAGCTTCTCAAACAATTAATTTCAGCTACCTTTGCTCTTCGAAAATTGCTACTCTTGGAAACAGACGAATCAACACCTTGCGATGTTTTGCATATTTCCACTCAATGTCTTATGTAATAATTCGCTATCACTTAGAAAGAAAGTATTGATTGTACAGAAGCGAACACTAAGACTAAAATGTGTTGTTCACTCACGGACGTCGCGTATGTGCCTCGTCTAACGAGCTAAGTATTTTAATTGTGCCGGCACAATACATATTATGAAGACATGCGCAGAATAACTGGCTAATCCTCAAATGTAAAAGGTTAGAGATAAGTACTTACATCTGTTACTGGGTACGGGAACTATCAAAATTGACATTGGTCTCAACTTTAAGTGATATTTACTAGTGAGACCAATGCCAATTTTGATAGTCCCCGTAACTAGCAACAGATAACAACACTCGTATCTAAGTTTTTACATTTGAGGGATAGCCCGTTTTTCCACGCACGTCTTCATATATTACCTAATGAAATTAGTCATAATCAATCCGCCACAATTTCGGAACAACACTGATGTCCATATCTACAACACTACACGGTAAACTGATCTTGGTTACTCATTATTAAAGCTGTCAGTGGCTATATAGTCATCTTCCTATATAGTCATCTTCCCCTACCTATGGCTTTTATGCAACCCACAACGCTTTCAGAAACCGCGCGCAACATTTTCATTTTTTCTCGCTCGCTACACTCAAACTATTAGTTCGACAACGTTTTTCCACAGTTAAGCCCTCATACAGTCTTCAAAATGTCGAACTATACTTGTAACAGTTAAGTCAAGTAGCGGTCCTCTTCGATCATGTTGCACACAGCAAGCCATTTAAATCGGCCTTCTCGAAATCTATTGCTGACGGAAGCGCGGCCAAGACGAAATTCCACAAGACCAATAGTAAAGTTTTTTCTGAAGACGATTGATTATCAAAAGTTGAATGGAGCAATTCCATAGATTATAGAAGAGATAGGCCTTCATGAAAATCATAAAAAAATTATCCAAAGAAAATCTTCATGTGAAATCTCAATTTTTTTTTACAAGACTGTTTGTTCAAACGCTTACGGTAGACAAACTGCTCGCCCAGTATCGGAGCCGCCATTGTTTTATCAATAACAAATGACGAATTTTGAAACAATTGTGTCACATCTCAATATCGCCATATACTTGCTTATTTACTTACTGATCCAGCGGTCATCAACCATGTAAACCATGCGCTGCATCAACGACCAGTCTTCACTGCATCCTATCTGGTGCCGTTTTCTTGCAATCCACTACGTTCAAACGTTACGCATCTTTCTTGACGCCGTCTTCCCATCTGTTTCTTGGCCTATCCAAGGTTTTTTTTTTTGTTGTAATGTGGGCAGTGAAAGCTAACTGAGAAAGTTGGGTTTCTGGCATACGGATTATGTCACCTGCCCACTGGAGGTGTCTGCTCTCTTGATATCGTTAAACGTTGGAGTGGTTCATGGTCCAACAAATTTCATTATTCTTTCTTGCTCCCCAAGTGTCTCTGTCTCCCCCGCACCCCATATTCTTCTCATTGCGAGCTTTTGCGTTTCCCTCTTAGCTACCAGTTTTCAGAACCACAGACAAAGAGGTGTATAACGGCATTGTAGATGTTCATTTCCGCAGAAGGTGATATGGCTTTGGACTTGGAACGTATCTCGACACTCAGAGAATACAGCCATATAGTTTATAAAAACTGAAACGGCTTAAATGGCTTCTCCCAACTCAGAACGCGCGGTCTGCTGAAAGGACGTGCTGCTCGCTGCAGCCTCCCGCCAAGACAATGGCTGCCCGCACGCCCTGATAGTTTACGTAACGAGGTGCGCTCCCACACACCAGGTCTGCGCTAACAGCGACAAAATGTCAGCTCAGCGCGCCACAGCAGTGTGCAGTGTCTGAGGACAGCTGTGCTCTCGACAATTAGGAAACATTCGCGGTTCACTCAGCTCCTTTCCTTAGAAAAGCTACATACGTAGTGCTCTTTCCGGTCATAATGACCTGGTTAGTATTTAAACGCATAATACTCATAAATATCTAAGTTATTATAATTTTAAATTTAGGTTCCATCTGCTCGTCTACGGTCACATTTGTGCCAGGATTATATAGGGTGTTCAATTTACCTGAACACATTAAAATATCTCGATAACAACATAGTGGCTCCAAAAAAAAATTGTAATTAAAATTTGTACATCACGGCGTGGGACATCTAACTACACCATCTACATACATACTCCGCAATCCACCATACGGTGCGTGGTGGAGGGTACCTCGTACCACAACTAGCATCTTCTCTCCCTGTTCCACTCCCAAACAGAACGAGGGAAAAATGACTGCCTATATGCCTCTGTACGAGTCCTAATCTCTCTTATCTTATCTTTGTGATCTTTCCGCGAAATGTAACTTGCGAACAGTAAAATTGTACTGCAGTCAGCCTCAAATGCTGGTTCTCTACATTTCCTCTAGAGACTCCCACCCGAGCTCCTGAAGCATTTCCATAACACTCGCGTGATGATCAAACCTACCAGTAACAAATCTAGCAGCCCGCCCCTGAATTGCTTCTATGTCCTCCCTCAATCCGACCTGATAGGGATCCCAAACGCTCGAGCAGTACTCAAGAATAGGTCGTATTAGTGTTTTAGAAACGGTCTCCTTTACAGATGAACCACACCTTCCCAAAATTCTACCAATGAACCGAAGACGACTATCCGCCTTCCCCACAACTGCCATTACATGCTTGTACCACTTCATATCGCTCTGCAATGTTGCGCCCAAATATTTAATCGAAGATACTGTGTCAAGCGCTACACTACTAATGGAGTATTCAAATATTACAGGATTCTTTTTCCTATTCACCTGCATTAATTTACATTTATCTATATTTAGAATTAGCTGCCATTCTTTACACCAATCACAAATTCTGTCCAAGTCATCTTGTATCCTCCTACAGTCACTCAACGACGACACCTTCCCGTACACCACAGCGTCATCGGCAAACAGCCGCACATTGCTATACACCCTATCCAAAAGATCATTTATGTAGATAGAAAACAACAGCGGACCTACCACACTCCCCTGGGCCACTCCAGATGATACCCTCACCCCCGATGAATACTCACCATCGAGGACAACGTACTGGGTTCTATAACTTAAGAAGTCTCCGAGCCACTCAAACCTGCAGTGTAGTCCAAACAAGAGATAGCCCAGGGCAAAAGCACCACAAGCGCAAAGATGCGAGCTGGTGCCTGTGCCATAGAGACTCGCCACTTGCGCGAGTTCCACCAGCGCCGCGGGTGGCGCTAAGGATGAAGATATCGACTTCGCCTCGGTCAACTGCCGGCCGAGTAGTATCCGGCAATGACCTGACGACAAAAAAAAAAAAAAAAAAAAAAAAAAAAAAAAAAAAAAAAACAGAAGCCTGCTTGGAAGATAAAAGAGCAGCTCTCGCCCACTTGGTTACAGATCATCGTCCAGGACTGACTTGGATAGGGAACGTCATTTAATGAACTCTTAGAAGTGAACAGGCAGTTGTTGTAAATTGCATTAGCTATGAACTGTGAAGTTTACCTACGTTTATTTGCACTTAGCCACTGAGGGCCTTTTTTGTGTTATATTACAGTGTTGCAGAGTTCATTATTCAACAAGTCACAAAGATAAATAAACCTTTGTAGCTCATTTCAGTGACTTCATTACTAATTTGTTGGAATGTTTTAGAACCTTCGTTCCCCTAATCTGTTACCTGACGCTAGGGCGTAGCTGTGTAATAGTAGCAGGGAGAAATTGTCTTAGCGGTGTACTGGACCAGAAGCCGTTTCACGAACTCAAGTCAGCAGCTCGTGGTCTAGTGGCTAGCGTTGCTGCCTCTGGATCAGGAGTCCCGGGTTCGATTCCCGTCCGGGTTGGGGATTTTTCTCTGCCCGTAGACTGGGTGTTTGTGTCGTCGTCCTCACCATTTCATCATCATACTCATTCGTGACTGTGGCTAGATTGGACTGTGAAAAAAATTGGATTGTGTAAAAATTGGGACTTTGTACGGACGCTGATGACCGCGCAGTTGATCGCTCCACTAACCTATCATCAAGCACTCACAAACTGGGCCTACCGTAACAACAGGGTAACTCGGCCTCCACAGCAGTGGCGACAAGGTCTGTGCACGACTGGCGCCGAGGGTTTACAAAGTTGGCGACGAGGGTTTACAAAACAACCCTCTCCCCCCCCCCCCTCCCCCCGTCAACCCACCCCGTGTGTGTGGAGTGGGAGGGGGAGCAATTTTGAACTGTTAAATGGGAAATCCCATTTTTTACTGAAAATTCGGATTCTACACACAAAAAATACATAAGTTTAGTCTGCAACATTTTTTTTTTTTTTTTCGTTTCGCGACGGATAGAAAATCGTGTTTCAAAATGCTACCCAATGACACTTATATAAATCTCCCACATCCATGGTGCGAGGGTGGGAGATGCAATTATTTCACAACTTTTAATGTGATTGTGTTGCCTGTTATGGTAAGTCGCAGTTCACTGCATGGCCACAGTCAAGCGTTAAGCGGTTCCCTTTTCGTTTTGTAGGAGGAATACAACGTTGATAATGGAGCTTTCCCATTAAAAGTTACGAAATAATGGATGCACTACCCTCGCAGCGTTGAGGTGAGGTTAAGTCAAGTATCATTGAATAGTATTTTAAAACATAAAATTTTGTACCTATTTTGATTTTTGCGATTACAGCACCATTTGTCGCGAACCGAAAAAAATGTTTCGGACAGAACACATATATTTTTTTCTGTAGAATAAGAATCTGCAATAAAAATGGGGGTTCCCATTTAAGATTTGGAAGTTGCCCAACCAGCCTCACACACGAGTTGTGGTGGAGAGTCCAGTTCGGTAACATTGGATGTCCTCCTCCCAGACAACAAATTTTAACTGTAAATTGTTTGGATCCGATGTGTAGTTTTCGAGGTATTTCAATGGTTCAAATGGCTCTGAGCACTATGGGACTCAACATCTTAGGTCATAAGTCCCCTGGAACTTAGAACTACTTAAACCTACCTACAACTTAGAACTACTTAAACCTAACTAACCTAAGGACATCACACACACCCACGCCCGAGGCAGGATTCGAACCTGCGACCGTAGCAGCCCCGCGGTTCCGGACTGCAGAGCCAGAACGGCACGGCCACCGCAGCCGGCAGGTATTTCAGTGCCTTCAGCCAAACTGAGAGCCGTATATATTACTTCCACCCATTTTCCCAAGAGAACTATTACAGGTGCCAACTTGTCATTTGCTCTTTGTGCTCTCCGATCACGCTTGTCATCGAACCGTTACACACGTTAGATGCAACGGTAGAGCATGCCGTAAGATGTCAGGTACTAAACGGTATTGTAGAGGGCAGACAGGGATTGGAATACATCTAACAAATAATTAATAACGTCTAGGTGCAAGTGCTACTTAAAACGCTGTTAAGCCGTCGGCGCATGGACCGTGCTCGGCGCATGGACCGTGCTGTCGAACGTTAACGTTGAGCGTGCCAAGTTCAACGTGCTGCTGAACGCTCAGGAACGATGCGACTTGTGCATACGGTACGTGGCCCCAACGTGGTATACGCGATCGCAACGCACTCCAGCGGCAATTGAGGGATGTTTCTATTTCGTAAATCACACTGTTTACTCAACGGGCGCACGTAAAATTCCCACGTTAGCTCTATTAAAACGCTCATTATCTCCATCGTCCACGAAAAGGAAGGTACCATGTCCAATCAATAAGGACACAGGCTTATAGAAGTTCCATTACAAACAGTGCGGTACAAATTTGGAATACTTCTCCGCATAAGATACACATTATTTCATCATTCCCACATGTTAGTAAAACACCAAGGTCAGTCTTACTTGATCTCTGTTCCTACAAAGTAGCAGAATCTTTGCAACATGTGAATTACGAAGCGTAAAAGGAAAAGGAGCAAAATATCTTTATACAAGTAGCGCAAGCTGTCCTGTAGATTAAGCCAATCGATCTCAGTCAACCCTCAAAAAAGGTGAACTTTTATTTACATTTCATCAAATATTACAGAATATATACTTATATTAAACTAATAATAAAGTATCAGAACCTAATAAAAACGCGAATGTCAGGAAACAAATTTGGAAGTGTCAAAACGAGAACCACCGCCCCAGCTAGTAACTCTATAGAAGACAGCGACGCTATCTCAGTACGCTAAACCAACAACAACCTCTTTCTTCCTAATCTTAGTATGTTACGCTGGCTGAAAACCTTAATCGTACATATGTTATTATTATTTTATTCTCATTATTTTATTGGAACGAATCACACAGTTAACAACGGGTTTTCCAGTGATTCTCAATTTGGTGGTGCTCAGAAACGGCGTATTTACATATAGGCTTGAAGTGAATGCCAATATGGCGCCTCACAACTCTGTACTGAAGGGTGACGGCGTGCGTGTGAAGTAGCTGGCGTTTTGCCATCTCATTGGTCAACGCTCAGACACACGCTCAGAATATCTGACATGCCAGATATTGCTCTGCACATTCGGAAAGACTCCCGAACGTGCTATTCCACTCTCTGACGTCAGAAACTCGGCACGCTCAACGCTCAAACGTTCGGATGCACGGTCCGTGTGCCGACGGCTTTACTGTTGACATTGGAGAGAATATCAACGTCAGAGACAGGTACTGTGGTGAGTAAGTGGCTGGTCGGCGCTTCTCTCAGAGACTGCGACCTCCGCAGCACTTGGCACTGGGATGTCGATGGCACAGGTTAGCGTTAGCGGCTGGCAGCATCCTTGACCCAATAGGCGGGAACGTAGCGTTGCTTTCGCCAGGTTAGCTGGGGAAAGTGCTGCCTTAGGGGACTGCCAGCACACGCGCAACACTCCCCGCTCTGTCACGCGAAACCGAAAGGAATGCTTCCTTCCGGACGGCACACGGATACGGGTGTAGTGGTGCGTACGTTTTGATTCGCTACTACATAGCCGTAATTACCCAGCATTATGTATTTAGCGCTATCTAATGTGTTCCAAAACGCCGCGCATAAAACCGGGATATTTCTTGGTCTCATATCTCGGTAGTAGAAGACACGGTCGTTTTGGATAGCGGTTGGGCTAGGGAACACTTGCATATCCAACAGAACGATCGTCTCACTGTCACTATCCTACAGTACAGGGCCATAGTTTGAATATTACACACTTCCTCCAGCTTAGACAAATGAAGTAGATCGGTTAGTTTTTTCCTTTATATGTGGTCTGCCGTGCGCCTTAAGGGACTTACGGAGGCATCATTTAGTTCATGGATGTTGCCTGAGAAAATCCGAAAACCTTTGCTTTTGGATACTGAAACCGAGCTGTGGATTGATTCGAAGAGGGCTACGTACAGCAAATGACTGAAATTTTTACAATACAGTTCTCAGATTCCGATCTTGAACAACCTTGAAAATATTCTTGATATCTCTATCCTTTACCAAGTTACAGACGCTCAAGGATTACCCTACACCTACACGTAAAATATGCTCGTAAAATTCGGTATGAGACGAAATTTAAATAATAAATAACAGCAGCAAATTGCTGAAATTTTAACTGTGTATTCTGTAAGCATCTACACTCCTGGAAATGGAAAAAAGAACACATTGACACCGGTGTGTCAGACCCACCATACTTGCTCCGGACACTGCGAGAGGGCTGTACAAGCAATGATAACACGCACGGCACAGCGGACACACCAGGAACCGCGGTGTTGGCCGTCGAATGGCGCTAGCTGCGCAGCATTTCGGCACCGCCGCCGTCAGTGTCAGCCAGTTTGCCGTGGCATACGGAGCTCCATCACAGTCTTTAACACTGGTAGCATGCTGCGACAGCGTGGACGTGAACAGTATGTGTCGTTGACGGACTTTGAGCGAGGGCGTATAGTGGGCATGCGGGAGGCCGGGTGGACGTACCGCCGAATTGCTCAACACGTGGGGCGTGAGGTCTCCACAGTACATCGATGTTATCGCCAGTGGTCGGCGGAAGGTGCACGTGCCCGTCGACCTGGGACCGGACCGCAGCGACGCACGGATGCACGCCAAGACCGTAGGATCCTACGCAGTGCCATAGGGGACCGCACCGCCACTTCCCAGCAAATTAGGGACACTGTTGCTCCTGGGGTATCGGCGAGGACCATTCGCAACCGTCTCCATGAAGCTGGGCTACGGTCCCGCACACCGTTAGGCCGTCTTCCGCTCACGCCCCAACATCGTGCAGCCCGCCTCCAGTGGTGTCGCGACAGGCGTGAATGGAGGGACGAATGGAGACGTGTCGTCTTCAGCGATGAAAGTCGCTTCTGCCTTGGTGCCAATGATGGTCGTATGCGAGTTTGGCGCCGTGCAGGTGAGCGCCACAATCAGGACTGCGTACGACCAAGGCACACAGGGCCAACACCCGGCATCATGGTGTGGGGAGCGATCTCCTACACTGGCCGTACACCTCTGGCGATCGTCGAGGGGACACTGAATAGTGCACGGTACATCCAAACCGTCATCGAATCCATCTTTCTACCATTCCTAGACCGGCAAGGGAACTTGCTGTTCCAACAGGACAATGCACGTCCGCATGTATCCCGTGCCACCCAACGTGCTCTAGAAGGTGTAAGTCAACTACCCTGGCCAGCAAGATCTCCGGATCTGTCCCCCATTGAGCATGTTTGGGACTGGATGAAGCGTCGTCTCACGCGGTCTGCACGTCCAGCACGAACGCTGGTCCAACTGAGGCGCCAGGTGGAAATGGCATGGCAAGCCATTCCACAGGACTACATCCAGCATCTCTACGATCGTCTCCATAGGAGAATAGCAGCCTGCATTGCTGCGAAAGGTGGATATACACTGTACTAGTGCCGACATTGTGCATGCTCTGTTGCCTGTGTCTATGTGCCTGTGGTTCTGTCAGTGTGATAATGTGATGTATCTGACCCCAGGAATGTGTCAATAAAGTTTCCCCTTCCTGGGACAATGAATTCACGGTGTTCTTATTTCAATTTCCAGGAGTGTATTTACAAGTATCGTCTTCCCGAGTTCAAAAATATTTATCCGTTATCGAGAAACATCCCAAAACCGATCCGCGGATTCCAAGACGTCTTTGCACATAAAAAGGCTGAAATTTTTACCATGTAATCCTAGGATCACGATCTCGAACAACATGTCAAATTTTCTAGATATCTTTATCCGTTTTGGAGATACAGAGGTTCAAAGTTAGCCTTCTTTTACGGGTAAAACACGCACGTGAAATACAGTGTGAGACGAAAACGTAGTTCATGAAGAGATGTAGCTTATAGAAATGTGCTGTAAAGTGTCTTCATTATCAATAGAAGCATTCTAGGAACGCAGTGTTGTAGTACTGAAGCGCATGTAAAATGTGAATCTTCAGGTTTTGTCGGCGCAAATACTGTTCAATTAAGTTTCGGGCGTGCAGCCGCAAGAATTCTCCTTCTAGAAGAAGGAGGAGAATTCTTGCTGCTGCACACCCGACACTTTAACATTTAGGCTGTATAACGTTCAGCCGAAATATTAGAAGAAGAAGGAGAATTCTTGCAGCTGCACACCCGAAACTTAATGGAACACATGTAAAATATTTGTTCTCGTAAAATCCTTTCTCAGGTATAAAATTAGTTTTGAATTATTTCAGTTTCACATAAGTAACCTATCACAATTTTTCTTACCCATAAAGTCCTTTTCATGTGATTGACATGCCTTGCTGCGGTAGGGAAAAGAAGATAACCAGCCAAAAAATGCTCATATTGGAGCACAGAAAAGGCGAATATGCTGAGGGGGACTCTGACTGAAAAGTGAGGTACCGGTTGCTTCATTCTGCCTTCCTCAGAACCTTTAAAAATGTTTCGAAAATTTTTCGCATGCAAATATACTCGGGCTTTTTTATGCTGATAGAACTGGAGACAGTGGCTATGGGAGATGGAGAAGTGATAAATACTGATATACACGATAGTAGACTCTGGTAGTGGTACAGAAAGAGTGAAGAAGACAATGGCAGAGTGAGAAAAAGAAAGGGACGCAGTGGCAGTTGAACATAGTTGACAGTTGACAGAACAGTGCGAGGAAAAGGGTGAAGGAGACAGTTGTCAGTGGGAGAGGAATAAAGAGGAGGAGAAAGTGGGCGAGAGCCAGTGATACACTCCTGGAAACTGAAATAAGAACACCGTGAATTCATTGTCCCAGGAAGGGGAAACTTTATTGACACATTCCTGGGGTCAGATACATCACATGATCACACTGACAGAACCACAGGCACATAGACACAGGCAACAGAGCATGCACAAGCACATAGACACAGGCAACAGAGCATGCACAATGTCGGCACTAGTACAGTGTATATCCACCTTTCGCAGCAATGCAGGCTTCTATTCTCCCATGGAGACGATCGTAGAGATGCTGGATGTAGTCCTGTGGAATGGCTTGCCAGTTGGACCAGCGTTCGTGCTGGACGTGCAGACCGCGTGAGACGACGCTTCATCCAGTCCCAAACATGCTCAATGGGGGACACATCCGGAGATCTTCCTGGCCAGGGTAGTTGACTTACACCTTCTAGAGCACGTTGGGTGGCACGGGATACATGTGGACGTGCATTGTCCTGTTGGAACAGCAAGTTCCCTTGCCGGTCTAGGAATGGTAGAGCGATGGGTTCGATGACGGTTTGGATGTACCGTGCACTATTCAGTGTCCCCTCGACGATCACCAGAGGTGTACGGCCAGTGTAGGAGATCGCTCCCCATGCCATGATGCCGGGTGTTGGCCCTGTGTGCCTCGGTCGTATGCAGTCCTGATTGTGGCGCTCACCTGCACGGCGCCAAACACGCATACGACCATCATTGGCACCAAGGCAGAAGCGACTCTCATCGCTGAAGACGACACGTCTCCATTCGTCCCTCCATTCACGCCTGTCGCGACACCACTGGATGCGGGCTGCACGATGTTGGGACGTGAGCGGAAGACGGCCTAACGGTGTGCGGGACCGTAGCCCAGCTTCATGGAGACGGTTGCGAATGGTCCTCGCCGATACCCCAGGAGCAACAGTGTCCCTAATTTGCTGGGAAGTGGCGGTGCGTTCCCCTACAGCACTGCGTAGGATCCTACGGTCTTGGCGTGCATCCGTGCGTCGCTGCGGTCCGGTCCCAGGCCGACGGGCACGTGCACCTTCCGCCGACCACTGGCGAAAACATCGATGTACTGTGGAGACCTCACGCCCCACGTGTTGAGCAATTCGGCGGTACGTCCACCCGGCCTCCCGCATACCCACTATACGCCCTCGCTCAAAGTCCATCAACTGCACATATGGTTCACGTCCACGCTGTCGCGGCATGCTACCAGTGTTAAAGACTGCGATGGAGCTCCATATGCCACGGCAAACTGGCTGACACTGACGGCGGCAGTGCACAAATGTTGCGCAGCTAGCGCCATTCGACGGCCAACACCGCGGTTCCTGGTGTGTCCGCTGTGCCGTGCGTGTTATCATTGATTGTACAGCCCTCTCGCAGTGTCCGGAGCAAGTATGGTGGGTCTGACACACCGGTGTCAATGTGTTCTTTTTTCCATTTCCAGGAGTGTAGTAAGAAAGAGTCTATGATAATGACAACGAGAAAGAGAGAGATAGTGACAGTAGGAAAAGACAGAAGCAATGGCACTGGGAAGGAATGAGTGAGACATTAGTAGTAAGAGAGAGCAAGAGAGAGACAATGAGAGTGAGAAGAGACAGGGGTAGTAGGACAGAACGAAGGAGACTGCGGCTGTGAGAGTGGAGGCAGTGACACATATAGTGACACAAAGGGATTATGAGAATGAGTTGGGCTGAATGAGTGAGTGAGTGCGGGCAAGAGGGTGTGTCTGGGTATGAGCGACTTACAGCGGTGGACTAGTGGGTGTCAGCGAATTATAGTTACGGGAGATTGTGCGAGTTAGAGGTGAGTTGCATGTTAAAAAGAGCGCTAATACAAATGCCAAATTTTTCGAAAAAACTTTCAAAGATGCTGAGGAGGGAAGAATGAGGCAGCTAGTACCCCACTTTTCAGATAGAATCTTCTACACAGCAGCATATTCGCCTTGTTTGGTGTTCAAATAGGAGCATTTTTCCGCTAGTAAATATAGTTTACAATCGCTGACTCAACGAGCGAGGCAAGGAAGGAATAGCCCCGTGCGCGCATGGTGGCACATGGTCCTTAGTTGGTACAATTTTGCACGGTAGCTGCTTCTTAGGCCAGGAAGTGGAAGCGACGCCGTTAACTTCATACCCAGCCAGGAAGACAGAGAAGATGTCAGCCACAGGCCGAAAGCTGTATTTCTGGGGTAAAAAGAAAAAGCCTTCTAGAAAGCTCTCAAGTCCGTGCTTTGGCAACCAAGACCTTTTCCGGGGAAAGGATCGATGGATCACTGCGATAAGGTAGCGCCGGGTGGTGAATCACTCCAGCCCAGGTTGGTCCTGATAAGCTCTGCTATATCCCAGCCCTTGATAGCACACCGCTCGAGTGCCTGCTTTTATCGCTGTGCGCGACTAAAGTAAACAGTTTCATCCGACCGCTATCGACTGACGCCGTACCGTAGCGTAGTACTAAATAAAAATGTCATTGAAGAGCACGAGATTCTAAAAAGTTCAGTGATTCAGGTGCTAGCGCACCCACGTTGTGGAAAGGCGGTAAAGACGAGCAGAGCCAGCGTTCACAGGCTCGCTATTAGTCCCCAGAAAGCGTCGCTGATGTGGTGTAAGGCAGTACCATTCGCTCACACTGCATCAGTCACTGCACGGCTCTTGCTGAGAGCGGTCTCTGGTATACGGAAACGAGACAAAAACATTTTATTTTATTTTAGTGCACTACAATGAAATGAATTAATATTGTCCTATTGAGTTCAATGATCGAAAGACAAGAAATGTTGCATTAAAAAAAAGTGAACTCTTATGGGACTTAACTGCTAAGGTCATCAGCCCCTAAGCCAGAGGTTCACAAACTGGCGGCCCCCTAGGGGGGGGGGGGGGAGGGGGGGGCGGGCGTGATGATGTTGCAAGGGGGGCGCGGGGTGGAGTTAGCGGTATAAACGTAATATTTCTTTTTAATATCGATATTTTAATAAAAATGAATGTGCAGGTATTAATGATAGATTATGGTGCTAAATGCAATCGTTTGGCGTCCCACTTCCCGCAATCCTATCTCAATAACCAATGCTAGGCCATACAGCTTTTGAAGATCACGTTTAGAATGTCACACACAGAAACTCTCAAAATTACGAAGGCGATATGCGTTAATTCTAATATATGAGAGTTGTAAACAACTTACTTCTGACAATTGGAAAACAGAAAAGTCAGGTATTAACTATTCCGTATATTTGTACACATGAACTGAACGTAATCATGTTATAACTTTTAGCCTTAGTAGGCTATGTTCATCAGAGTAATAATTACTTATACTGCGTATCTGTAAAAATACCGTTTTATTACCCTGTCAACCTGCGGATCCCCATGTGATTCGATTACAGTGACTTTAACAGACTGTACGCGCTTCAAATGAACTGGCAGGTTCGTAATTTGGAGGCCAGGGTTATGCTCTTTGTCACCAGAAAAATGTGCACGACGTGAATGCGAAACTAGTACAAGTGTTCGTTCTGAGCACAGTACTTCACGCCGTTCTGGAAACATGTCGTGAGTGCTAACAATGAAACATAACCCAGCTAGGTAGACAATGAAGTCCATTAGTGAGGCTATTTTTTTTTTTTCGAACTGTCAGTACTACAGCTCTTTCATTCGGATTACTTATCTGACAAAACAGTTTTTTTGCTTCTGCCTTTTTGAAATACGGCATAATTTTGTTTCAAATTGGTGTACATTCTTTGCTGTGACAATGGCTTCTTTTGGAACGAGTACAGAGATAACTGCTTGGCACTGTGCACAGTTTCCAGGTGTATCCATGACCTTACTTAATTACTGTGAAATTTTACAATCAATTCATTGATGTAATCTCAAAACTTATAACGTTTCGCTTATAAGTAACGAAAGATTGGGGCACGAAAACGATTTTCGCATAAAGCCCCAGGGTGCACTGCTCAGAACAGGACCACAGAACAGGTAGCAAATTCTTAGGGTGCCTGTGGGCTGTTTGCGCCCTAAGACGGGAAAATCCCGTTTTCCCAGATCGGCCACCAGGTCGCAGACAGACAGTGCACTGACTACCTGCGCTGCGGCTGGACTTCCCCGTTCTTCGCCCCACTCCTCACAAGCAGCCATCTGAGGTGCCGACAGACGACAGTAGCTTTCCTTTATTTCAGTTGGTTGCTTGCAGTTGATGACACATCTGATGTATTTGATTTTGCTGAAATCGCGTTGAACCTTTCACAGTTGTGCCTCAGTAAAATCGCCGGCCGCAGTGGCCAAGCGGTTCTAGGCGCTACAGTCTGGAACCGCGCGACCGCTACGGTCGCAGGTTCGAATCCTGCCTCGGGCATGGATGTGTGTGATGTCCTTAGGTTAGTTAGGTTTAAGTAGTTCTAAGTTCTAGGGGACTGATGACCACAGCAGTTGAGTCCCATAGTGCTCAGAGCCATTTGAACCTCAGTAAAATCAGTGTTAGTGCGAAATTATACTGTTAACTTCTTGTTTCCTTTTTACTTCACCATGCGTGTCGTGAAAGGACGTAAATGTAATGATGATATATATATATATATATATATATATATATATATATATATATATATATATATATATATATAATGATTCTATACAAAAAAAATGGTGTCGACCATCCGCAGTGTGTTATTTGCTATGGGGTATTGAGCAATGATTCCATGAGACCTCGTCTGGAACGCCATTTGTGGACAAAGCATGGTGCATTGAAAGAGAAGCCGAAGGAATTGTTTGCTGCAAAATGTGATAATTTGAAACGGATGAAGTTGGACACTGCTGGATCCTTCGCTCAGACATCAGAAAAGGTACTGGAAGCCTCTTATGAGTTATCACTACGTATTTCAAGGACCAAGAAAAGTCATATTATCGGAGAGACACTAGTCAAACCCTGTTTGTTGAAAGCTGCTGATATTGTTATTGGGTCAGAAAGTAAGCAAAAACTTTCACAAATATCGCTTTCTGACAATACAGCGAAACGTCGGATTGATGATATGGCCGAAGACATACAAAATCAATTAGTTACGGCCGTCAAACAATCGCAGTTTTTCGCAATACAGTTAGACGAGAGTACCGATGTTGCGAATTGTTGCCAACTGCTAGCTTTCGTTCGCTATATAGAAAATGAAGCAATTAAAGAAGAGTTGCTGTTCTCTACAGAGTTAAAGACAACTTCAAAAGCAATTCATATAATGGCAGTCGTAAAAATGAGTTATCGTGGCAGAAACTGATAGGCGTATGCACAGACGGCGCTCCATCAATGCTTGGATGTCGCTCAGGATTTGTGCAGATGGTCAGAGAAAAATAAAACCTAGTGTTACTGTTATCCACTGTGTAATAACACCGTCAAGCATTGGCAGCTAAGACACTTCCAAAGGAACTCAATGATGTCTTGAAATTGTGCATCAAAATCGTGAATCATTAAAAAGAGTGCGTTAAATTCCAGGTTATTTATGGCTCTTTGTGAAGACTTGGGAGCAGAGTATAAAACACTTTTATTTCATACAGAAGTACGCTGGCTCTCAAAAGGAAATATGCTACGAAGATTATTTGAACTTCGAGACGAAGCGATGCAGTTTTTGGAAAATAATGGCTCCAAGCACTAAGGGACTTAACATCTGAGGTCATCAGTCCCCTAGACTTAGTGCAATTTTGTCAAATGATGACATGATGAGACCGTGGCTGTTGTTTGAAGACAAATGCTGATGGTGTTAGGACAGCAACCAGGCACAAATTTACTTTCAGTTACCGGTAACGGTTTCCTTTGAATAAATAAAGGAACTGAAAGTAAATTTATGGCTGGTTGCTGTCCTAACACCATCAACATTTGTCCCTAGGCTTAGACTAATTAATACTAACTAAGGACATCACACACATCCATACCCGAGACAGGATTCGAACTTGTGACCGCAGCAGCAGCGCGGCTCCGGACTGAAGCGCCCAGAACCGCTTGGTCACATTGGCCGGCGTGAGAAAAGTGCTAGTTGGGTGTCGTATACATGTAGATGTGGACCGTGACTGAATTCTGTTGTAAGCAGTGAGTCGTTCCCTTATGCCTCTTTTACTGGAGACTAAGGTGGGAATTCGGGGTAAGAAATGTGGCAATTTTGACTTCTGGAACTTGTCAGCTAGTGGCGCGCATCGAACGAGCTGTGTGGAGTTGTGACGCAGTGTGCTTCGCCAGGGTGAGCTTCCGGCCAGAGCAGCAAGAGCTTTTCGCGGAATCCGCGTGGCTGGGACGGTGCGAGCACACGCAAACAGTTGCGGCAGAGGCTGTGATTCACACGCTGGCTAGCTGACGCGCCACGCCTCTGAGCTGGCCGACAGCTGTGTTTTACGCAACCGGTGTCACCCAGCGCTAGTCTGACATTGTTTCGTTCACAGCGCTCTGCCCAGTTGTAGGCCAAAGCCGTCGGCACACGGGCCGTGCTGTCGAACGTTAACGTTGAGAGTGCCAAGTTCAACGTGCTGCTGAACGCTCAGGAACGATGCGACTTGTGCATACGGTACGTGGACCCCAACGTGCTATACGCTATCGCAACGCACTGCAGCGGCAGTTTGAGGAATGTTTCTTGTTCGTAAATCACACTGTTTACTCAACGGACGCGCGTAAAATTCCCACGTTAGCTCTATTAAAACGCACATTTCCTCCATCGTCCACGAAAAGGAAAGTACCATCAATTAGGACACAGGCTTATAAAAGTTCCATTACAAACAGTGCGTTACAAATTTGGAATACTTCTCCGCATAAGATAAACATTATTTCATCATTCCCACATTTTAGTATAAACCCAAGGTCAGTCTTACTTGACCACTGTTCCTTCCCAGTAGCGGAATCTTTGCAACAAGTGACTTCCGAAACGTAAGAGAAAAAGGAGCAAAATATATTTATACAATGGCACAAGCTGTCCTGTAGATTAAGCCAATCGAACAAGGTCACCCCTCAAAAAAGGTGAACTTATATTTACATAACATCAAATATTATAGTATACACTTACACTAAACTAATATTAGAGTATCAGAACCTAATAAAAACGCGAATGTTGGGAAAAAAAATTGTCAGTGTCAAGACGCGAACCACCGCCCAGATGATATAGGTCAGTGACGCTACTTATTACGCTTTTTTTGTTTTAATCTCATTTTGTTCGATGCATCTGCTCGAGGCGGACGTCGTAATAAATCCGCCTAAGTTCGTTGTTGATCGATTGACTCAGTTTTTTTTTTATTATTATTACAGAGGGCAGCTAACCCTCTGACCGAACACGCTGAGCTACCGTGCCGGTATGCTAAACCACTATCACTCCGCTAACAATTAATCATATTATGTTACCCGTTGCTGAAAACCTTAATCGTAGATATGTTACTAGTTGAAACTTAATAATAACAGACTGTACCAAGAACAATGCGTTTTGGGTGGATCTTCAGTGTGTCGCTGCCTTCAAATAGCCTACTCTCATAATTCGCAAGTTAGAATAATTCTTTTGCCACGAATATGATGTTTCTCATTATTTCATTGGAACAAATCAGTATTTTATTGGAACGAATCACACAGTTAACAACGGGTTTTCCAGTGATTCTCAATTTGCTGGTGCTCAGAAACGGCATATATACACACAGGCGTGAAATGAATGCCATTATGGCGCCTCACAACTCTGTACTGACGGGAGACGGCGTGCTTGTGACGTAGGTGGCGTTGTGCCATCTCATTGGTCAACGCTCAGACGCTCACTCCGGATATCTGACATGCCAGATTTTGCTCTGCACTTTCGGAAAGACTCCCGAGCGTGTTATTCCACGCTATGACGTCAGAAACTCGGCGCGCTCAGCGCTCAACTTTCGGTTGCACGGTCTGTGTGCCGACGGCTTAAGATTCGGACGGGCCCGCCAGTTTTTCTAGTATCGACGCTGGTGGGCAACGACAGCCCTTACGAGCCCTACAGACCATACTTTTTGGTCGGTCCAACGAAGCCTGACGCGGCAGCCAGACGCCATTTGTAGTGCCTTATTTTTTATGTGAACGACAGACGCGCGCATGCCTCGAGTTTTATGGAAAGAAAAGAGAATCAGAATTACGCTGATAACACTGCTAGACGCACGTAACGGTGTGCGTCCACTAGCGACTAACTTCCCGTAAGTAACTTCTGCAAGCACTTGCGGATGTGTGTACATCACGACAAAAACTTGCGCATCTTTACGTCTGCAGGTCCGTTGGGCAAGTCAACCAAAGGAACTGTGTGCGAGTACTTGCATCAGTGTTTCCAATAGAGTTTCGTTGTGAGACACGCAAATGGAAGTTAACAGTATCTTGCTTAAAAATCAGAGCAGCAGCCGCTATCGTATTGTTATTAATGTAGGATAATCGTGGCGAAAAACAAAAAGTTAAGAAGACGAAATGTTTGGATGAAGACATGGATACATAGGCGCACATATTCAGGTTCTCAAGAAACACTATTGAATAAAGCAAAATTAGAGGATTTAAAAACTTGCTGAGAATGTTGTATGCAGGTATCGAAAATCTCTTATCTGTTTTACAATAAAATATTCGGAAACAGAATAGAAAAATGTTGCAAGCTGTATCAACGTTACTAAACCTCAAACCCGGTTCATCGCGCAAGACCTAGTTGCAGGTTGCCTACGTTCGGCTTCCAAGGGCAACAAAAATTTAGTTTTCAGTACTTCATATAATTACTGAGCAAATTTAAAAATTTAAAATGCTGTCATAAGCTACTCATTAAGAGGTACAACAATATGCTAAAGGTTTAACGCCACAAGTGAAGTATAAAATGGCCCTGAGCACTATGGGACTTAACATCTTAGGTCATCAGTCCCCTAGAACTTAGAACTACTTAAACCTAACTAACCTAAAGACATCACACACATCCATGCCCGAGGCAGGATTCGAACCTCCTACCGTAGCAGTCCCGCTGTTACGGACTGCAGCGCCTAGAACCGCATGGCCACCGCGGCCGGCTAAGTGAAGTATAGAAGTTAGAAACTGTTTATACAGAGTGTTAAGGATATAAGTGCAGATATTGTGATCATTGGTACCTTAATGTGTATCCACTTTAGTGTGTTAGTTATTTTTGCTCGCAGTCTGTCTTCCCATAAAAGCAGCACATAATATACAAACTGATCTTTTCTGCACGTTCGTAACTATACCGCTAAGCTGACTACGTCTGTCAGTATAGATCACCCGCTTTGCGTTAATGCGTCCGCACTTCAACATCTTACCGGCTGCCCAGGGGAGTATATGCATTAATGGCTGGCTCTTGCCACATGTGTTTTGAGGTGCTAACCAACCTAAAAAAACATACTATCGCTAATAGTTATAATTATTAGTCTGAAAATGAAGTAAATACTGATGTAATGGTGTTCACTACACTGTCCTCAGTCACCAACAAAAATACCTGCGCTTATACCCCAACGCCCTATATGTCCTGAGGAGAGTAACACATGGCAGCAAAATCACGCAGACTATCTTCATCTAATATTTGAGATTGGGAGCACTTAGCAACTTCCAAAATCGTGACATTTAATTTCAAATTCTATGATACGTATTCTCGCTGTCAACCCCCCCCCCCCCCTCAAAAAAAAGTAAAGAAAACAATTTATCGCTTACTACAGTTTATCCCAATACTGTCGGGGGGGGGGGGGGGGGTAGTTCGAAGAAGGATTCAACAATAAAGACAATTTAACTCCAGTCAATGAGATTCCAGGCCTAAGACGTTTCTAGAGATGCCCTGGACAGCGGTGGGATACCAACCAGACTGACGCCCGCCATATTTCCCGACAATCAGGGGTGATGGTCTGGGATGCCATTTCTGTTCATAGCAGAACCCCTTTGGTTGTCATCCGTAGCACTCTTACAGAGCGGCAGTAAGTGATGATATTCTAGGCTGCGTTTTTTTTGTCCTTCATGACAAGCCATCCTCGACTTACATTTCAGCAAGATAATACCCGCCCACATACAGCGAGAGTTTCTACCGCTATAGTCTTCGTGCAGGCCAAGCCCTACGTTGGCCAACAAGGTCGCCGGATTTCTCCCCAAATGAGACTGTTTGGGGGATTATGGGGGTATTATGACAATCTAACGCGCCAATAAGACGCTATTGGCACGATATCTCTCAGGAAGGCATCCAACAACTATCAATCAACGCCTGCTTGTATAACCGAGCGAGGTGGCGCAGTGGTTCGACACTGGACTAGCATTCGGGAGGACGACGGCTCAATCCCGCGTCCGGCCATCCTGATTAAGGTTTTCCTTGATTTCCCTAAATCACTCCAGGAATACCAGGATGGTTCCTCTCAAAGGGGACGGCCGATTTCCTTCCCCATCCTTTCCTAATCCGATGAGACCGATGACCTCGCTTTCTGGTCTCCTTCCCCATATAACCCAACCCGAACCCCCTGCTTGTATAAGGGCCAAAGGTGGAGTAACCGGTTATTTATTTGCTCAATTTCTGAAGCTCTTTCTTTAGGATAAATGTCTGTCCCCTTAGCAGAGTGGTCAGCGCGTCTAACTGCTATGAAGCGAGCCCGGGTTCGATTCCCGACAGGGGCGGAGGCAATTTTCTCTGCTCTGGGACTGGTGTTGTGTTGTGCTTCTCATCATTTCATTATCATCGACACGCAAGTCGTCCAATGTGTAATCATCTGTTTGTCTGTACATGTACATTACATCCATAGATTTCCGTCCCATTCGGACAATTCCTTCGTTGAGCGTTGTTGTGGTTTTCTTTAATTTTTTTAGTATATTTACCACATTAACTCATTTATGAAGTAATCAGGGTCTTAAAGCTGTTTTGCTTATGTGAGGTCGGGGGTGGAGGTTTACTAACAGCCTCCAGTTGCCTTTACGCCGATGTCGGATTAGCTTCAGATACGGTTTTTTTTATTTTTTATTTAATTTTTGCCTCCACTTTTGCTGTTAGTTTGTCGTAAGCTTTATTCTCCTCATTCTTACTGCAATAAAACTTATCTGATTCATTTCACAAACAAGGGAAACCTTTATATTCAAAATATATAGTTTTGTTCCCAAACCTTTATCCTGGACGAAATTAATTATTTGTAAAATTGTAAGTCCCGAGCAGAGAGATTATTTTCTGGAATTGAATTACTCGAAATCTATACAAAATAAGGGAAATAATTTTATAAGCCGTACGTTATCTGCAAGATGCAGGCATAAAACTGCGAAGCACAAACACTGTAGATTGTAAAGTCACACATGTTTAAAAAATTGCATCCTTTAGATTTCATTCTCTTAATTAAACCTCAATAAAAATTAATATTCAGTTTTTAAGTATAAAGAAGTAGAAAGTTATCATCTTTTTATTTTGAATGACCATGTAAAGTAAAAATGTCAACGTTAATTCATTTGTAAATCAGTGGATTGAATTTAACCAGAAATATATGAGATTCCAATACGATACGGCATGATGTAGACGTTTGCGCCTACATTTAACAAAAAAGAATAGTGTTGGGCAGAGCCCACAGGGCAACACTCTCATAAGCCGGCACACTATCCAAAAAGCCGAAAGACATAGATCAGTTAGAAGAAACAGATGAATCCAAATGCATAGAAAACGTTAAATTTCGTCAGCTGAAAACTGAACATTATATTTTGTAATGTGAGAATAAATATTTTTGTGTAAATATTTCCTAAGCGTCCACAATGCTCCGTATCGCAAATGTTTTTACATTAACAATTTCGCGGTGTCAGCGACTGTATTAATAGTGTGTTATCCGTCGTATTAGAAAGTTTCTGAGATCAAACCCGATGGTTTTTTAAAATTCTAATCTCAAAAAACCGCATCACACCGTGTCACACAAGAGCTTGGCCTGTTACCGAGAAAATTTAGTCCCCCGACTTAGCGTCTGGAAATTCAGACAGGAGCAATCATTCTTGAATGACACAACCACGTTTTGTGTCTACTCGTACATTCCCCTATTAGCAAAATTACATTATCGTCCCAGCATTCCAACGCTCGCGCAATTCCGTTCTGTACAAAAGTAATTCGCGCGAAAAACAGGAGACTGCGAAAGCAAATGACCTGTATGCTTTCCACACCGAGGCGAGTGCCAAAGCTAAGGGCACACGAACTTCTTAGATAATCTGCCGAAAGAACGGAATGCCAGCAAGCATCCGTGAATGACAACCGAACACGATCGAATACTCTTCGCTCGTGCTCCAATACTTTTGCAGCCGATAGAAAAACTCTCTAAGCCAGATGGTTGTTCGGATTTACAGAATCGACAGAAATAAAAGCATATTAACTGGTGCTTCAGTCCGGAGCCGCGCTGCTGCTACGGTCGCGGGTTCGAATCCTGCCTCGGGCATGGATATGTGTTGTGTCCTTAGTTAGGATTAATTAGTCTAAGTCTAGGGGATTGATGGCCTCAGATGTTAAGTCCCATAGTGCTTGGGGCCATTTGATAGTGCTTGGAGCCATTTGAACGATTTCAACTTTTCTCACATGGCATCCTGAAAGCCATGAATCAAAGCAGGCGCATGCAGTACATATTCACAAAAAGCATTTGGCGCAGTACCGCAGATATGCTTATCAGTGTAATTACAATCATTTGGGATGCCAATAAATTTTTTTACAGCGTAGGGAGAATGCTACATTCTGCGAGGGACGTTCCGATATTAAGTTTTGTCATTTTTATAAGGACACTTTATTGCCAAAAACAAATAAACTGTGGCGTCATGAATTATACACCTAGCAGCAATTTTAGCTAGCAGACGAAATAGTACTTAAAAACTAGCAGACGAAACAGTACTTAAAAGCACCTGGCACGTGAACAGATTTTTTAAATTTCAGTTACATAGAACATTTCCGCGATCGTTAACTAAGCATGTCACTTTTGTATTTGTAGACATCGACGCACTAAAATCAGTTTCCTCTGCTAGCTAAAGATGTCAGCGACCAAAAATCAATTAGTAATGGTTGGTAACAATCGATTTATATCGACTGAAATGTTCCTCTCCTCGCAGACAGTCTATCTAGACTAGGTCGTTCGTCACGTACGAATCATAGCAATTTATAAGTATCGTTGCCGATGGGATGTTAAACTCTTATCTTACTTATTTCCTTCGTCGTTCACGGGTCGTCACCCAATTTTAGAAGCATGTTCTTACAGCAGTATGCTTTATCGATAACTTAACCCTTCATTTTATATTCGTCCCCACTGAACATTCTTATGCTGTCCAAATGTTCTTCATTCGCATGTACTGCTCCCAGACGTACGTGCTCATGGCTCACACATATCCCTGTTGTTCTTCAGGAAATTCCTCATTTTGGCTAATTCCATATTTCAATTGTAATATTTCACTACTTACTCTCACTGCGCCCGCGAGTGTATGGAATTATTCATGAACTTCCTAATCGTAGCGTTGAACACAGCCTTGAAAAAAAACTGTGATGAATGTCAGTAACCACGCCGGCCAACAACAGTTTAACAACAATACCAAACCGACGGGCTCCTAACAACACCAGAACACACAACACAGCGCGTATAGGCCTGGGAAGAAGGTTGCACTACTCAGACGAACGAGGCACACCTCTATACCATGAGTTCCCAAACTGTGTTCTGCGGAACAATTGTGTGTCATCAGGAGGCGAATAAATGCTCCGCGAAAAACTATTCGTAACGTGGCGTTTTTATAGTATTAAATCACGCTATGATTTCTGTGTTATTAGCTATGTTTTAAAATTAATGTAATCACTGAATAAAACAAGTTTTTCTCACTTTTTAAAATTTTATTATCCTTCGAAATAAAGAAGGCATTCCATCGAAGTACCAGGATTATCACAGTGTTTCGTCATAGAAAAAGTTTGGGAACCCCTGCCCTATACGGAGTCGCTTTCTCACGAACACCCATCCACAATGGAACACTGTCCGCCAACGGACAAAGATACTGAACATGGAATTTAAAGACTGCTCATAAGTGAAATCGACACAACATGTTCATTTTTTGAGATCTCTTTGATTATCCCTTTTATGTCGCCACTGTCTCAGAACATTTCTATTAACTGTAAAAGTTATATGATGATTATGAAAGCTAAAAAAGCGATCTAGTGGTTAGCATTTAGCCTAGTGACGCGATTGTTCGGGGTTGTTTCCCAGTGACCATCTCAAATTTTTCTTTGGTGGAAAGGTCTGGAAGGAGATCCATCCTGCCTCGTGAGGCCGAAAGAAGAGCTGGTGCAACATAAAAGCAGTGAAACTGATGCACAATTCGCCGAAGTAGCGTCACGTCGGATAAAAAGCACCGTTACACTGCGTCGAGTTTATTTAGGTTTCTCTGGCTTCCGCCGTCGTTTTATGCGCGTGAAACGCATTCCTATGTATTTAGGGAAGTATCACTGATGAAACAGGTAAAGTGAACGCATTCTAACTTCGAGGAACACGACAAATGTGTGAATATCTCGGATTACGAGAGCAAAAGCGAGATTTATTAGAAAAACAGTCGTGTCGGCTAAGAGCTCCGCACACAGTAGGTGGTCGCGGTCAGCGACCTCGAAGGATTTCGGCAGCAGTGGTGGGGCGTCTCGAGGAAGCGTACGGCGGGCCTGCATTTCAGCGCCTACAGCCCCAGACACAGATGGCAGCCGATAAAGCGCATCATTAACATCGATGCTGACGCTAAATTGAAAGTGAAATGACGACATTTTCAATACACCCAAAAATGAGAGCGATTCTTACTCGAAAAAACAGTGATTTAAATTTGTCATAGAAGATGAAAATCACACTTTTTCCACAGACGAGTTTTGTCAACAAAGTTGTTTAATCTTGATAACAAAACGTTTTATGATTTTCACTGCTTTTAAAAGAAAGAAAATTTATAGAATTGGCTATTTATTTACTTATTTATTCCAATAACCATTTAAAGGGGGGCACGATAAATCAACTTTGTTTTGCTTCTTTGTGTTTAATTTTCGTTGCTTCCAGACTTTCTCTCGCCTCTTCTATATGGCGGACATACCGCGACCTGGAAGATGGTGCGAAAGTTTCGTTCTCTAGGCGCATGGCACCTCCTACTGGTGCATGTACAGCGCCACAGATCGAGGATGCGAAAAGAACAGCAGGTAATTACATTCCAAAACTAGAACAATGGATAGCTAATGGCATGTTCAGACACCAAATCTCACACACAAGACTCAAGACAGGGGGCACGATAAATCAACTTTGTTTTGCCTCTTTGTGTTTATCTTTCGTTGCTTCCAGACTTCCTCTCGCCTCTTCTACATGGCGATCATACCGCGACCTTGAAATGGTGCGAAAGTTTCGTTCTCTAGGCGCATGGCACCGCCTACTGGTGAATGTACGGCGCCATAGATCGAGGATGCGAAAAGAACAGCAGGTAATTACATTCCAAAACTAGAACAATGGATAGCTAATGGCCTGTTCAGATACCAAATCTCACACACAAGACTCAAGACAGAAACCTAAATGTAACACTTTGGCAACAAGGAGAGCAACCAATACAAAGTACCAAGTACCTGACAGTCGTCTCAGACAACACCCTTTCTTGAAAACTGCGCACAGACGCAACCATCTGCAAAGCAAAACAGAGAATGAATCTAGTCAAAATGCTGCGATCACGATACGGAGGCGCCGGTCTAGAATCTGTGATCCGTAAATATCAAGCCTCAGTACAGGCTCTGTTGGAATATGGCGCTTGTCTCTGGTCAGCGTTCCAGTATGACAGAGAAGCGTCATTCAACCGCCGGAACTTAAGAATAGCTGGAAGGCTGCACCACTCCACAGCAAATGACCCTATGTGCGACGATACAAACATTCAGAAATTGAGCAGTAACCATAAAATTACGACACCGAAAGAAACAAATACAAACCAGGACTTAACACATTCACATATGATAATACCTAATAAAACTAGTAATACGACCAAAAGCCAACCCGAATAAGGTTTGCACTGGTTGTCCCCGTTAGTTGTAACGTGAATATCTGGATGTGGAATTCCGTCAGGCAGAGCTAAGAGGCAAATGAAATAGTCTGAACCAAATGGAGGATGAAACTAAGGAACGTTCCAGAGTAAAAATAAAGTGAAGTCTCACCAAGACGAAAAAAAAAGAAAACCGGTAACGTATTGTCTTCCTCCTCGATCGCTATCAGACGTGCGGGGTAGCGTAAAAGGTAGTGCTGGATCAATACCAATTACGTTGGCAACGGAAACGGAGGGCTAAATTCAGACCTACAGCCGTTCATTTGGGTTCCATGCTACACGTTTTACAAGCATGCCAAAATCATTGGTTCGAGCTGACAGCACCTTCCGCACTATACCCACAATGTCAAATGGAAGTTTCGTTGGTTCGTAGACAATCATTGTTAGGTAATAGGGAGAATTCTATAACGAACATATCCCATACCAAGATTCCAGAGAGAGAGAGAGAGAGAGAGAGAGAGAGAGAGAGAGGAGGGGAGGGAGGGAGACACGTGCCCTTTCTCCACCCCCCTGCCCCCTCACTGTCCCTCACATACCCCACCCCGGAGGCCTCAATGGAAACAAACGAGATACGAACCGCGGATCTTCGCATTACTTAACGAAAAGAACCACCACGTACGTTATTGTTAGTTATGAGAGTAGATAATTTGAGGAGCAGCGTTTTTAGATCGACTAGTACATACGTTCTGTTAACTGGCCCACGCTCATCAATAACCATCACTTTCATTTTGCTCGCCTTTATTCATTTTCTTACTCCTTGCTAATAATTCTAGGCTTGTGCATAAGTTTGCAACGTTTTTCCATAAGTTTAATAAACACAAAGATACACACAAGAGAGACTTCAGTCGTCAATAATATATTCTCCTTTACTGTTTACAACATTCTGGCAAAGTTGGAGTAACTTTTCGATTCCACAACTGTACAAATCACGAGGTTTTAAGGCGAAGAACTTGTCGAGCCATGTTCGGAGCTTTCTCTGCCTCGTGATGACTAGGTGTTGTGTGATGTCCTTAGGTTAGTTAGGTTTAAGAGTTCTAAGTTCTAGGGGACTGATGACCATAGATGTTAAGTCCCACAGTCCTCAGAGTCATGTTCGGAGCGAATTTTCACCGGAAAGAAATTTCCTTGAAGGCTGTTCGATAGAGAGCGGAAAAGGCGAAAATCTGAGGGTGCAATATCAGGTGAATAAGGTGGGTGTGGAATGACTTCCCAACCAAACCTCTGTGTAATGTTTTTGTCAGTCTAGCAGAATGTAGGCGGGTGCTATCGTGGAATAGCATTACTTCTCGCCAACTTCCTGGTCGTTGTTCTTGGACTGCGTCTGCAAGAAGTCTCAGTAGTTGACAATAAATGTCAGCAGTGATGGTTACACCTCGGGAAAGCTATTCGTAGTACAAAATACCGTCGCTGTTCCACCAGATGCATAACATTATCTCTTGAGGATGCGCGCAGTTCTATGTACGGGGAGTTTTCGCTTTGTTTGAGCTAAACCATTCTTTGTTTTCCTTATGTTAGCATAAGGACACCATTCCTCATCACCAGTAACGATGTAGGATAGCAATGGTCGGCTTTGTTCATGAGCCAACTGATGACGAGCATGCAGAGATGTAAATACAGCCAGCAGCTGATTTGTGTGATTTTGACTTAGAGTATGCGGTACCCACATATCCGATTTTTGAACCTTCCCCATTACTTGCAAACGTCGCAGGATGATGGTATGGCCATAGTTCATAGTATCTGCCACTGACGCGGATCACTGTGGATTAATGCGCTTAAACGATCTTCGTCAAACGCTGAAGGTCTTCCTCCTCAACGTGGAGAGTCACTAATGTCAAAACGATCCTCATTAAAACGAGAAAACCATTTCCTGTCGTGCTCTGTCCAAGGGGCAATATCCCCAGTCACGACGCAAAGGTTTCTGACTGCCTCCCCTAATGTCAACCCTCTCTTGAACTGAAACAGAAGAATATATCGGTAATGTTCCGATTTCTTCACTTGGCACTTTTGTAGCGTCCACAGCTCCACACAGTATCTCAAAATGACAAAATGACAGTATGTAAACTCAAACAGCACCAGTGAACTACAAATAAAAGATGACATTCCATAAATAGACCCATAGCAACCGCAATACCAACTTGCAAAGCAAAAACGCTATGAACTTATGCACCGACCTAATAGTTCTCTTTCCACTTGCCGCGTACTCTGCGATGTTGTTTGAAGAGGACCCAGGTTTAAGTTAGAGCAGTATTTAAAGCAGAAAGAGCAACGCCACTGACCTCGCAGGTCGGTAAATCTCCGTGGGAAAGGCCATCGCAGTTGTTCTGTTCAGTGGGTTTGTCGCCTGGCGAAACTAAGTAAAGCGGCCATGTTCCGCAGAGAGAGCCGTGCTGTTTCCTCTAGCGGAAGTGCGCTGTCCGGTGTCATCCTGTACGCTCTGTGCGTCCACTCACACGTCGCTAGCAGACCCCTAATGCCCCTTTTACAAAAGCGACTTGCTTGTCTCAACCATCTGTTCCTGAAATAAGTGTTTTTCACAGGGACGCTTTATTGCCAAAAACAAATACACCATGGCGTCATGAAATATACACCTAGCACCATTTATCGACATAGCCGCTATTGAAATTGTGAGATTTGTTGTAGGTTGCAATCAGTTTTTAGAAACCAATCAGAGGGAATTCGGTGCCTTGCGTAGCAAGGCATTGTCGTACAGCGTGCTCCATCTCAGCATTGATTGGGAAGTGTCATCCCAAGTGTGCAGCTTTCAATTCAGGAGGCAGGTGAAAGTCAAATGTGGCAATATCGGGGCTGTATGCCGGCTGATCGAGTCTCTCCGCCGCTCCCGTTGGACATTTCACAAGTGTACTGTGAATATCAGGAATCCGGTAAAACATCAAATCTCGGACATCGCCGCGGCCGGAAAAAGATACTTCAAGAACGGGACCAACGACGATTGAAGAGAATTGTTCAATGTGACGTAGGTGCAACCCTCCAGCAAATTGCGGCAGATTTCAATGGTGGGCCATCGACAAGCGTCAGCGTGCGAACCATTAAACGAAATATCATCGATATGGGCTCTCGGAGCCGAAGGCCCACTCATCTACCCTAGCTGACGGCACGACACAAAGCTTTACGCCTCGCCTGGGCCAGTCAAAACCGATATTGGATTGTTGATGACTGGAAACATGTCGAGCGGATCAACGTGGCCGCGTATAAACCTTATGAATCTATGGACCCTGGACGCATCAACACCGACATTGGACTGTTGATAAATGGAAACATGTTGCCTGGTCTCGTTACAAATTGTATTGAGCGGATGGACGTATACGGGTATGGAGATAACATCATGACTCCATGGACCCTACATGTCAGCAGGGGACTGTTCAAACCAGTGGAGGCTCTGCATTGGCGTGGGGCGTGTGCAATTTGAGAGATACAGGATCCCTGATACGTCTAGATACGACTCTGACAGGTGGCACGTACGTAAGCATCCTGTCCATTGTGCATTCCGACGGACTTGGGCAATTCCAGCAGGAGAATGCGACGTCCCACACGTCCACAATTGTTACAGGGTGGCTCCAGGAACACTCTTCTGAGTTTAAACACTTCCTCTGGCCAACAAACTCCCCAGACATGAACATTATTGAGCATATCTGGGATGGCCTAGGAACGTGCTGTTTTGAAGAGATCTCCACCGCCTCGTACTCTTACGGATTTACGGACAGCCCTGCAAGATTCATGTTGTCGTTTCCATCCTGCACTACTCCAGACGTTAGTCAAGTCCATTCCACGTCGTCTTGCCGCACTTTTGTGTGCTCGCGGGGGCCCGCCACGATATTAGGCAGGTGTACCAGTTTCTTTGGTGTAAGACAAAACAAAACGCTTTTTCTACTTTATTCTTTGTGTTTTATTTTATTTTCAAGTGCCAATAACGCTTAGACGCAGGGTGTCTCAGACTGTGTTTTGCGGAACACAGGTGTTTCGTGGAAAGTGAATAAGTGGCCTGAGAAAATCTGTTACTGACTTGGCGTTTTCTTTCTCTCGACATTCTGACGACACTAATTTCAATAGCTGATTCAGAAAGTAATGGAACACATTTTTCTTTTGAAAGCAGGTTGGTTTTGTTCACGATTCCAATGCCATATTATTCTCCACTCTTTCGGCTACAAAAATCTGTTTTTTTTTTTTTTTTTTTTTTTTTCCATAGGAGGTGCGACAATAAAGTAATGAGACTGATTTTCTTTGCAAGATGTGGCAACCCTGCAGGCTTGCGTAGGCACAATATCTTTGACCTTGGTCTATACGTTGCTTCTAGTTCAAGCGGCACATCAATGCAACTGTTCAGTTGTGCGTCGTGAGTCAAAACGTGTTTGTGTCTCGCGTCACGAAAATGGAACTGCATAATATTGCGCAACGATATGCCATTTCTTTTTGCGTTAAATTGGGTGAAAACGCGACGACAACTTACAGTAAACTTCAGAAGGCTTTTGGAGAGGAGGTTATGTAAAGAGCTCAAGTTTTTCGTTGGCATAAACTGTTTAGTGATGGCAGAACGAATGTTGAAGATGAAGACCGCAGTGGACGACAATCAACCTCACGGACGGATGTCAACTCGGCTAGGGTGCATGAACTCGTACGATCTGATTGTAGATTATCTATGAAAAGATTGCCGAAGAACTGAACATCTATCGAGAAACGGTTCATCTAATGATAACTGAATATCTTGGTATGAGAAAGATTTTTTGCAAAAATGGCCCCAAAAGTCTCACACCACAAAAGCAAGAAACATGGATAAATTTGGCAGCCGATCTGTTAGAGCAAACAGAAATCAATCCAGAATTGTTGAGCCGAGTTATCACTAGTGATGAAAGTTGGTTTTTTCAGTACGATCCAGAGACAAAACGCCAAAGTTCGCAATGGTTCTCAAAGGGATCACCCAGACCAAACGAAGCTCGCATGTCAAAGTCAAAAGGGAAATGCATGCTTGTGTGCTTCTTTGATTCCAAGGGAATTGTTCATAAAGAGTGGGTGCCTCCTGGACAAACAGTTAACCAATATTACTACAAAGAAATTTTAGAAAGACTTCGTAAAAGAATTCTTCGTGTCCGTGTCAACATTGCTGATGATTGGATTCTGCATCACGATAATGCGCCATCCCATACTTCACTGTCAGTACAGCAATTTTTAACCTCAAAACAAATTTCAGTACTGCCACAGCCACCTTATTCACCAGATATTGCTCGGTGCGACTTTTTTCTATTTCCAAGAGTCAAAATGGCAGTCAAGGGACACCATTTTCAAACAACACAAGATGTCCAAAAAACTGTGATGAGGGTCTTGGAGGATAATACAGAAGATGAGTTCTAGAAATGTTACCATCAATGGCAGAAGTGTTGGAAAAAGTGTGTGCAATCAGAAGGGAACTACTCTGAAGGAAAACGCTAAACTTGACTAAAACAGTAAGCAACTTTTTTTCACATCAGTCTCATTACATTATTGTCGCACCTCGTAATCTCCGTTCAATACGACGGCAGTAAGCCACCTTACTTGGAGGGCCTGTACGCCCGCATTGTTCGACGTCGGAGCCAGCGTCTTCCCGCGTAAGTAACCTTGCCTTCATCACCGCTCTATTTCCCGTGCAGTGCATCCTTCACTGTGCCAGTCAGGTGGAAATCGCAAGGTGCGAGTTCCGGAATACTCCGGCGCGCAGACTTGTGTGCGGCCACTGTCGCGGAGAAGGATAAGATCGTTTGCATTTTTTGTTACGACGAACACGGCGAAGCCGTTTCTCTAGTTTGCTGAAGGTATGAACAATACACTTCAGAGTTTATCGTTGCACCATGAGGGCGGACTTCAAACAGAGTAATCCCTTCAGAGTTCCAGAAGTCCGTCGCCATGACTTTACTAGCCGAGGGTGCGGCTTTGAACTTTTCTTCGGAGGAGAGGTGATATGGCACGACTCCATGGATTACCATTTTTGTTTCCGATTCGAACTAATGAACCAATGTTTCATCGCCTGTGACGATTTTCGACCAAAAAATTTCACTATCAGCCTCGTAACGCATAAGTACACTACTGGCCATAAAAATTTCTACACCAAGAAGAAATGCAGATGATAAACGGGTCTTAATTAGACAAATACGTTATGCTAGAACTGATATGTGATTACATTTTCACGCAATTTGGGTGCATAAATCCTGAGAAATCAGTACCCGGAACAACCACCTCTGGCCGTAATAACGGCCTTGATACGCCTGGGCATTGAGTCAAACAGAGCTTGGATGGCGTGTACAGGTAAAGCTCCCCATGCAGCTTCAGCACGATACCACAGTTCATCAAGAGTAGTGACTAGCGTTTTGTGACGAGCCAGTTGCTCGGCCACCATTGGCCAGACGTTTTCAATTGGTGAGAGATCTGGAGAATGTGATGGCCAGGGCAGCAGTCGAACATTTTCTGTATCCAGAAAGGCCCGTGCAGGACCTGCAACATGCGGTCGTGCATTATCCTACTGAAATGTAGGGTTTCGCAGGGATCGAATGAAGGGTAGAGCCCATGGGGTCGTAAAACATCTGAAATGTAACGTCCACTGTTCAAAGTGTCGTCAATGCGAACAAGAGGTGACCGAGACGTGTAACCAATGGCGCCCCATACCATCACGTCGGGTGATACGCCAGTATGGCGAAGACGAATACACGCTTCCAATGTGCGTTCACCGCGATGTCGCCAAACACAGATGCGACCGTCATGATGCTGTAAACAGAACCTGGATTCATCCGAAAAAATGACGTTTTGCATTCGTGCATCCAGGTTCGTCGTTGAGTACACCATCGCAGGCGCTACTGTCTGTGATGCAGCGTCAAGGGTAACCGCAGCCAAGGTCTACGAGCTGATAGTCCATGCTGCTGCAAACGTCGTCGAACTGTTCGTGCACATGGTTGTTGTCTTGCAAACGTCCCCATCTATTGACTCAGGGATCGAGACTTGGCTGCACGATCCGTTATAGTCATGCGGATAAGATGCCTGTCATCTCGACTGCTAGTGATACGAGGTCGTTGGGATCCAGCACGGCGTTCCGTGTTACCCTCCTGAACCCACCGATTCCATATTCTGCTAACTGTCACTGGATCTCGACCAACGCGAGCAGCAATGTCGCGATACGATAAACCGCAATCGCGATAACTACAATCCGACCTTTAACAAAGTCGGAAACGTGATGATACGTATTTTTCCTCCTTACACGAGGCATCACAACAACGTTTCACCAGGCAACGCCGGTCAACTGCTGTTTGTGTATGAGAAATCGGTTGGAAACTTTCCTTATGTCAGCACGTTGTAGGTGTCGCCACCGGCGGCAACCTAGTGTGAAAGCTCTGAAAAGCTAATAATTTGCATATCACAGCATCTTCTTCTTGTCGGTTAAATTTCGCGTCTGTAGTACGTCATCTTCGTGGTGTAGCAATTTCAATGGCCAGTAGTGTAGTTCCGCACACAGTCCTTCGTTGCTCTCTATGGTCTTCTGTTCGACGACGAGGAACGTTGAGGATATACACCTGTGAGCACCCCAAAAGGTGGACGAGTGTTTCAGCACTACCAATAGAAGCGTCCAATTGCGCAGCAAGGTGAGGTGTTTGTAATCTGCCGAACACCTAAAATCAGAGTGTCCGTACGTTCCAACAGTGTAGAATTCACAGCTGTCTAGTGATCGGACAGGTTTGCGCTACCTTGTTGCGATGGTGACAGAATACTCGCCCAGCGACTCGCAGTGCTTTTGTTCACTGGCAGCACTACGTACACTTCTTCAGGCGCCTACGAAATTCTGCGATGCTCTGGTATTCCGCGAAAAGAAGCTCAGTGACAGCTCTTTGTTTGGAACGCATCTCCATTACAGACGCCATTTTGAAGGCTATGCAAATTCTGCATTTATTTCAGTCGAAAGTGGCCGAGAAAAAATGTGTTGCATTACTTTTTGAACGCCCCACATAGTTTCTTAAAATGTTGTTATGATTTAAAATTTTACTGACGTTCTTAACAAACACTGTGTTTAGCGAAGTTCCAGGATTCTCGAAGCTTTCCGTCAGAGAAAAAATTTGAGGACTCCTAATCTAGAGCTATTTTCACCATTCAATAGAGCTGACGTTCAATTTTTATTGAAAAGGTATTCTGTATATTTTATTTTTATTTACATATTTGTCTTCAGATACTTAATCTCTCTTGTGGGGGAACACTGTTACGAGAAACATCGGTGTGTCGCGAAAACAAAGCGAATAATGAAATAGAATTGCAAAAGTATGAAATTCGTTGTAATAAGGTAATTGAAAATTGGTTATCTCCCTATGTCCGAAAACACCGTTTCTGAATTCTTGCAGCCTCCATCTTACTCAGGATTTTAGACGTCACGTGGCTGGCAGCTGGTTTACTCGTTGGGGTGTGACACGTACAAGTCATGAGTAGTCAATTTTGACCAGAAAGTAGCTCGTATGAGTCATTCTTAAAACATAAGTTCCACCGGGCCGTATCTGACTAGTTAAGTGTGCTATCGGCTCTCAACAGTGCAGCAATACAAGGTGGTAACGCTCATCTTACTGGAGTAATGAACACGGTGGCTGAGCTGAAGGCGAATGGAACTCCGACGAACTTTCTCCCAAATACCAGCGCGTCAAGGCATGTACTTGAGAAACCTCGCCAAGGTCGCGACGGACAATTTGCAATTGCTTATCGCCGGTTCCAACGTGCCCAGCCGACAACACTCCTGAGCATAAAACGATGACACACAGCACGTGGAATGAAACCCGACGGCAGTGCCTGCAGCAGTAATACAACGAGCTACCTCGTACATGTACGTCACACACCTTGAGTCGGGAAGATAAGCAACGTAAGAATCCTCACGGTTATGTTTATTTCCTACAATAAGTTACAAGCAAAGCTCAGTATCTAAACAACAACAAAAATGTTCAAATGTGTGTGAAATCTTATGGGACTTAACTGTTAAGGTCATCAGTCCCTAAGCTTACACACTACTTAACCTAAATTATCCTAAGGACAAACAGGCACACTCATGCCCGAAGGAGGACTCGAACCTCCGCTGGGACCAGCCGCACAGTCCATGACTGCAGCGCCCTAGACAGCTCGGCTAATCCCGCGCGGATCTAAACAACACTTTCAGTGATCTGTTGGTATTACTAGACAATGCTATTTTAGTATTACTGAACTAATCTACTTATAGTGTGGCAATTTACACGTACATTTCTGGTACTTTGTACGAGTTATTCGCCACATAGCCTCCCAGGACAAGCTCTGGAGTGTTTCCATCTCTTTCACATGGAGCCCTCTGTCTACTGTTAAGAGCCCACTGCCGTTTTATGCTTCATCCCCCCCCCCCCCCCTCCAGCACCTTGAGCACTGCTCAACTAAAAATAGAATTACATGAAACTAATGCAACATTGCCCTAAAAGCACTTGTTCGCAACTAGCTTATACTACTTAATAATACTGTCTAGGCCCAGACATATTAAAGTGACCGCTGTATATGCTCGGGGTCAACATGCAATCACCGCTCACTGACGGCTGGCGGCAGTGCTAGCAATGGAGTGTTTCGGGAGGACACGGACCAAAGCAGAGTCGTTTTCGTAACTCGAAAACGAAGGGATTGTGTACGGAGGAATGAGTGTGCAAATGCTGAGCAACTGACCGCCCAGTTGAACCAATGGGCTACCAACAGCATCCCCTCAACGATCGTTGAGCGACGTTGCTGCGGGCGGGGTTGCGCAGCAGGCGCCTGGCTCTCGCACACACGCTGGCTGCTGTGTATTGGCGACGAAGGCTGCACTTTGTGCCTCACTACCCCAACTGTACGTACACTGAGTGGCGATGGGTGGCCTTTTCAGACGAATTATGTTTTATACTCCATCGGACAGGCGGCCGCTGGCGTTAATGTGGTGAAATGCCTGAAGACCAACGCGCTGCAACACTAATTGGAAAGGTCCAGGCCAGTGGTGTTGAATGAACGAAGATTCGGGAAGGCAAAATCAACAGAAGTGTGCACCATCCCTACATGCAGTTTGGTTTTCCTCGGCACAAGGCATCTACCAGTAGGACACTGCAACGTGTCACACGGCTCACAGTGTACGAATGTTTACCATACTCCCCTAGCCAACAAACTCCCGGGATTTAAATACGTTCGAGAATCTGTGGAACCCACTCGATCGGGCTGCTTGCACCATGGATCCTCAACCGGGCAATCTAACGCAGCTGGACACAACACGTGAGTCGGAATTGATCTATATTCATCTCGTCATGGAAATGAAATGTCGTGTGAAAGGGCCTCCCGTCGGGTAGACCGTTTGCCTGGTGCAAGTCTTTCGATTTGACGCCACTTCGGCGACTTGCTAGTCGATGGGGATGAAATGATGATGATTAGGACAACACAACACCCAGTCCTTGAGTGGAGAAAATCTCCGACCCAGCCGGGAATCGAACCCGGGCCCTTTGGATTGAAAGTCTGTCGCGCTGACCACTCAGCTACCGGGGCGGACAGTACGTCATTGACTCGCTTTCTGCACGTTCGGAACTGTCCGCGCTGCCAAATTTGGTTATTCAGGCTTTTGACAGGTGGTGTCATTAATGTGAGTAGACAGTGTGTGTGATAAATTGAAAAGTCTCTTCTTAGGCGCCTGATGCGCATTAAGATCACGATTGGGTAACAGGTGTGGGTCAGTGAAGAGGCGGTTACCACTAAATCTCCGTACACAGAATCCATGTCCGACTTTCGATAGAGAACCTCGCTTCACTTCAACCTGGTCCCGAGAGGTTATGGTAAACTAATTCTGGTGCTCTTCGAACCACGCGCGTACACTGCGGCACATTGCACTGTTCTGCTGATAAGATACCATCGTGCTGACGAAAAACGAACTGTATTTAGGGATGGACGAGGTCCCTGAAGATAGATGCATACTGGTGTTGACCCACTGTGCCTCCCATAATGACGACATACCCCATGGAACACTACGAAAACGTTCCCCAGGTCATACGCTCCCTCCTCCGGCCTGGACGCTACCGACTGTTACTGCAGGGCGTTTGCTTCCAAACGTTTCATTCCGTATACGATAAAGGCCCTCTATCCGATGGAGCATAAAATGTAATTCACCTGAAAAGGCCACCTGTCGCCACACAACGCATGCCCAGTTGCGGTAGTGGCGTGCAGTTTCGTCGCCGATATGAACGACAGTCAGCATGGTGCGTGAATCAAGCAAGACCTTGCTGCGGATGCCCGTAAACAGCAACACTCGCTAAACTCCCCTTGTTTCATCTGGGTGGACACTTAATTAACAGTTGAACGTGTTTTCAGGCGCGCACGTTTCCGCAACCGTCGTTTACGCCTATCATCTATGACTAGTGATGCACCACTGTTGCCTCGGCGCCGGTTTTGGATAGCGCCAAACACGGCATACTTTAACCACAACGACACGCGAACAGTTTGCAAAACTGTCGTTTCGGAAATGCTTCAACCCCTAGCCCGAAAGCCAATGATCACGCCCTTTTGGACTTCAGATGATTCGCTCAGTTTCCAAATCAGACAGCGACTGCACCGTTTTCTGCGTCCTCCGGAGGCGGTTTACCCTCGACTTCTGCTGCTGCCGCCAGTGAGTGGTTATTGCACGTCGACGTCGAGCATACGCGGTGGTCACATTAATGTGACTGGGCTATGTATATACAGACAATAACTGAAATTTGGTTATTTGCTATCCTTCCAGGTGCCGCAGTTTTAATGGCCAGAAGTCTACTTTGCAGAAGGTGTGAACAGAAATATGGAAACACCAAAAACACTACATGTTACTATGCCTAATACGATGTACGAAACCCGTTGACGTTCGAACGAGCTTCCAGTGTCTCGAAATGAATAAATACAGGACCTGTACGCTCCGCGGAGTTGTCGCGCGGTTAGAGGCTCCATTCAGAGACTGCGCAGCCCCTCCAGCCGGAGGTTCGAGTCCTCCCTCGGGCATGGGCGTGTGTGTTGTTCTTAGCATAAGTTAGTTTAAGTAGTGTGTAAGCCTAGGGACCGATAACCTCTGCAGTCTGGTCCCTTAAGAACTCTCTCTCTCTCTCTGTCTCTCTCTACCTGTACGGCTTTCAAGGGTGTCTCATGCTACTGTTCCTACAAAATACTGCCAATTTCAGTTCACGATAATGGAGCTGGATACCAATCACGTACACCTCTCTCCAAAGTACGACACAAAAGCTCAATGCCACAGTGATCTGGTAATTTTGGGGGCCAGTGGAGATGTGACAATTCATCCACGTACCTACAAACGCTGTGCCGGAAGTTGCGAGCTGTGTGAACAGAGGCCCTGTCGCCTTGGAACTTAACGTCACGGTTAGGGAACAAGCATTGTAAAAAAATGGTTCAAATGGCTCTAAGCACTGTGGGACTTAACATCTGAGGTCATCAGTCCCCTAGACTCACAACTACTTAAACCTAACTAACCTAAGGACATCACACAAACCCATGCCCGAGGCAGAATTCGAACCTGCGACCGTAGCAGCAGCGCGATTCCGGTCTGAAGCGTCTAGAACCGCTCGGCCACAACGGCCGGCTCAAACATTGTAGCAACGGATGGATCAAATCAGTCAAAATAAAGACAAAATCATTAAAAATATTCGGCCATGCTGAGTAATCATGGTGCTCATGGAATACCACGATATTCAGCAGCATGTTTTGCTGTTCCGTGCATCTGCATGACTCATGAGTAGTTTTGGAATTCCAGTTCGCCCTGCACTTCTGTACTTTGTGCTTTGTCGGTGCTGATAGGGTTCGTGAATGCGACATTCAGTTCTGTAGTGGCTTTTGCAGCTGTCGTCCTCTTATTTTTCGTCACAATGCTCTTCACTGGCCGTCTGACACGATCGCTCAACACACATTTTCATCCGAGTTGTTACTTAGCGGATGATGTTTTTTCGCTTTCCTTGCAAGCAGTATAAACCTTCGATACGTTGCCTCCTGAAGCATCAAACATTTCGGCTAACCTGATTGCGAAAGCAGCTACCACATGCGACCAGCAATTTTCCCACGTTCGAAATTCGCTTAGCTGTGACGTTATGCACTCACAACTACACAGAACACTGTTCTGACCGCGACTGACCCTTGCAATATGTTGAGGACATTGCACAGCTGTCGTTCGTAGTCAAACACAACAGCGCAACCTGCAGTTATCGCGATGTTTCCATATTTGCGCTATATGTAGTGTCGTGACGCCACAGTATGCCGCGAGGGGCACGGTTTAAGTTAGTGGCTGGTGGCCTGTGCGCATTCTGTAAACATCATTGGCCTCACTGTAAGTGGTCTGTGTTGGTAGTGCAGGTTGTGGCGTCGTCGCCAGCTGACATGTCTTCAAGCTGTTCCGGCTTCTGGCTGGGTACAGTCGTAGCCCTTGCGTCTTGCTGACTCTGGTCGCACTGCTGACGGGAAAACGTTAGCAGCGTGGCTTCCAGCAGCCAACGACTGCACTGTCAGCAGCCGCTGACTTTTGTAAACAGCCTCGCAATCGTTCCGAGTTCTTGCGACAATGGCTACTGACGGCTCTGTGCCAACCAGTACAGCATTGAACAAGCACAGATTTTCAACAAAAACTTCGATATGGCTCTGACAAGTCACCTATCATTGTTTTCTACATTCTACGAATTGTACTGGGGCATATAACTCCCACTAACCGCAAATTCTGAAAAAACCAGCAGAATAAGTGAGGAGTGTAGCGATGTTTTAAAACAGTGTCTATGATGTACAAGAAAACATAACTAGTTACTTCCGACATTCCCGTAGCGGAGACGTTGCTCTGTCAACTGAGGTATCCAAGCACGACTCACGACCCGTCATGACAGCTTTACTTCCGCCAGTGCCGTATCTTCTACCTTCTAATGTATGCAGGAGTTCATCTGTGAAGTTGGGAAGGTAGCACATGAACAGATGGAAAGGTAGCAGTTGGAAAGGTAGCGAAATAAAGCTCTCTTCTTGGGCTGCTTTCTCGGGAGAGCAATCGTCCGCGTAAGTGAAGGATCCCAAGTTCGAATCCCGGTCCGGTAAACAGATTTGATCGGCCAGGATGTTTCACTTGGGACAGTTACACTCCCACGTCCGAATATACTGACGATTACGGAACACAACGCCTTTTCAGAGAAATTATGACACACACTGTCACGAGAGATGCCACAAAGAAGACGCACAGTAACATTTAATTGTTCGCTTTTTCAGCGCGCTGTTCGAGAATGGAACGGTAGAGGTATAGTGCGAAAGTGGTGCGAGGAACCCTCTGCCAGGCACTTAAATGTAAATTGCAGTATAGTCATGTCGACATTTTTCCAAATGCTTTATGACCATTAAGAAGTGCGCAAGAGGAACGCATATGAGCATCTTCTCTGTCTACCAACTGAGCTACCCGAACACGACTCACGATCGCTTTAGTTCCACAAGAACCTCATCTCCGACGTTCATGATCTGCTTTTCATGGTACAGACGCACTATACCAGCTACAAAGACATTACCGTCCCTATTTGTCCACCACAGCCTTCAAAACATGCACATTACGAAAGCTTCTCGCAAGATGGTTGCACTAGACAAATATGGGATATACGTCCCACCGCTCAAAATTGTGTGTTATACGTTAGAGGGACATACGTACCCACATCCACGAAAGGATTAGTGACCGTTTTATGTTCTTAGGAAATAGACAGTACGAGCAGTTAGGCCATTTCTCTATAATCAAGAACTGCAGACCATTGCGAAACGCAAACCAGATAGTACTTACTACACACACCATAAAAAGTTTTGCGTCACCCCGACTCCAAGAACTCGTGAAGATAGAAGTTGACCGTTGAAACTGTATGACAGACACAGTCCCTTTGACTGTTCAGAGATGTCACTAAACCCGCCCAAAGTTGTAAACAACCATGCATACTAATAGATGGAAAGTCATCGAGTAAAACAGAAGTAATATCCGGCGTTCCCCAAGGAAGTGTTATAGGCCCTCTATTGTTCTTGATCTATATTAACGACATAGGAGACGATCTGAGTAGCCCTCTTAGATTATTTGCAGATGATGCTGTCATTTACTGTCTTGTAAAGTCATCAGATGGCCAAAATGAATTGCAAAATGATTTAGATAATATATCTGTGTGATGCGAAAAGTAGCAATTGACCCTGAATAAAGAAAAGTGTGAAGTTATTCACATTAGTACCGAAAGAAGTCCGCTAAATTTCGATTACGCGATAAGGCACACAAATCTGAAGGCTGTAAATTCAACTAAGTACTTACGGATTATAATTACAAAGAACGTAAGTTGGAACGATCACATAGATAATATTGTAGGTAGAGCAAACCAAAGACTGCGATTCATTGGCAGAACACTTAGAAGGTGCAACAGATCTACTAAAGAGACTGCTTACACTACACTTGTCAGTTCTATTTTGGAGTATTGCTGTGCGGTGTGGAAACCATACCATGTTTGACTGACGGATGATATTGAAAAAGTTCAAAGAAGGGTGGCTCATTTTGTATGATCGCGAAATAGGGGAGATAGTGAATTGGAGTGGCAATCATTAAAACAAAGGCGTTTTTCGTTGCGACGGGATCCTCTCATGAAATTTCAATCTCAAGTTTTCTCCTCAGATTGAGAAAACATTCTGTTGGCACCCACCTGCATAGGCAGAAATGATCATCACAATAAAATAAGATAAATCGGGGCTCGCACAGAAAAATTTAAGTGCTGCTTGTTCTCGAGCGCCGTTCGAAAGTGGAACGGTAGAGAGACAGTTTGAAGTACTTAATTGTGAATAGCAGAGTAATCACGTAGATGTAGATGCTTGAGCAGTGCCTATTAGACAGAGGGGTCAGACAGCCGATCAGTTCTAATCATTCGACCAGGAAGGAGGTGCACGGCTCGTCTGTAGTTCAACTAAGCCTAGACGGTCAATACCGCGGTTCGATCGGACCCGCATTGTTACTTTGTGTCACAAAGGGCTCTCAACAAGGGAAGTGTCCAGGCGTCTCGGAGTGAACCAAAGCGATGTTGTTCCGACATGGAGGAGATACAGAGAGACAGGAACTGTCGATGACATGCCTCGCTCAGGCCGTCCAAGGGCTACTACTGCAGTGGATGACCGCAGCCTACGCAGCATATTGGCGAGGCATTCGTCTTCATGGACAATTCACGTCCCCATCGTGCACATCTTGTGAATGACTTCCTTCAGAATAACGACATCGCTCGACTAGAGTGGCCAAAATGTTCTCCAGACATGAATCCTGTCAAACATGCCTGGGATAGATTGAAAAGGACTATTTGTGGACGACGTGACCCACCAACCACTCTGAGAGATCTACGCCGAATCGCCGTTGAGGAGTGGGACAATCTGGACCATCAGTGCCTTGATGAATTTGTAGATAATATGCCACGACGAGTACAGGCATTTATCAATGCAAGAGGACGTGCTAATGAGTATTAGGTGTACCAGTGTGTACAGCAATCTTCTGAAGGTCTCGCTGTATGGTGGTACAACATGCAATGTGTGGTTTTCATGACCAATAAAAAGGGTGGAAAGTTGATCTCTATTCCAGCTTTCTGTACAGGTTCCGGACTTCTCGGAGCCGAGGTGATGCAAAACTTTTTTTGATGTTTGCATTAAGCCGGCATTACGGGACACAACTATCGTGTAGAAGTCAGGTGTAGACGGGCTGCCACCTAGCGGCAGAAAGGGCAAAGTTATTATATTAGCAGACGGTTTATCCTCCGGGGAGAAATAAGAACTGTTCTATTCTGCCGTCGATTTGCGCACGCGTAGTAGACGTGCATTTGCGCATGGGCGGTACGCAGCACCTCGAGCGGTCTTTCTGTTTGTTTTTGTTTTCACCTGTGGTCAGCAGACGAAAATACGTGAGCTCTTGCGGACTCATTTGGTCATGGTGCGAGATATTCTACACATTTTGCATTAAGTAATTTTTTTATAAACACAGTAATAAAATAAATCAAAATTCCACAAATGCTGAATTCTGATTATGTGCTTTACGTATAATTTTAATTTCGATGTGCTTTCGTATCACATTAATTGATGAAAGTACCGCACGTGTTTGATCTGACTGCATCTTTTGTTTTATTTCAGCATGTCAGGGAGGATACCGTTGAGAGAGTAACCACACGAGTCAGAGCAGATATGCTGGTGGCGACCAGTGAGGGCTGTAAAAGCCGTTTTGCATCTTTGTGGTCGCACTATAGTTGTAGAAGTGAACAAGACCGTGGTTCCGAATATATACCGTTCGGGTGCTGGTGTGGAGTTAAATGAAGAGTATCATGTAATGAAGCTAACAAAAAAGTTGGCAGTTCCAAACTAGTGCGCTTGAAGCGCGGGAGCAGACTAGAATACGATCATTAGCTTACGATGTTCGATGGGTGTGCCGTGTAATACTGGCTTTATACCACACGTTATTGTGTCTTTCCATTCCAATCGCGTACGGCGAGCGGAAAGAATGATTGCTTAAGTGTCCCTGTGCGTGCTATAGTAAATAATCTTGTCTTCTCAGGTCCCCACAGGTGCTTTAGATAGTGGGCTGTAGTGTATTCCAAGACTCTTCCCTTAGCACTGGCTCTTGAAACATCGTAAGTAGGTATTCGCAGGATAACTGCCGACTAATCTTCAAGGGCTTTCTGCCCATGAAGGATTTTTAGTATCTGCTTGACGCTCTGCCACAGTATGGGTCCCACACGCTTGATCAGTATTCTACGTAGGAGTGTTTTGCAAGCAGTTCAATTTGTAGACTGTATTCTTCCCAGTATAATACCAATGATCTGGAGTCTGTCATCTGCTTTACCTACGATTGAGTCTATGAGATAATTTCATATCATATCAACACAAAGTGTTACACACAAGTATTTACATCTTACGTTACATGCCACCTTGTGGTGTGTGGCGAAGCGGACCTCTGATACCACAATTATCTCTCGCTTCTCTGTTCCGTTCGAGAACGATGCATGAAAGGGACAAGTGTCGATTAACTTCCGTATGAGCCCTAACGTACACTTTTTAGTGATCATTCCGCGAGACATATGATAGGCTTATTTCAGTATTGGTACAAGCCCATTTTTGTTCATTCTGAGATACAGAGTCCTAAAGTTAATTGAGCGCTGAAAAATCTGTAGTTGAGATACCAGAAATATTCAAGTACACTACTGGCCATTAAAATTGGTACACCGTGAAGATGACGCGCTACAGATGCGAAATTTAACCGACAAGAAGAAGATGCTGTGATATGCAAATGATTAGTTTTTTAAAGCATTCACACAAGGTTGGCGCCGGTGGCGACACCTACAACGTGCTGACATGAGGAAAGTTTCCAACAGATTTCTCATACATAAACAGCAGTTGACCGGCGTTGCCTGGTGAAACGTTGTTCTGATGCCTCGTGTAAGGAGGAGAAATGCATACCATTACGTTTCCGACTTTGATAAAGGTCGGATTGTAGCCTATCGCGATTGCGGTTTATCGTAACGCGACATTGCTGCTCGCGTTGGTCGAGATCCAGTGACAGTTAGCAGAATATGGAATCGGTGGGTTCAGGAGGGTAACACGGAACGCCGTGCTGGATCCCAACGACCTCGTATCACTAGCAGTCGAGATGACAGGCATCTTATCCGCATGACTATAACGGATCGTGCAGCCAAGTCTCGATCCCTGAGTTAACAGATGGGGACGTTTGCAAGACAACAACCATGTGCACGAACAGTTCAACGACGTTTGCAGCAGCATGGACTATCAGCTCGGAGACCATGGCTGAGGTTACCCTTGACGCTGCATCACAGACAGGAGCGCCTGCGATGGTGTACTCAACGACGAAGCTGGGTGCACGAATGGCAAAACGTCATTTTTTTCTGATGAATCCAGGTTCTGTTTACAGCATCACGATGGTCGCATCCGTGTTTGGCGACATCGCGGTGAACGCAAATTGGAAGCGTGTATTCGTCATCGCCAAACTGGCGTATCACCCGGTGTGGTGGTATGGGGTGCTATTGGTTACACGTCTCGGTCACCCCTTGTTCGCATTGACAGCACTTTGAACAGTGGATGTTACACTTCAGATGTGTTACGACCCGTGGCTCTACCCTTCATTCGATCCCTACGAAACCCTACATTTCAGCAGGATAATGCACGACCGCATGTTGCAGGTCCTGTACGGGCCTTTCTGGATACAGAAAATTGTTCGACTGCTGCCCTGAACAGCACATTCTCCAGATATCTAACCAACTGAAAACGTCTGGTGAATGGTGGCCGAGCAACTGGCTCGTCACAATACGCCAGTCACTACTCTTGATGAACTGTGGTATCGTGCTGAAGCTGCATGGGCAGCTGTACCTGAACACGCCATCCAAGCTCTGTTTGACTTAATGCCCAGGCGTATCAAGACTGTTACTGATTCATGTTCGAACGTACGTTCTTGGAATTTCAACAGTAGCCTTCTCCGCAATATACAACGCCTCTCTTGAAGCGTCTGCTAGTAGAGTTCGTTGAGCATTTCCGATATACCCTCTCCTCGAATAAACGATTCCGTGACGAAACGCGCCGCTCTTCGTTGGTGCTGCTCTACCTCTTCTGTTAATCCTACTTGGTAAGGGTCCCATACTAATGAACAACACTCAAGAATCAGTCAAGGAAACGTTTGGCAAGCGACGTCCTTCGTGGATGAATTATATTTCTTTAAGTTTCTTCCAATGAACTCAACCCGCCAACTGTTTCTCCTGTAAATTGTTGTATGTTGACATTCAAATTTAGGTGGCTCCGAACAGTTACCCCTACATATTTTACAGTTGTTACTTTTTCCAGCGTTTTTTTTTCACAAATAGTGGAATCGAACAGTAATGAATCTCTTCGCCTGTTCGTGCGCAGTACGTTACATTTCCCTACGCTCGGAGTCCCTGCTCCAATCATCCATCTTCAGTAGGTCTTTCTGCGTTTCGCTGCTGTCTCCTGGCGTTAAGGTATTTCCACACCATATCCCTTTCATCGCGCGCATTCGCAAACGCACGGGAATAAAAGCGCATGCATAAACATTTGTGAAAAGACCGCATGTTCGCATGGGTGTTCTCGTTTCCACATGTTGCCTCATTTGCAGAAATTGTGGGACTCGTTCTTTGCTTGAGATGTTGTGCTACGGTTATAATGACGGAGAGGTGAAATAAAAAGAAAACCCAAAAGCGACTTTAGGTAAAGGAGAATCTCAGAGGTACGAAAAATACAGTATGACGACAACGTTTTGTTTGCAAACTTCAGAAGGAGGTCACAGCGAGATTTCTGATTTTCTGCTCGAGAAACTATAACGAGAAGGCTGGCATTAACACTTCGATAGTTAGTAATCGTCTACTTACATACCAGTTTGAACGATTTATTTCACATTTCAAAACAAAGCATTTCAGTGATTATTCCTGAAACTGAGAAATGCTTAAGGGTGATTCTTAGTCGCTACGTGAAGGTTAATCAACTTTCAATGCGTAATTTGTATTTTATTTAAAAAAAACTTTGTTTATTGAACATTAATGATGAAATATTATATGTAGATTAACATCCTAAGACTCGACAAATCGGTGGTTGCCACCCTGGACTCGCATTCGGGAGGACGACGGTTCAAACCCGCGTCAGACCATCGGTGATTTAGGTTTTCTGTGATTTCCCTAAATCGCTTCAGGCAAATGTTGGTAAGGTTGCTCTGAAAGGGCACGGTCGAATTAGTTCCCCATACTTCCCAAATCCGATGGGACCGATGGCCTCGCTGTTTGGTCCCTCCTCCAATCAACCAACCAACCAACCAACCAACTCGACAAATTGGGGAATTGCACAGAAACGAAAACGCACCTGAAGGAAGGCTGTGTTTTCCAATTGCCTATTTTTTGCATTATCAGCACTGTTCATTTCCATTTCTTAGTACGTTGTCGAGTAGTTATACCTACCCCATCATTTCTTTTGTTCAGATGTCACGCTCTTCAGTTGTTGTGCTATTAATTCGTCATAACATGAATATTCGTCCACAATTTTCATAAACACTTTTCATAACTGAGAGTCTAGTGTCCTTTTAGTACAGTTTATTGCCTACATTGCGTCTCCGAAGGCAGGAAGTAATGCTCTTAGCGCACGGCCATCATTTCCATGAAATTACGCATGCGCAACTGCGCTTGTGTAATTGTGCTGTTGAAAATTTATGTGCAAGCGAAAAATTTAACAGAAAAAAGGTTTTGTGGGGACTGACCTTAACAACTTTCCCGTTGACAACAACATGGTCTGTAGAAAGCAGCATAGAGCTTACGACTTTATATACTAGACCATTTATGTATACAGCTATTAGTAATGGTCCTATAATACTTGTTTGCGGTACTACAGATATTACCTTACATCTGACAATTTCATCTCCTTAAGAAAAACGTACTGCGTTCCATCTCTTAGAAAGTTCTCTATCCAGCCACAAATCTGGTCCGATACTCAGTTAAGTTCGTCTTTTGTTCGTTGAACGACAGTGCGGAACTGTGTCAAATGCTTTCTGGCAGTCACGGAACACTGCATCGGTCTGGCCGCATTTGCCTACGATGTTGTGCTTTTCACGGACGAACCGAGACAGCTGTGTTTCGCAAGATCTCTGTCGGTTGTTATAAAGGAGATTTTCGTTTTCCAGGAACGTTATAATGCATGAGCAACAAATGATGTCGGCGATATAGGCCTATAATTATGTGCATCATTTCCAAGATTCTTCGTATAAAGAGGAATGATCTGCGCTTTTTCTTCCAGTTGCTTGGTATCCTTCACCGTTTCACCAACCTAAAATATGCTAGAGGAGGGCAGGCTTTTCGCATGATCTCTGCAGAATCTCACAGGTATCGCATCCGGTACAAGGGTCATTCAACAAAAGAAACGTAAATTTTTTCAAAGAAGCTATTACGAAAATGGAATACAACATTTACTTATTTTATAACGTAATTCCCCTTAAGTTCTGTACCCTTATGCCTGCGCTGTACAAGTTTCACAATTCCACGCGCGGAAAATTGTTGGGGGCCCTGTGCGTAACTAGTTGCCTGGACTCATCATTATCAGCGAACCTCGAGCTACTAAGAGCTTCTTTCAGTGGGTTAAAAATGAGATAATCTGAAGGTGCCATGTACGGAAGTGAGGCAAAAGGGCGAATTTCACACATCCATGCGCCTTTCTTTCATTTATGACGTCAAATGTTTTGTAACCCACATCGCACTCACTTTCTTGAACTTCAGCACGTCGTGAAGTGTATGACGGGGTAAATCCGACAATAACATTCATCGTTGATCCAACATCGCTAACAGTAATATATGTTTCCCTGTATCAACACTCGCTATGTTTTTGTCTCTGATTGCACAGTTTTTTTGGATATTTGTGGTAAGTTCCTATCGGACCAAACTGCTAAGGTCATCCGTCCCTAAGCTTACACGCTAATTAATCTAACGGAACCTGACTTACGCTAAGGACAACACGCACACACCCATGCCCGAGAGAGGACTCGAACCTCCGACGGGGGGAGCCGCGAACGGTTACCCGCGCGGTCCTGACTGCACAAACAGAGCGCCCAGGACAGTATGAAACTTCAACACTTGTTACACCCCGTATGAGCTTATCTATTATCTGCCCAGTCGTACAATTGTGTTCGATTTAAACAACTTTCACCAGATTGCACTGCCGTTCGACGGTGAATTTCGATTGGCTGCAACCATCACATATGAGAAAGCTAAAGACCCTCCGCGGCTTCACGTTTGTGCAAACCTGCGAAGGTGCCGCCATATTGTTTCACTGATCCCTGGCATCCCGTTCACGAGACAAGTGACTATAGTTCTAGGACACAAAAAACACAAACTTCGTCTAATTTTTGTATTTTGTATACAACTTTTCCGGTTATTTATTAAACGGACTTTGTATGATTTGACTGATTCTAATAGAGACCAGTTGGTACTGTAGTCATAGCATACAACTTTTCTGCATTTTGTGAATTTGGATCTAAACATCCTTTGCTGGAACCATTTTCTTGTACCATTAAAATTAGTGTAGATAGTTCATGCAGATGACAGAGCTAGGTGGGCCATCCACTATTTTATGTGACACGACGGGTTTTATTTCGAATTTCTCTTCGTGGCGAAATACCCTCAGACATCAAGAAGAATATGATAATTCCAATCCCAAAGAGCGCAAGTGCTGACAGCTGTGAAAATTACTGAACTGTCAGCTTAATAAAATACTAACACGAATTGTTTTCAAACGTATCGAAAAACTGGTAGAAGCCGACTTCGGGGAAGATCAGTTTGGATGCTGTAGAAAAGTTGCAACACGCGAGGCAATACTGGCCCTACGGATTATCTTAGAAGATAGGACAAGAAAAGGTACACTTGTGTTTCTAGCACTTGTAGACTTAGAGAAAGCTTTTGACAACGTTGACTGGAATACATTCTTTCAAATTCTGATGGTGGCAGGGGTAAAATACAGGGAGCGAAAGGCTGTTTACAATTTGTACAGAAACAAGAGGGCAGTTATAAGAGCAGGAGGCCACGAAGGTAAATAAGAATTGAGACGGAGATGTAGCCTATCGCCGATGTTATTCAATCTGTATATTGAGCAAGTAGTAAAGGAAACAAAAGAAAAATTTGGAGTAGGAATTAAAATCCATGGGGAAGAAATAACAACTTCTGTCAGATATAGCAAAGGACCTGAAACAGAAGTTGAACGAAGTGGATAGTGCCTTGAAAGGAGGATATAAGATGAACATCAACAAAAGCAAAACGAGGATAACGGAATGTAGTCGAATTAAATTTGGTGACGCTGAGGGAATTAGATTAGGAAATCCGACATTTCAGGTAGTACATGAGTTTTGCTATCTGGGAAGCAAAATACACTACTGGCCATTCAAATTACTACACCAAAAAGAAATGCAGATGTTAACGGGAATTCATTGAACAAATATATTATACTAGAACTGGCATGTGATTGCATTTTCAAGCAATTTGGGTGCATAGATCCTGAGAAATCAGTACCCAGAACAACCGCCTCTAGCCGTAATAAAGGCCATGATACGCCTCGGCATTGAGTCAAACAGAGCTTGGATGGCGTGTACAGGTACAGCTGCCTATGCAGCTTCAACACGATACCACAGTTCATCAAGAGTAGTCACTGGCGTCTTGTGACAAGCCAGTTGCTCGGCCACCATTCACCAGACGTTTGCATTGGTGAGAGATCAGGAGAATGAGCTGGCCAGGGAAGCAGTAGAACATTTTCTGTATCTAGAGAGGCCCATACAGGACTTGCAACATGCGGCCGTGCATTATCCTGCTGAAATTTAGGGTTTCGCAGGAATCGAATGAAGGGTAGAGCCACGAGTCGAAACACATCTGAAATGTAACGCCCACTGTTCAAAGCGCCGTCAATGCGAACAAGAGGTGACCGAGACGTGTAACCAATGGCACCCCATACCACCACGCCGGGTGATACACCAGTACGGCGATACACGCTTCCAGTGTGCGTTCACCGCGATGTCGCCAAACACGGATGCGACCATCGTCATGCTGTAAACAGAACCTGGATTCATCAAAAAAAAAAAAAAAAAAAAAAAGAAATGACGTTTTGCCATTGGTGCACCCAGCTTCGTCGTTGAGTACACCATCGCAGGCGCTCCTGTCTGTGATGCAGCGTCAAGGGTAACCGCAGCTGATAGACCATGCTGCTGCAAACGTCGTCGAACTGTTCGTGCACATGGTTGTTGTCTTGCAAACGTCCCCACTTATCCGTAGCAGACATGCGGATAAGATGCCTGTCATCTCGACTGCTAGTGATACGAGGCCGTTGGGATCCAGCACGGCGTTCCGTATTACCCTCCTGAACCCACCGATTCCATATTCTGCTACCAGTCATTGGATCTCGACCAACGCGAGCGGCAATGTCGCGATACGATAAACTGCAATCGCGATAGGCTACAATCCGACCTTTATCAAAGTCGGAAACGTGATGATACGCATTTCTCCTCCTTACACGAGACATCACAACAATGTTTCACCATGCAACCCCGGTCAACTGCTGTTCGTGTATGAGAAATCGATTGGAAGCTATCCTCGTGTCTGCACGTTGTAGGTGTCGCCACCGGCGCCAACCTACATCTACATCTACATCCATACTCCGCAAGCCACCTGACGGTGTGTGGCGGAGGGTACCCTGAGTACCTCTATCGGTTCTCCCTTCTACTCCAGTCTCGTATTGTACGTGGAAAGAAGGATTGTCGGTATGCTTCTGTGTGGGCTCTAATCTCTCTGATTTTATCCTCATGGTCTCTTCGCGAGAAATACGTAGGAGGGAGCAATATACTGCTTGACTCTTCGGTGAAGGTATGTTCTCGAAACTTTAACAAAAGCCCGTACCGGGCTACTGAGCGTCTCTCCTGCAGAGTCTTCCACTGGAGTTTATCTATCATCTCCGTAACGCTTTCGCGATTACTAAATGATCCTGTAACGAAGCGCGCTGCTCTCCGTTGGATCTTCTCTATCTCTTCTATCAACCCTATCTGGTACGGATCCCACACTGCTGAGCAGTATTAAAGCAGTGGGCGAACAAGCGTACTGTAACCTACTTCCTTTGTTGTCGAATTGCATTTCCTTAGGATTCTTCCAATGAATCTCAGTTCACCTTGTGTGAATGCTCTGAAAAGATAATAATTTATATATCACAGCATCTTCTTCCTGTCGGTTAAATTTCGCGTCTGTAGCACGTCATCTTCGCGGTGTAGCAATTTTAATGGCCAGTAGTGTAACTGGTGATGGTCGAATTGGAGAGGATATAAAATGTAGACTGGTTATAGTCAGGAAATCGTTGTTGAAGACGAGAAATTTGTTAATATCTAGTATCGATTTAAATGTCAGGAAGTCCTTTCTGAAAGTATTTGTATGGAGTGTAGCCTTGTATGGAAGTAAAATATGGCCGATAAAGAGTTTAGACAAGGCGAGGATAGAAGATTTCGAAATGTTGAAGGCTAGACAGCTAGGTCACATAATTAATGACAAGGCACTGAATATAAAGGGAAGACGAGGTATTTGTGACACAACTTGACGAGAAGAAGCGATCGGTTGGTAGGCCACGTTCTGATACATTAACGGATCACCAGTTTAGTATTGGAGGGAAGCGTGGAGGGTAAAAATCATAGGGGGAGACCAAGAGATAAATACACTAAGCAGATTCAGAATGATGTAGATTGCAGTAGCTACTCGGAGATGAAGAGGCTTGCACAGGATAGAGTAGCATGGAGAGCTGCATCAAACCAGTCTCTGGACTGAAGATAACAACAACTTGGCGATTATCTCCATAACGCTTAAAGGTTTCTTCATGGGATTCATTGAACGTAAAAGATGAAGAACATATGCGTGCGTTTCATTTAGTTCACACACTTTCCGATGTTCTCTGTGATCAATAGTTTTGTGGCACTGCTTCCCGCGAGCTAATAGGCGGCTATCCGCTTCGTTACAGAAAAATAACGGGGCTGGACTGGGGGTAACATAGCTACGTGGCAGCGTTGTGCGACAGCGGACACGCAATACACACGCGGAAGGGCTTCCAGCAACAACGGGCCGGAAGCGACAGAGCTGGTGGAACACCTGGAATGCGAGCGCGACATCTCGACTGCCGCTGCCCACCACAATCGATTCGCCGCAGCTAACTGGCGAGAACAGCCACCGGCGGCGGTTCACGTAACGTCCGGCGCTAAGGCAACCGGAAACTGTAACCTTCCCGAATGTCCTATTGGCGAATCATGATCTGTTTGCCGCCGATTTCCTCTCCTTTAAGATCTTTGGACACGAGCTACTTTCTGGTCTCATCGACAACTCGTTGCGACTCAGTCTGCTGCAACACGCTTCGAGTATTATTTCTGCACCGAGATACATCTTTATGTGCATGCTTACTATGCAGTTCACACTTAAGTGCCTAACTGATTGTTCATCGATCAACTTTTAAGCTGTTTCTCTGCCCAGTCATTCTCTAACGCGTGGCACAAACGAACACTTGAATCATTCCGTGAGACCTGTGATTTCTCATATTTCACCCATGTAGGTGGGTCTCAAAAAAATATTTTCGCACTCGGAGGAGAGTGGTGGCGTTTGAAAGTTGTGAAAAGATCTCGCCACAATGAAAAACGCCGTTATTTTGATGATTGCCACCTTCATTCGCGTATGACATCCGTGACACTCTCTTCCCTATTTCGCGATACTACAAAATGAGCTACCCTTGTTTGAACTTTTTCGATGTCCTCGGTCAATGCTACCTGGTAGGATCCCATACCGCACAGCAGTATTCGAGCATACGGAAAACGAGCGTAGAGTACGCAAGTGTCTTTACTGGACCTGTTACATCTTCTGAGTGTTCTGCCAATAATCCGTAGTCTTTGATTCGTCTTCCCTACAACGTTATCTATGTGATCGTTCTAGTTTAAGTCTTTCGTAAATGTAATTCCTAGGTATTTAGTTGAATTGATAGCCTTCAGATTTATGTGATGTATTGTGTAACCGAACTTTTTCATTATTTATGGTCAATTGCAACTTTTTCGCACCAAAAAGATATCTTGGAAAATAATTTTGCAATTGATTTGATCTTCTGATAACTTTACTGGAAGATAGATGACATCATCTGCAAACAATCTAAGAGGGCTGCTTAGATTGTCTCCTAATTCGTTTATAAAGATTAGGAACACCAGAGCGCCTATAACATTTCCTCGGGGAACGCAAGATATCACTATCATTTTTAAAAATGGCTCTGAGCACTATGGGACTTAACATCTATGGTCATCAGTCCCCTAAAACTTAGAACTACTTAAACCTAACTAACCTAAGGACATCACACAACACCCAGTCATCACGAGGCACTATCATTTTAGTCGATGACTTTCCATCAGTTAGGAAGAACTGTGACCTGCCAGGAAATTAAGAGTTTAGTCGCACAACTGTGATGATACTCCACAAGCATGCAATCTGCTTAGAAGTCGGTTTGAGGGACAGTATCAAAAGCCTTTTCGAAACCTATAGATATGGAATGGGTTTCAGATACCTTGCCAATAGAACTCGAAACGCCATGAGAATTAATAGCTAGCCGTGTTTCATAAGAAACCGAATACTTGCTGACTATGTGTCAAAAGATAATTTCCCATCTGATTAGTCCTGTTTCCTTGCTTGATTATTGATGTGGCTCGTGCGACTTTCCAGTCTTTGGCTACGGATCTTTCGTCATGCGAACGGTTGTATCTGATTGTTAATTAGGAAGCTATTATATCAGCCTACTCTGAAAGAATCTAACTGGTATACAATCTGAACCGCAGGCCTTAGCTTGATTAAGTGATTTAAGCTGCTCTCTACACCGAGAATTCGGAAATATTTGCTTCATTTTCTTTGGCGAAGGAATCAGGAAAAACGTACGTATTTAGAAACTCCGCTTTAGTAGCACTGTCAACGGTAACAATACAATCGCTATCTCGCAGTGAGGGTACTGATTGTCATGCCGCTGATATACTTCACACGTGACCAGAAGCTCTTCGAATTTTCTGTCGGATTTCGCGACAGAGTTTCTGGTTCAGTCCCTCCGCTCGGTTCTGTGCCAGAGGTCTGCAATCGGCCCAGTCGACGATGCTGCATATCGTGAGCTCTGCCTTCATCTCCCACACAACACACTTCTTCACAAGTTCAGCTAGTCGCCCTAAACCAGAGACAGTCTCTTCCGATCCAAAGTGGCACACATCATTAGTACGGACATGAGCCACCACCTGCAGTTGGCTCCACCCTATGCTGTTCATGGCATCCGGGAGGACCCGTTCGGCAACTTGCATGACTCTCCCAGTATGCATACTGGATTTCTTCCTCTCCTTGGCAGCCATATTCCTAAGGGGCTTCATTACGCACCTAACACTGGAGCTCCCAACTATCAATAATCGCACCTCTGTGATTGCCCGGATCTTAGCACAGAACAAGGTAGTCTTTTTTGTTCACACGAGACCGCCAAAATAGGGTATTTGACTGTTCTCTGGAAATTGTCTTAAATGATTAATTATGTCATTTTATGCTCCTAACATTCTTTTCCCTCTGGAATTGCAGTATTATTATATAAAAATGGAAATGAAATTAAAATAATTTGAAAGCCCGCTAAAAAGTTTAATTCGAATCATGTGATGCCTCTGACATCACAGGCTAGCTCGCTACTCCTACTGTCATAATGCCAATTCATAGTGATATTTTGTTTCCGAATTTACGCTTAGGAAAATGGATTACAAAATTTTGTGTAGTACCATACTCTACAAATACGTGTATAAAGACTCCTGAGAAGTTGTATTTGAGTGTTCCAGGGTATGCTAAGATGCATAAAATATGGTTGCACTGTACCGGGAAATTGCCACCACGTCGACGAACAAGTTCACCAACTTAATTCAAAAGTGACGATCTGGCATTAAGTCGATTCGATAGCAAATGACAAAAACGGGCGGATTTCTTAGGATTTTACTACATATGAACACTTTTCACATTCTCCCGTGCAACGTGGCTGCTAGACCTCCCTTCATGCAAAATCGTAAGGTCTTAGCTCATGTCCAAGGCACCAAGGCCGGCTAAAAAGTCAATAATTGATAAGTAAAAGTTGAATTGTACTGCTTCTTACTGGCTATTACAACTTAGAAGCTTCTTCTGTGTTTTACTATGGTGCTTTCAGTGTCTCCGGATGCCGCAGCACGCCACATAGCTTTGCAGACGAGAAGTGTAACCGCTTCATAGAGAAGAGCGGCCAAAGTGACGATCTGGCATTAAGTCGATTCGATAGCAAATGACAAAAACGGTCGGATTTCTCAGGTTTTTACTACATATGAACATTAACTTACCTACGAGATACGCTCGCCCACTGTTAAACGAGAGATAGAGTCATTCAACGAAATTAAACTCTTCGTGAAAATTATCGTTTTACCCAAACACCTTGGTTATTCGGTAGCTCAGGTGTTAATGTGGTAGAGAGTCGAATTTTATAATACGGTGTACACAGATCGTTGGTTCGAATCTAACCCGACAGAACATGTTAATTTATTTGTAAAAGGACTCGACAGTCCTCTCATATCACAATAATTCAAAAAGATATTTTTTCGCCAATGTCTCCACACACTTTTTGCTTTATTACAAACAATGTTTTTATCTTCTTACTGTCGAGCTATGACCCTTATTGTTTAAACATTTGCAGTTTCATCATCTTACATAAGGATGAAGTAAGTGTGCTAATTCACAAACATCACAGCCCTTGCGTCTGTGTCACAAGTACGTTGTATACGCTTTACATCTTTCCGTATAACCTCATCGTCCTACACAGCGTTGTACTGTCGGGATATGGTAATATATTCGCTACTAGCTATGCTTTCGAAAAAAGTGAACTGTTTCTTCGCAAAGTACATGCATTTATCTTCTGTTGTCCATTTCTCAGCTCAAGACTAATGTGTGGGCATATATAATACATTCCACAATTGAAACAACTGCTACAATCAGTTCCTTGTAACACTATTTTCGTATTTCATGTAAAACTTTTAAAAATACAAGACTCTACCAGTATTCGGACACATTACCTATTTAGCTGCACTCATGGGTTATCGGTTGCGCCAGCGATCGCCTGCTAGGGACAGGATATCTGCTAAGCGAGTTCTACACAAGAAATCAGTACGTCTTGTCACGAATAATTTTATTGTACATTGGGTCGTAGCTCACTCTAGTTATAATATACGGGCCCATTTGTATATGTTCTAGAATTTCTTATCTTTGAACGAGTTTAATGATGTTGCAGGAAGCAGGGAAACGAATGTCCGTCTTTGCACATATCTCCGCTCTAAGTGGGTGAAGCATAAACGCATCAACTTTCGCAAGGCTTCCACTATCAGCACTCATAAAATTCCTTTCTATTTCACTTAAAAGTTGTACTTGCGTTTTTCATCACTAAATAGCTAAAATGCTGGTAGAAAAAGTACGTAAAAACCTCGTAAGTTAAGCTAACGCTTCTATACCACACGTACAGCTTCGTCTTACTCCTAGCCAGTGATGTCACCAGAGCATCAGCCATTAACAGAGCGTTTTCGATCACGTGACCAGATCTTGAAATTTAATGATTTTTATGCTCTAATTACATAAAAATAACAGATATTGTATGAGAATATTGAGCGTAAATGCTATTTAAATGTTATAATCAATCAAAATAACAACAATTCAAACCATGTTTTTAACACACGAAAATATCCTATTGCGAGTGCTGTATGCTGTGCAGTTTGGCACATGAACGGTAAAAATAATAATTTGAGAGACCCGATTTCAAAATGAAAATCGAAGTACTGCGTGTAAGGAATTAAGTATTGCCTATTAAGTTATGGTATAATGTACAGGTGAATAGGAATGTGTATGTAATAAAAGCAGCGCAGGTGAATTCGACTCTACTGTCGACCGGAGGATAATCGAAATTCTTTGTTGCCATGTAGGTGTTCAAAATGGAGCGTGTGTGCATATCACCAGTGCAGGTTTCAAGTCTAGGGCTTTCAGTTCGCCTTATGCCTTCGTGTCAGCATAATTCGGAAGTGAGTGCCGTTGTTCGCGTTCTGCTAGTTTGTGGTGCAATTAGCAGTGTACTTCGTTATTGTGGTAGTCCGTCATATACACTCCTGGAAATTGGAATAAGAACACCGTGAATTCATTGTCCCAGGAAGGGGAAACTTTATTGACACATTCCTGGGGTCAGATACATCACATTATCACACTGACAGAACCACAGGCACATAGACACAGGCAACAGAGCATGCACAATGTCGGCACTAGTACTGTGTATATCCACCTTTCACAGCAATGCAGGCTGCTATTCTCCCATGGAGACGATCGTAGAGATGCTGGATGTAGTCCTGTGGAACGGCTTGCCATGCCATTTCCACGTGGCGCCTCAGTTGGACCAGCATTCGTGCTGGACGTGCAGACCGCGTGAGACGACGCTTCATCCAGTCCCAAACATGCTCAATGGGGGACAGATCCGGAGATCTTGCTGGCCAGGGTAGTTTACTTACACCTTCTAGAGCACGTTGGGTGGCACGGGATACATGCGGACGTGCATTGTCCTGTTGGAACAGCAAGTTCCCTTGCCGGTCTAGGAATGGTAGAACGATGTGTTCGATGAAGGTTTGGATGTACCGTGCACTATTCAGTGTCCCCTCGACGATCACCAGAGGTGTACGGCCAGTGTAGGAGATCGCACCCCACACCATGATGCCGGGTGTTGGCCCTGTGTGCCTCGGTCGTATGCAGTCCTGATTGTGGCACTCACCTGCACGGCGCCAAACACGCATACGACCATCATTGGCACCAAGGCAGAAGCGACTCTCATCCCTGAAGACGACACGTCTCCATTCGTCCCTCCATTCACGCCTGTCGCGACACCACTGGAGGCGGGCTGCACGATGTTGGGGCGTGAGCGGAAGACGGCCTAACGGTGTGCGGGACCGTAGCCCAGCTTCATGGAGACGGTTGCGAATGGTCCTCGCCGATACCCCAGGAGCAACAGTGTCCCTAATTTGCTGGGAAGTGGCGGTACGGTCCCCTACGGCACTGCGTAGGATCCTACGGTCTTGGCGTGCATCCGTGCGTCGCTGCGGTCCGGTCCCAGGTCGACGGGCACGTGCACCTTCCGCCGACCACTGGCGACAACATCGATGTACTGTGGAGACCTCACGCCCCACGTGTTGAGCAATTCGGCGGTACGTCCACCCGGCCTCCCGCATGCCCACTAGACGCCCTCGCTCAAAGTCCGTCAACTGCACATACGGTTAACGTCCACGTTGTCGCGGCATGCTACCAGTGTTAAGGACTGCGATGGAGCTCCGTATGCCACGGAAAACTGGCTGACACTGAAGGCGGCGGTGCACAAATGCTGCGCAGCTAGCGCCATTCGACGGCCAACACCGCGGTTCCTGGTGTGTCCGCTGTGCCGTGCGTGTGATCATTGCTTGTACAGCCCTCTCGCAGTGTCCGGAGCAAGTATGGTGGGTCTGACACACCGGTGTCAATTTGTTCTTTTTTCCATTTCCAGGAGTGTAGAACAGGACAAATCGTAAAAGGCATAACACTGCCGACTGATCAACTGAAATTTATATACTGGGACATCGTTGATCGAGAGTAAGAAGTATCACGATAAAGGAAAGAAAGAAACAGCTGAAACGTCCCCTTAGAAAAATTATAAATGACTGTGCTTAAACTGACACACAATATTTTTAGCGCAACGCAATCTGACTTTGAAAAATCCCTACAAAAGAATGGCCCTGATTGACAATAACCTATACCTTTCATGAATCACTTACCCTAAAAAAATCTTCGTTACTCGAACTATTGTAATACTGCGAGCGCCACTACTGCCAGCTAAATAAAAGATTCTAACTACTGAAGGCACTAACTACTGATAGGCACAGTTAGCAAATGAAAGATTTTGATAGAGAACAAAAAATGTATTTACCTTAATAGTGTTCAAAAGTCATAATATATATAGCAGTTCATGACATCCAGTCTTACAAATTTACTGTCTCTGATGGACAAACGTCCAGATCATCCGCTCTTATAACTCCGCCATCTCTCGCCCCACAACCAGCAATGCTAGCGGCTCACCTCCAACTGCGCAACGCTACGCGCTGTTAACATCGAGCTGCCCAACACTACAATAGGAAACAACAGTGCAAACCAGCCACAGACTGCACACAGCACAGCCAGTGATTTTCATACAGAGCGCTACGTGGCGTTACCAATTAAAAAAAACCTAAACAGCCCACTTACACAGCTTTAACAAAATTGGCGAAAAATAATGTAGCTAACAAATTAACAATGGCCGATGTGTTTTCCTCATTCGAATCACACTGACAACTGTCGTTGCTAACCTCCGGAGCGTACGCATTGATGCGCCAAATCTGTGCAGGTAAACGTGTGGTTGAAATCTGGAACGTGTGCGGGGTCCTCCTCATTTTTACAGATCGGAATAACTCAACGCATTAACTTTATTTTACCTCAATTTACTATCAAAAAGAGGAAGGAGGTTACGGAGTGGAAGACGTAATAACGATTGGAGTCAACTACACTGCATCTTGTATCCCCTTGCCATTTTTACACTCAATTTACCATTCAGCAGGCAGCAGGGTAATCACTTGTAATGTACATCCGACGTGCAGTATTTAATGAAAATCATACGGCTACAACTAAGGCCCATAATGTTTGAATTAAGTTCCTTCTTACTGTCAAATCTGAACAGACCCGCTTTCAGGAATAAATTATTCTACGTGTATCTAATAAGAAGAATTACAGAATGTACCGAGTCGTTATAATTAAAGTGCAGCTATTCACAGAGTTTTATTGAGGGCTGTAATTATCGTATGGCAGCTAAACTTGGTAGATATTCTAATATGTTAATGCAAATACGATTTACGTTGGAAAAAAGTAGTTCCAGTTTTGGCCACAGGTGCAAATCTGGCGCTGTGACTGCAACGAAGGCGTATATGTAATGGATTGCGAACGGAACGTGGGTAGAAAAGATCAAACGAGTGAGAAAGTCATAACGTCTATGTTATTACTAACCACCAATTACAGAACTTGTGCAATATGTGCACTGGAGCTGTCGACGAGATGCTGCCAGCGCCACTAACTTTTTCGAGCATAGATAGGTGCTGCATTAACGCATTAGAATGTCTACCACGTTTTGCTGTCATAGGATATTTACAACCAACACTAGACCTGTGTGAGTAGCTGCACTTTAACTGTAACCACCTGAAAGTGGATAAACGTGGAACTCCAAATTCAAAGACTGGGAGTTCAATCTTCAGTCCACCTCATTAAGTTTTTCCTGGTATTCAGCTTCTTTCACCTCTGGCATATGCGAAAATGACAAGTTACGACGTGTTTCGGAGCCCTCGATGAAGTGTAGGATCCCAAAACCCACTGGATAAGTCTTTACATGGTTGGACGAAGGGAAGTGCAACGAACTACCTGAGAGAAGAATATACATAGTCAAGTAACGCAGTATCAAATCAAACTTCATGCGCGGGGGGGGGGCAATTTTATTTAAGTAATCAATGAGACCAATTATATATCGAAACCGGTCATACGTGAAATAAACCAACAAACGCAGACTGACGACTGGAGATTACTTACTGTTAAGTGCTGTCTCTGATGGGGAAGTTGTTTGACTGTGTAGTACTACACCACTCGATTTAAAGGGAAACGTGCGCCTGACTTCCGTAGCCGTCGCGGGTGGCTGCCCTGTGCAGCATCGTGCTCTCCTGGACGCAAACACCGTGACCGGCTCAGGGGCCAACGGACGATATTCGAGCAAGCCGCCTCCACGCCGTGAGGTTGGCGACACTGCACCGTTGCCGCACAGCCTCGCGTGCGCTCCAGCTAGCGAGGCAAAAGTTTTTTGTGTACCTCCTTAATTTGCGAGTGTTCCACAGCGCACTGTCTGGCAGTTGCGTCTCTTGAATAAATTTTCAAGGTAGACGAGTGCTGCTGTTGTGTCAGACCCACAAATACTTCGATTATTTTATCTTCTGTAACGCCATCTGTCTTCTGGTTATCGTGTAGTCTATTTGCCGTCGACCTGCACCTAGCACTATTAGGTGTGTAAGTATTCCTTACTTTTCCCTTAACACTGTTTTACCATCAATACACGAAAAGTCTGTTAATGTTTTTACCGATTATGCCAACACAAAACATATATTCAGATAGATATGACATCTGTGTAGATTTCCAAGAGGAACTGGACACGAACACAACCTTAGACGAGTACCTGTTCGCCTACTGAACCAAACTGTATTCCGTAAGACGTTTGTAATGTTTCTGAATTAGATCGCGGGGATGTCGCTAGCTTATCGATAGGTGACGATTACTTCAGTTTTCTAGGGCTACCAAGAAGCTCGTTAAGTTAAACAGAATCAAAGTATTTTGCTTTACCAATAAATTACATATGGTAGTTTCTCGACTTGATGGCATCAGAAGTCCACATATACGAGTAACAGGCGATGAACCCTTTCTCCACTCGGTGCGAATGCTAAACGAGGAAGAAATTTTCATCCCCAGAAGTTGGCCTTCAGTCCTTGTGGTTTCTAAACTGTGCTCCAACGCCTTTGTTAAAATTCACACTTCTTCGCATAAAAAAAAACACAAATAGATGGAGTGAGAGGCTGTTGAAACACTATACACCCGCACGCGAGCGTTGTCAGTTATTTGTGCTAAGCGGTTACTCTCATACGCAACACACACAGCAAAGGGACTCCTTGCGGATGCCTAGAAATAATGTGATAAGAGTTCGAATGAACAGTAAGAAGAGAAAAATGAGCATCTTTCTTAGTAGCTGCAGACACTCACACCTAAAATCTAGCAAAACGTAACCAATGTACTTAATAAAACGTGCAACATTAATGAGACATATGATTCCATTCCCTGAAACGTGTGAACATTACCGCACTAAGTCATGGTCGCATATACTAACACGAATTCTTTAGAGTTAATGGAAGAACTGATAGAAGCCGACCTCAGGAAATACCAGTTTGGATTCCGAAGAAATGTAGGCAATACTGCTCCTTTGACTCATCTTAGAAGATAGCTCGAGGAAAGGCAAACCTACATTTATAGCATTTGTAGACTAAGAGAACGCTTTTGATAATGTTAACTGGAATGCTCTTTTTGTTGTTCTGAAGGTAGCAGGAGCAAAATACAGGGAGCGAAGACTATTCACAGTTAGTATAGAAACAAGACGGCAGTTAATAAGAGTCGAGGGACACGAAAGGAAGCAGTATTTGACAAGGTAGTGAGACAGGGTTGTAGCCTATCCCGGGAGTTATTCAATCTGTACGTTGAGCAAGCAATAAAGTAACCAAAGAAAAATTTGGAGTTGGAATTAAAGTTCCGAATGACTTGACGGAAAAGCGGAAATGGATGCGTTACGACGCTGCTCAGAACCACTTGTAGCGCTATGATTGCGAAGGAGAGGCTTTCTTAGGCCGTATCGTAACACTGGATGAGACATGGGACGCCATCGTATGAGCCAAAACTAAAACGCCAATCCAACGAATGGTGTCATTCTGGGTCGCCCCGAAAGTCGAAAGTGCGTCAGAGCTCCAGAACGGTGAGAGTTGTGGCGATTCGCATGTATGACTGTGATGATGTTATCCTAACGCATTACGTTCCTCCACCACAGACGGTCAACGCACAGTGTAACTGTTCGTTTTTTGGAGCATCACCTGCAACCAGCATTGCGAAAGAAGCGGCGACGCTATCTGTTACGTGGTATCACGTAAAATTCCGCCAGTGCGGACGGTATTTGCTTCGTGATACATTACCCGAATTAAAATGGACCGTTTACCAATTGCGGAAAAGGTCGATATCGTGTTGATATGTGGCTATTGTGATCAAACTGCCCAACGGGCGTGTGCTATGTATGCTGCTCGGTATCCTGGACGACATCATCCAAGTGTCCGGACCGTTCGCGCGGATAGTTACGTTATTTAAGGAAACGGGAAGTGTTCGGCCACGTGTGAAACGTCAACCACGACCTGCAACAAATGATGATGCCCAAGTAGGTGTTTTAGCTGCTGTTGCGGCTAATCCGCACATCACTTGCGGACAAATTGCGCGAGAAACGAAAATCTCAAAAACGTCGGTGTTGAGAATGCTACATCAATATCGATTGCACCCGTACAATATTTCTATGCACCAGGAATTGATTGGCGACGACTTTGAACGCCGTGTACAGTTCTGCCGCTGGGCACAAAAGAAATTACGGGACGGTGACAAATTTTTTGCAGCGTCCTATTTAGCGACGAAGCATCATTCACCAACAGCGGTAACGTAAACCGGCATAATATGCTCCACTGGGCAACGGAAAATCCACGACGGCTGCGACAAGTGGAACATCAGCGACCTTGGCGAGTTAATATACGGCGCGGCATTATGGGAGGAAGGATAATTAACCCCCATTTTATCGATGGCAATCTAAATGGTGCAATGTATGCTGATTTCCTACGTAATGTTCTACCGATGTTACTAAAAGATGTTTCACTGCATGACAGAATGGCGATGTACTTCCAACATGATGGATGTCCGGCACATAGTTCGCGTGCGGTTGAAGTATTATTGAATAGCATATTTCATAACAGGTGGACTGGTTGTCGAAGCACCGTACCATGGCCCGCACGTTCACTGGATCTGACGTCCCAGGATTTCTCTCTGTGGGGAACGTTGAAGGATATTTGCTATCGTGATCCACCGTCAACGCCTGACAACATGCGTCAGCGCACTGTCAATCCATGTGCGAACATTACGGAAGGCGACCTACTGGCTGTTGAGAGGAATGTCGTTACACGTATAGCCAAATGCATTGAGGTTGACAGACATCATTTTGAGCATTTATTACGTTAATGTGGTATGTACAGGTAATCACGCTGTAACAGCATGCGTTCTCAGAAATGATAAGTTCACAAAGGTACATGTATCACATTGGAACAACCGAGATAAAATGTTCAAACGTTCCTACGTTCTGTGTTTTAATTTACAAACCCTACCTGTTACCAATAGTTCGTCTAAAATTGTGGGCCATATGTTTGTGACTATTACAGCACCATCTATCACAAAGCGAAAAAATTGGTCCAACTAAAACATTCATATTTCTTTACGTACTACACGAATATGTAATTAAAATGGAGGTTCCTATTTAAAAAAACGCAGTTGATATCCGTTTTACCTATGACAGCGCCGTCTTGCAGGCCAACCATAGCGCACTTCTGGTTCCCCCCTTCAAGGTAGACAAGTTTCGTTCTTTGTAGTTTTTTTGTTTGACGCTTATTTCGTGAGATATTTGGCCCGGTCACGATCAGTGGACCACCCAGTATACTCGTCATACAACGAATATAATCGTACTACTCACTGCCATGCAGACGTCACCTTAAACGAGTATACGGGAACACAATTTCGTAACCGAGAGTTCGCTTACAGGGCGTTGTTTTCACTGTCTGAATTGTCACTCGATGCTTGGCAAAATGCAAAAAATAAAAATTATTGCAGAACATCACACGGGTGTTTTTCTCTGTGACCTTTGTCAGTTCTTGTATGATGCAAAAGACGGTTTCATACTGAGACTAGGAGCGCTGTTGAGTCAGCGCCGGTGTGAGCTGCAGGAGAAGTAATTAAAACACGAAGGCTGCGCTGCAAGGCTCCTGAGAACGAAGTGGTTCGTAAACAAAACGAACAACAAACCGCACTGGGCTGGTTCCGAGGCACCTACAGCGCCACAGCTGCATTCGATCAGATGCGACGCGCCGCTCTGATTACCGCTGTAAGCGATAATCATCTCTCTGGTGAGACAAGGACATTACAGGCAAGGTCAAAGTACTGATTACAAAAAATCCGCTGCGATTGCAAATAGAAACCGGATGCTGACCTAGGTTTCGGCGCGGATAATCACGCCTTCTTCGGAGCACACTAAAACTACAAACTGCCTAAAGAGGCATGGTCCAACATTAATACAGAACGCCCAAAAGGGCAAAAGACTCGCGTAAAATGTAAAATAGCTGGGTGCTTGTGTACCGTGTCAATAGCTGTATTTAGCTCAAACGTCAGAAGCGTGCTTCCTCACCCCAGCCGACGTTCGGTAGGCCGCGGGCTCTAAGGTAAACTGAGACCGTTCTGTATTAATGTTGGACCATGCCTCTTTAGGCAGTTTGTAGTTTTAGTGTGTTCCGAAGAATGCGTGATTATCCGCGCCAAAACCTAGGTTAACATCCGGTTTCTATTTGCAAAAAAATGGTTCAAATGGATCTGAGCGCTATGTGACTTAACTTCTGAGGTCATCAGTCGCCTAGAACTTAGAACTAATTAAACCTAACTAACCTAAGGACATCACACACATCCATGCCCGAGGCAGGATTCGAACCTGCGACCGTAGCGGTCGCTCGGTTCCAGACTGTAGCGCCTAGAACCGCACGGCCACTCCAGCCGGCTTGTGTTTGCAATCGAGGCGGATTTTTTATAATCATTAAATTATCATTAAATCATTAAAATTATTCACGATTGCTGACGCGCTGCAATGTTACATGTACATTAACTCAAAGTACACTAACTCTTTTGAAAAATGCAACACCAAGGAGGATGTGAGTGACTAAAATGGACGTATGCCATAACAACGCAGTGAATAAAGGACCCACACACTTGAGTGTCAGATGGCAACAATCGGTCGCTAGGTCGAGCGACCAGTCTTTGATCTCACATGTGGATTGCGCCGATGGATCGCCAATCGCTTGAAATCGTAAGCAATCCGATGAATCGCCGCCGACGACGACTTATTTATCGAATAAGCGCTGTTGTCTAGTTTCGTTTGTTTCCTTATGGCCTAATGGAGTAAGTACATTTGTGAAATTATTTTGGGAACAGGTATCAGCCTGAACAGTGTAGCCAAAGCCGGAGTTGTCACGTTATGATGGCATATTTTCTTGTGATTAGCGTTTAGAATCTCGTGTCGTAGAATTAGAAATTCGTGTAAAATTAACAGTATATCCTCTTTAGTCATATACTGAGAACCCGTATATGATAAAGTATGTCGATGAAAGTCCAGTGGCAACCAGGCACAATCTGGTGTTGGTTTACTTTATCGAATATGCAAACCGTTACCGGTTTGGAATTTACACATTCATCCTCAGGCGGTGTGCGTGCTTTTATAACACATGAGACACTGCTTTACTGGTGAGCCGCAGTGAAACGAGCACCTGGGGCATTCCTTTTGTCTCTAACGAATAACAGTAACATTGTTCTTGAGATTTCTATGTATTCACAGTCGTCATTATTATTCGCGTTTGTTGGACAAAAACACACATTATACAGACGAACCACGTGCACTTAAAACAACACCTTGAGCGCCCGCTGCTCCGATCGCGTAGACTGCACGCAGAGATCTTTTTTTACTTAATCGAATTTTTATGTTGTCCACGAATTGCAACACCTTCTAAGCTTTTCACGCTAAGTAAGGCCATATATGAATGGTCTTTTCCGAATGTACTTCTGGCCAAAAAGCCATTATGGTAGCTGGAATCAAAGTTTTTGTTGATCACGCCTTTTGCGTTCCTGTAGAGATATTTCTATAGCAACTTTCATCCCCTAACAAGTATTCCTTTACACGTAACCGAGAAGTGAAGTACCAATTTTCATAGATTTAGCTTTGAAACTTTTTTTTCGTAATGTAACGAAATAGTTTCTTAAAAATTTTCATCCCCTATGCACTCCCTTAGGGGTTGAATTTCCAGAAACACTGAAATGCCTTTTTTTTAAATTTCTAACCGAGAAGCCAAATACCAATTGTCATAGATGCAGCCTTAAAAATCCTTTAGTAATTATTTATTCCTCTCAGTGGTTGAATTTCCAAAAATGCTGAAACACATATCTTTTTATTTTCTGATCGAGAGACCAACTACATGTTTTCGTAGTTCTAGATTCAAAATTCCGTTAATAGTGACATACTTTCAAAAAGCCTTCCATCCCTTATTTCACTCCTTTAAGAGTGGAATTTCGGGCACCCCTTCTTAAACGACGCCTAGAGTATAAGATCCACACCGTTTCCCAACTTCAAGTCTATCCTTAGCAGTTTGGACTGGGCGATGATAGTAAGTCAGTGAATCAGTCTGGCCCTACTTCACCCCCTTAGGGGTTGAATTTCCAAAAATTTCATAACGAACACAGAAGCCACATATTAATTTTAAAAGATTTAGCTTTAAAAATGTTTTCGTAATGAAATACTTTCATAAGACGTTTCACCGCTATTTCATCCCCTTAGGGATTGAATTGCCAAAACAGTGACATATGTATGTTTTATTTCTAACAGAGAAGCCAAATACAAATTTTCATAGATTTAGCTACACAAATGTTTGTACTGTGTAATACTTCCGTAGAAACTTTCACTCGCCTGCCACCCCATAGGTGTTGAATTTCGTAAAACAGTGAAACATGTATTTTTTTATTTCTGAGAAGCCGAATTTAAATTTTCATAGTTAGCTTTAAAAATGCTTTCATAATAAAATATTTTCATCACCTTTTTCACCCCATTGGGGGTTCACCTTCCACAAACCACGTATTTTCTAATTTCTAACCCAGAGGTTAAATACCAATGTTCATAGTTGTTACTTTAAAAATAGTTGAGCAGTTCTTTAATAATAACGATATATTAAAAAAAAACCTTCATCCCTACCTGGAGCTAAATTTCCAAATATGTTGAAGCACATATTTGTTTATTTCTGGCCGCGAAATTAAATACCAATTTTCGTAGGTGTAGCTTCAAACTTTCCTGTCTAGCGACATTTTTCAGAAGAACACATCATCCCCTATTTCAACACCTTATGGTTGGAATTTCGAAAAATCTGTTATTAAACGGCGTCTACAGTATAGGATCCATACATTCTCCAAATTTCAAGTTCGTACCCTTAGCGGTTTGGGCCGGGCGATGATGAGTTAGTCATCGGTCAGGATACTGTCTTTCACATACAGAGAAGAGCAGCACCTGAGGATCACACATCAACAACTACAGAGTGAATCTGAAGTCCACTGCCATTTTGGTATAAGGGTTTCACTGTCCCCGGCGACTCGCTACAGTCTCTTAACTCTATACCAGTATTTCGTATGGTTTCTTACCTCACTTGCTTTGTACCGCGATTATTTAAAGAATCGAACTCCCATGTACAAAAAAATGATTTAATATGTTCAATTTTTTCCTTTATGCGAGAAAAAATTTAAGAAGGATTTGAAATTATTCTTAAAATTGGTTTGAAACCGCTAAGCGCTCTCATACTGACACTCTTGATGAATATATAAACTGGGTAATTTACGCTCCATTCTAAGCAATAGCTGCTTTTTACCAGTAACACTGTTTTACTTCGAAATCCTTCCGTGGAACTCGTGACAGGATAATACTCAATACAGAATAAATACACAATTCGGGCTGCAAACAAAAATAGAGGACACAGATATAACAAAGGCGTCGGTTACTATGTCTCCTTATTCCTCTTCATACTTATTCCTCGCATTTATGTCGTTAGATTGGAACGGGTCTTCTTTACTTCAACCCTAAAAAGTATTATAAAAGCTCAACAGGCCGGTCTTGCAAATATTTGGCGGCACATTACCATAGAAACCCGGTCATGTCCGGCTAAAGCCGGACACCTGACAACCCTAACCCGAACAACTTCTGACAGCTTGTCGGTGGAGTTCTGCTTCATCCTGTGTAAGAAGTAACTTGACCTTCGTTCGTGTTGATTTTGGTTTTTGAGACATTGAACGATTTTGTCTAGGTACCTGTGGTTGTGCCTTAACAGATAATTAAGGTTGTAAGCGACGGTGCAATCTTAACAACCTGGAATCCGAACAAGGTAGATTTCTTTTTTTACACGAATTAAAATTGTCACCGAGTAAAGTCTAGTCCTTCCCCATGAACCATGGACCTAGCCGTTGGTGGGGAGGTTTGCGTGCCTCAGCGATACAGAGGGCCGTATCGTACCGTAGGTGCAACCACAACAGAGGAGTATCTGTTGTGAGGCCAGACAAACGTGTGGTTCCTGAAGAGAGGCAGCAGCCTTTTCAGTAGTTGCAGGGGCAACAGTCTGGATGATTGACTGACATGGCCTTGCAACATTAACCAAATCGGCCTTGCTGTGCTGGTACTGCGAACAGCTTGAACAAGGGGAAACTACGGCCCTAATTTTTCCCGAGGGCATGCAGCTTTACTCTATGGAAAATCTAGTTAAGGAGTTTTGCTATTTGGGGAGCAAAATAACTGATGATGGTCGAAGTAGAGGGGATATAAAATGTAGACTGGCAATGGCGAGGAAAGCGTTTCTGAAGAAGAGAAATTTGTTAACATCGAGTATAGATTTAAATGCCAGGAAGTCGTTTCTGAAAGTATTTGTATGGAGTGTAGCCATGTATGGAAGTGAAACGTGGACGATAAATAGTTTGGACAAGAAGAGAATAGAAGCTTTCGAAATGTGGTGCTACAGAAGAATGCTGAAGATTAGATGGGTAGATCACATAACTAATGAGGAGGTGTTGAATAGAATTGGGGAGAAGAGGAGCTTGTGGCACAACTTGACTAGAAGAAGGGACCGGTTAGTACGACATGTTCTGAAGCATCAAGGTATCACAAATTTAGCATTGGAGGGCAGCGTGGAGGGTAAAAATCGTAGAGGGAGACCAAGAGATGAATACACTAAGCAGATTCAGAAGGATGTGGGTTGCAGTAAGTACTGGGAGATGGAGAAGCTTGCACAGGATAGGGTAGCATGGAGAGCTGCATCAAACCAGTCTCAGGACTGAAGACCACAACAACAACAACAACAACAACAACAACAACAAAGTCTAGTAAACGAGAAAAAAAATTTAAATAAAATGTTGGTCGGGCCCCAGGATTATTCTAAACATTCGTTCAGCCACAACCATCTATGATGCTTGGTGTGAAATACTGAATTTAAGGAGTGACATCTGTAAATGCATGGTAATCTCGATATAGAATGGTATTCTCTACGAACTGTTGTGAGTCAATTCCACTGCTGCTGTTGGAGGGAGACACGCCACTCCTGACGCTTTTACAGCGTTGGGTTTTCCGTTGACGACCGTTGCTGCTTGTACTACCGGGCAGGCCAGCTCGCGCACGCCCCCTCTACCTCTCCCTCCCCCTTCCCCCTTCCTCCACACCTGACGCCACGGCCGCACGCCCGGCAGTACAGGACAGGTATCCCAAGGTCACCGGAGCCAGGGCCCCTCCCCTGCGTTGCTCCGCCACATCTCGCCCCTCCACAACCACAGAACAACACAGCCCAACTGTTCCGCTGTTCCACAGTCGGATGCGAAACCAAGCTCTCCATGCTCTCCATGCTCTTTGAAAGCCGTACACGCTGTGCGCTCTGCTTGCATTCCGCAGTATTACATTTTTACATATTTTAAATCTATAAATATTGTGGTCTTCAGTCCGAAGCAGTATGAAGCAGATCTCGAAGCTACTCTACGCTGAGCACGCCTTTTCATCTCCGAATAACAACACCAACCTCTATCCTTTTAAACCTTCTGTGTTCATCTCCTGGTCTCCCTTTGTAATTTCACCTCTTCCCCCTACACTTCCCTCCAATTGGCTATTCCTTAAAGTGTATGAAAGTGTCCTATCAACCGGTCCCTACTTTTAGTCATGTTGTGCAAATTTCTCTTTTTCAGAAACGCTTTTCTTGTCATTACCAATCTATATTTTATATAATTTCCACTTCGGCCATCATCGGTCATTTTACTGCCCAAATAACATAATTAATTAACTACTTTTAGTGACTTGTGTCCTTGTTTAATTCCCCGAGCATCCTCTGATTTAATACTACATTTCATTAACCTTGTTTTGCTTTTGTTGATGTTCATCTCATAGCCTCCTTTCAAGACAAAGTCCACTCCGCGCAACCGATTTTCCAAGTCCTTTGCTGTCTCTGAAAGAATTGCAGTGTCATCGGCAAACCTCCAAGTTTTCTATTTCTTCTCCGTGAACTATCATCTGTATGTGAAAGTGTTAAGCTATGCTCTGTGTGCCAGACAATTACACTTCCAACAAAACTATAAGTAAATACACTAATCAAATAAACTAAACTTGCAATTTACTTAAAGAACACAGTAAAATACCCTGAAGAGCCAAAGAATCTGGTACACCTCTCAATTGACGTACAGGGCCCCGGTGAGCACGCAGAAATGCCGCAACAAGACGTAGCGTGGCCTAGACTAATGACTGAAGTAGTGCTGGAGGGAATTGACACCATGAATCCTGCAGGGCTGTCGTTAAATCCATAAGAGTAGGACGACGTGGAGGTCCCTTCTGAGCAGCACATTGCAAGGCATCCCAGATATGCTCAATAATGTTCATGTCTGGGGAGTTTGGCAGCGAGCGGAAGTGTTTAAACTTAGAAGAGTGTTCCTGGAGCCACACGGTAGCAGTTCTGCTCGTGTGGGTTGTCGTATTGTCCAGCTGGAATTGCCCAAGTCCGTCGGAATGCACAATGGACATGAATGGATGCAGCTGACCTGTCAAGAGTCGTATCTAGACGTATCAGTGGTCCCATATCATTCCAAGTGCTCACCTCTTACACCAATACAGAGCATCCCCCAGGTTGGACAGTTCTCTGCTGACATGCAGGGTCCATGGATTCATGAGGTTGTCTCCATACCCATACATGTCCATCCGCTCGATCCAGTTTGAAACGAGACTCGTCCGACCAGGCAACATGCTTCCAATCATCAACAGTCCAACGTCGGTGTTGACTGGCCGTTGCGAGGTGTAAGTATGGAATCGCGCGACCGCTACGGTCGCAGGTTCGAATCCTGCCTCGGGCATGGATGTGTGTGATGTCCTTAGGTTAGTTAGCTTTAAGTAGTTCCAAGTTCTAGGGGACTGATGACCTCAGCTGTTAAGTCCCATAGTGCTCAGAGCCCTTTGAACAATTTAGATGCCGTGTCCCATCGCTCGCGCTCCGACTACAACATCACGTTCAAACTCACTTAAATCTTGATAATCTGCCATTGTAGCAGCAGTAGCTGATCTAACAACTGCGCCAGACATTTATTGTCTTAGATAGGCGTTGTCAACCGCAGCGCCGTATTCTGCCTGTTTACATATCCCTGTATTTTAATAGGCAAGCCTATACCACTTTCCTTGGCGTTTCGATACGTAACGTGACTGGCACATACAAGCAAACGAACCTGATCACACTTCAGGTTAATATAATGTACATGTAACTGGTATGCACCTGAAGAAGGAAGCATGCTTTCGAAACGCCTCATATTTATTAAATATTAGTAATAAAGGTGACTGCAGCAGTTGAAATTATTTCATACAATTACAACACAGTCGTAGTCCTCAAGACATTCCATATAACTGGCACGAGAATTGGTAAGACTGTGTACCTGTTTTTACAAACTAAAGCTTTCACTTTTCAGTTTTTGGCTGCTGACGATCCATGGACAACTTTACTGCACCTGTTAAAGCAAATTGTACCGATATGCCTCTTGGTACAAGGCGTTTGTTACGCTTTGATGGAAAGGCTTATGGAACTAATGAAGTTGGAAACGACTGTTGTGTTGTGCAGCAAAGCGGGAGATCCGTGTTCAAATGTCTCTCGTTCCCTCTCTTTTATTTATTTATTTGTTTTTGTTTCACGAATTTATGAACTGTCCGTAAGGTCACTGACTTGTCTGTTCACCTCCTGTAGTCTTGGCAATTGTCATACTATGCATTGGTTACATAATATGAGTCATGTGGTAAGAATATATTACCGTAGCAAATAAATGTGATGAATAGTGAGAAAAGGCGAGATGCCGCATAGAGCCCTCACAGAAATAAAAACAACAAATAAATGGATGAGAACTCTGTTACAACGAAGGAATGCAAGTATAACCTTCCAAAACGGAACTCAGGAGGCATAACGTGAGGTACTTGCGTAGAAGAAATAGGAGGTACGTATGTCTATAGGTCCTTTCCTCACACGTCGCTGTTGCAAACGGACGTTACACCACGACACAGGCACAAATTTGAATACAACGAACAAGGTCAACGACTGACATGAGAGTTCATAATTTTATGAAAAAAAATATGGGTACGAGGGAGATGTGATCTCCCTCTCCCCGTCGCAATCCAACGCCGTAGTGACCATCTTTTTGTTCTTTGTTTTTTAAGGAACTTCCCCGGCGCCCAAAGAGAGTTGTGGGGGCAAAGTAGGCAGGGGTCGCAACCCGAGGCCTGGCCACGATATCCCGTTCACACCCTTCAGAAACCAATGAAAGCGTAGGGAGCGTGGAGCAGCGGTACAATAAACATCTTTTATTTATTTTTCTTTTCGTTCATTTCTTACTTTATTTTTTTATTTATTTAGTTAGTTTTGGCATTAATTCAAACGACAATATCAGAAAAACCGGGGTCACGCGAGGAAGAGGGTGTAGCAAGACGTTTGACTAAGAAGAACATTCCGATTACCAGTGAATATATCGGTTCTAAGTGTGGAATCAACTCTTCCCAGCTCTGTGGTGGGCTAAGGAAGACACTGCAGAGGAAACTGAAGAAAAATTGTCTGTATCCTGGATTGCGGCTCTGTGACAGAGCGTTTCTAGGCGCTTCAATCAGGAACAGCGCTGCTGTTGCTGCTGCTGCTACGGTAGCAGGTTCGAATCCTGCCTCGGGCATGGATGTGTGTGATGTCCTTAGGTTAGCTAGGTTTAAGTACTTCTAGGGGGCTGATGACCTCAGGTGTTAAGTCCAATAGTGCTTAGAGCCACTCACTTTTGGATTGCGGACAACTGCACGGAGGCGATCATTAAATGGTTCAAATGGCTCTAAGCTCTGTGGGACTTAACATCTGAGGGCATCAGTCCCCTACACTCAGAAATACTTAAACCTAACTAACCTAAGGACATCACACACACATTTATGCCCGAGGCAGGATTCGAACCTGCGATCGTATCAGCAGCGCTGTTCCGGATGGAAGTGCCTAGAACCTCTCGTCCACAGCGGCCGGCTGGCGTTCATTAAGGAACTGCCAAAAGTCAAGGACACATTTCTCGCCATCAGCAAACAAGTAGTGTGTTGCATGTCCACAAATCCACCTCACAGAGTTCTTTGATTACGGGAAGTATCCCGCGTCCGGAAAGAGGAGCAGTTGAGTAGGTATCTGATGAGTCGTACGGGTTATTACCACGAAGCCATGGTCACGTACGTTCGCTCGATGTTGCACATGTTGATCTTGGACCGTTCACTGTTTCTATTTTGCTTTTTTTTGTTTAAAGTTTAGTACACCTTAGTCCTGTTTTCATGCTTGATCCATGTTATAGGCGGGCTATCGAATGAGCCATCTGTGGGGGGTGGGGAGTTTCCCTTGTCAGTAACCAGGTGGAGCACAAGAGGCGGCTTGGTTTATTACTTCTCACAGCCGCCTCCAGGGTGCAGCACTGTCAGCTCGAAGCAGTGGCTGGACGCCTGGGATCCGAAACGAGAGCGCGGGTACCGCTAGGTGAGGCGGGGTGTCGTAGCGCAACCACGGGCCAGCCGCTGCCGCTGACTCGACGGTGAGTGCCCCAGTGTGCTGGCGGGCAGAAGAGTCGGGAAGTGCGCTCGGCTGGCGACCACCCCCGCAGGCAAGCGGCGGCAGGTGCCGTTAACGGCTCGCCACGCGCTTCCTGGGTTCAACTCACGCCGCGGCACGCAGATTTAAGAGTCCGGCCAAGAATAACAGCTTATGTCTTAGCGGTTATTATTTATTTCCTTTACAAACAGAATACAACCGTGCGAACAAATGTAACTCCTTTAGAGTAGGTGGTACGTGAGTGCCACCATTCCTCCTTGCTGTTTCATGCAGCATGAAGGTATTTTGTCGAACTACCCATCGTGCGTTTTGTTGTTGCCACAACGACCAAGAGAGGTCAGGAGTTGCATTGCTCCATGTAGTCCGTCTGTTGCGATTGTTATTTACCACGGCGTCCACAGTGTGCTACTGAATGTTTCCAAAATTGGAACAATAGCAAAATTATTCTCCTTCACAGGAAAGGGGATAGCAGAGCCGTAACTATGGAACTGTTACCTCCTATCCACATTGTAAACACATTCAATAAAATTATCACCAACCACACGAAAAAAAACAGTGGATTTCAATCAGGCAACTAAACAAGATGGCTGTACAAGTGGATACATCATAAAGGACTACTTGTAAGTCGCGAACGAAACTAAGGGATGAAACTATGAGTGTGTTTATACAGATAGCCCTTGATAAAAACGGCGTTGACTCGCCATCTTCTATTAGAGTCATCAGGATAGCACGATATTAAAAATTGGAATAAAGAACTTGAAAAGGACGTTCTATACCACTAAAACTATTCTCAGCAATCCTATTACAAGTTGTCAAAAATATAATCCAGTAAAAACGATAAGGAATACCTGTGAATGAAACGTATCTGTACAATCTTCGTTTTGCTGATGACGTTATACTGTTTACCTCTAGTGCAGATGAATTTCAGAAACAAATCTGTGGCGCTACGCCTGTGACGCCCAACACCAGACTGCGGTCTTCTTGGAAGCAGTAGACTTGAAGTGCTGTGAAGTCGGAGTTCTTGGCAGGGATCACTGAGGTAGAGACTGTCAGTCACTAGTGCCAAGAATAGACTTCTACAGTTATGAGGTAATTATGACTTTCATTTTCCCTGGGCTTTCTTGAGAATTGAACCGCTGTGTCCCTGAGAGCACTTTCCTGCAGATGGGTCACAATTGGAATTCTGCAAGCTACCTGACCCTCATCGAATGTGTCGATCGAGGTAAGATCTTTCGGGACACGGCAAGATCAACCAAGTCATTTAGTTGCTGTATACCAAAAGGCAAGAAAAGGCCGAGTGGACAACCAAATGGTTGATAGACACGTACAATTGAAAAACATACAGGAGCAACACAGGTGAGTATAGCTGAAGACTGTGATGGACTTTGTCCAGCAATGGAAACCAAATAGCTGAGGATCATATTATACACTGGCGGGACAAAACATGGCTTGCTGCTGTTGTGACCATAGAAGATTTTAATTTTTATCCTTGCTTTTGTGACCATAATAAGAGTCCCGGCTCCATAGGCAAACAGCCATCCGACATTAAGAAATAGTCTACCAGAACATAGGGACAAGATAAGCGGCGGAGGCTGCCAAGTATGGCTTGTTGGTCAAATAACTTAGTGTTTGATTTCCTGCCAGAGGAAGCAGCATGAATCAAACTTGCGCAATGGAAGCTGCAAACACCAGAGCGATAATACAGCAAGAGAGAGTGTCAGTCACACGCGGAAAAGACTTGTGTGGAACCAGATTAAGTTGCGTGCAGCTAGAAACAAAAGTGTCATGTGGAACCGAAGGCATTCTTGCGCAAGCCGACTAATTAGAAACGAGAATGTCGTGTGGAACCATAGGCGATCTTGTGCAATCCGATCACTTAGAAATGAAAGGGTCGTGTGCACCCAAGTACATGAGAAACGAAATAAAAGGCCAGGCAGAGGAATAGGTAGAAGCAGAGTTTCAGATGCAGATTCAGAGTCAGTGTCGGCAGTTTGGAGATTTCGCAGCTAGATGCCAGCGGGGCAGAGTAGGCCCATAGCACCCGATACAGCTGATAAAGACCAACTACGAGAAGACGGTGATAGACTCTGGTGGACACTCAGGAACTGCAGGTCAAGTAGGATTTTTAGAGTTTCACTGGAATAGTGTTGAACAGAGGCCGTCAGTCTTAGTCTCAATTACTTAGAGAGATTTCAGTGCTAACCAAGAACAAGTGATTGCTTTGTACTTGTTTTTTATTTGTACCGGCAAATAGCTTTGAAGTAGCAAGTCCAAATAAATAGACTGAATCTTACTAAGGGGTTTATGGTCCAACGCCTCACCTAAGTATATGTGAGAATAAACTTGATAGAAACTAACCAATCTTTTCTGCCTATTGCAATTCTGTAACCTATTTTCAGGGAACATATTTGCTTCAATCCAAGGAGATTCTCTCCCTCTCATCTGCGATAAAAAGGTTGACAGCAATTTATAGCTAACCCATTGTCGTTAACGTTCCGATTGCGCTAAGCAGTTCGCAATTACTTCATTCTGGTATAGTGAGGCTGTGCCGGGACGCGTGTTAGTCCACCTCTGGAACGCAATGCAGCAGAGACGCTGTGACGCACAGATTCGACATATCTTTCCGGAGGTATGTGGCACCAGACGTCTAAGCACAGGTCATACAATCCCCGTAAATTATGGGCAGGTGGTTTGTGAGATCAGATATAGTGCCCAGTAGCGTCCCAGAACGGTTCTGCCAAATTCACATCAGGCGTTTTTGATGATCAAGACATTATGGTGAGATCACTATTATGCTCCTCAAAGTACTATTCTGGCCTTGAGATACGGACAGTTGTCCTGCTGGAGGATGCCACTGCCGCCGGCGAAGACATCTGGTACGAAGGGGTACGGGTGCACCATATCAGTGTTCACGTAGTTCAAAGATACCATGCTGTCTTCGATAACTACCACACGCCTCACTTAAATCCAGGTGATGTATCTAGACACAACCATTGACCTGGTGTAACGAGAAACATGATTCATCATACCATGGACACGATTCCATTGATTAAAGGAATACTCTTGATGATTTCGTGCCCACTGCAATTGTGACTGACGATCTCGTTGAGACAGCATGGAAACACATACGGGTCGCTGCGGCGGAGCCATATGTTCAACTATGTGCTTCGGAACGCTTGTGTCTTCACCTCATTGTAATCTCTAGACAGATCTGCCGCAGATTGTTCCCTATCCTGCTTTACAGGGCGTGAAAGCCTCCGACGTCCACGGTCTGTGATGTGACGTAGGCGTTCATCATCTTGTCACCTCTCGTGGTTTCGCCGCCGTTCAACCACTTCCCACAGATGCTCACGGCAGTAGCAAGCCAACAGCAGACCAGCTTCGTTCCCGAGATGCTCCCTCCTAGGCGTTGGGTCATAAAAAAACTGCTCTTTGTCGAAGCTATTTGTGTCACTGGATTAGCACATTTGCAACTGGTACCATTTTTTTCTTCTCCGCTTATATACCTTTGAGCGGAAGTCCATGAATAGGTCATTGGCCACGACGAGTGGGTTGTCAGGGAGGGGGAACTGGAACAAAGTCCGTCCTATCCAGTATTGAACCCAGGACCTCTAGGGCTGGAGTCGAGCACTCTACCTGCTAGACCACCACGGCTGCGTTCATTCACAGTGACCACCTGTCAAAAGCCTAAATAACATCCTTTTGCAGTGCGGATCACTGCGAGACGCGCAAAAAGAGATTCAGATATGTTCTGGAAAGTACCTACAGGGATGTGCAGCCATGCCGATTCCAAAGCCATTGCCAGCTGAGCTAGGTTTCTCGGTTGAGGATCAATGGCGCGAACAGCCCGATCGAGGTGCTCCCACAGATTCTCGATTAGGTTTAAATCTGGGGGGAGTCTAGTGGTCAGTGGAGTACGCTTAACTCATCCTGGCGGTCTGCATACCGCACGTGTACCTTGCAAGATGTGTGACACGTTCCACTGTCTTGCTGAGAGATGCCATCTTGCCGAGGAAACAGTCTGGAACTGCGCGACCACTACGGTCACAGGTTCGAATCCTGCCTCGGGCATTGATGTGTGTGATGTTCTTAGGTTAGTTAGGTTTAAGTAGTTCTAAGTTCTAGGGGACTGATGATCTCAGATGTTAAGTCTTATAGTGCTCAGAGCCATTTGAAACTTTTTTTTTTTTTTTTTGCTGAGCAAAAACAAACTGCATGTAGGGCTGAACATGGTTCCCAAGGAATGATGCATACTTGCGTTGACCCATTGTGCCTTCCGGAATGACGAGATCACCGAGAACATACCGCAAAAAACACTGGACAGACCATAATGCCCTCTCCTACGTGTGGATCTTTCCGACGATTGTCGCAGGGTGTTTGCTTCATACGTGTCGGGCATTGTCCCATGGAGCATTAAACGTGATTCATCTGAAAACACCACCTGTCGCCATTCTGTGGATGTCCAGTTGCGTTATTCGCATAGAAAATTCTGACCTTCGTGAATGAACCAGGTGCCTGCTGCGGAGGCCCACACACAGCAACGTTCACTGAACCATCGTTCAGGGCACACTGTTCCTAGTCACTTGGTTCATCTGGATAGTGAGTTTCTCAACAGTTGCACATCCATTCGCCCGTACACATCTCCGCATCCGTCGTTCATTCTTGTCATCTACAGTCCATGGTGCACCACAGTTGGCCTTGGTTCCTGGCTTTGGGTAGCGCTGTTTTGCCATACACTGCATACTTTAAAAGCCAACGGCCTTGCCGCAGTGGTAACACCGCTTCCCGTCAGATCACCGAAGTTAAGCGCTATCGGCCTGCACCCTCACTTGGATGGGTGTTGGCCAGCGGGGTGCACTCAGCCCTTGTGAGGCAAACTGAGGAGCTACTTGATTGAGAAATAACTTCTCTGGTCTCGGAAACTGACATACGGCCGGGAGAGAGTTGTGCTGACCACATGCGCCTCCATATCCGCATCCAGTGACGCCTGTGGGTGAGGTTGACACGGCGGCCGGTCGGTACCGTTGAACCTTCATGGCCTCTTCGGGAAGAATTTAGTTTTAGTGTACTTTAACCACGGTGGCATGCGCTCAGTTTACAAACCTAGCCATATCAGAAATGCTTCCACCCTTGACCCGAAACACAATAATCATGCCCTTTTGGATGTTAGATAAAACACCCCGTCTCCGCTTACAACGACTACAATGTCGGCTGTGTGCCCTCCCTCCCCCAGATAGGCTTTATATATCTCCCACTGCCAGTGCTGGCACCTGCCGTCTGCTAGTGGTTACTATACGTCGACGTCGAACGTAGGTGGTGGTCACGTTAATGTGACTGAATCGTGCACTTTCCTTACCGAGACACAACAACAACGTGTTTCTTGTCAACGTCGCTTCTGTCGGCAGGTGTCCCAATTTGCGGCCAGAACAGTCCCTGCAGTGATTGCCCAATCGCCTTTTCTCTGCTTACGTAGCGTTTCAGCAGTGGACGACGCTTAGAGGCAGTTCTTGCCTTATCGAGTCAAGGGCACGGACGCGGGGAAAGCAACTATGGTACAATTAGAGTGGTGGAGATGTCAGCCAGTCACGATAACGCGGAACAACGCGGAAGTAGCGAGGCCGAAGCTGATGACGTGCATTCTGCGCTTGGGAAAGGTGTAGTCAGCAGAACCCGCTGCAACGGTTTGCCCAGTAGCGCTTCAGGAGGGGGTCTTGCAGGGAAGCCGGTAACGAGTGGCACCCAACCAAAGGTCCAATCCGTTACACGGTTATTACTACCCTTCAACACTCAAATTAATGTGGTTTAAACAAGTACGAGTAAAAATAAAAATGGATAAAATGGAACCCCAATTATAACGAGATAATAACATCCAAGGAATCTAATTTCTTTACCGGTTTCTGGCAGTTAGTGCCCTTCTTCAGTAGGTTATACATATCACATTAATTGCGAGTGTCAACCATATGATGCATACAGCAAAAAGGCATGCTCATGTGGTTTACAGCGTCTGCTTCAAATGGCTCTGAGCATTATGGGACTTAACATCTGAGGTTATCAGTCCCCTAGAACTTAGAACTACTTAAACCTAACTGACCTAAGAACATCACACACATCCATGCCCGAGACAGGATTCGAACCTGCGACCGTACCGGTCGCGCGGTTCCAGACTGAAGCGCCTAGAATCGCTGGCTACAGTGTCTGTACAAAATTAGTGTAAACAAGCGAAACAAAAAGTGCAGACATCATATAAGAACAGTAGGTAATCAGCTAATTAGCTACTGTTCTGGCATGTCTGCACTTGTTGTTTCGCTTGTTTATACTAATTTTGTACAGGGACTGTGAACGGCATGACCACGGCATGCATCTTGTGGTTGACACTCGCGAATAATACCTTCTGGAGAAGGGCACTAAGAGCTTGAAACCGGTAAAGAAAGATTTCCTGTATGCAACATGTAGCTTTTTATCTCGTTATATACGACTACTGTTGCTGAGGATGGATGAAATATTAAACAACCCAAATTAATAACTCGCCCCTCTCTCTATTCTCAGTTAACCAAGCACGAACAATATGCGTTAGCCGGAATGAGATTTTCACTCTGCAGCGGAGTGTGCGCTGATATGAAACTTCCTGGCAGATTAAAACTGTGTGCCCGACCGAGACTCGATCTCGGGATCCTTGCCTTTCGCGGACAAGTGCTCTACCAACTGAGCTACCGTAGCACGACTCACGCCCGGTACTCACAGCTTTACTTCTCCTCGCAGGAGCGCTTCTGTAAAGTTTGGAAGGTAGGAGACGAGGTACTGGCAGAAGTACAGCTGTGAGTACCGGGCGTGAGTCGTGCTTCGGTAGCTCAGTTGGTAGAGCTCTTGCCCGCGAAAGGCAAAGGTCCTGAGTTCGAGTCTCGGTCGGGCACACAGTTTTAATCTGCCAGGAAGTTTCAATATGCGTTAGGTTCCTGGCTCCAACTCTTGAACAATCTGAATGTAAAGCGGTGCTTTTTTTTATTCATTCACGTAACGAATACTTTTTAAGCAAACTGTTCCTCACGGCAACAGTAAAAAGCCTTTTTCAGGTTACATGAATGGTAGTTACTGGCACAAGAGACACACGTAAATATAGACAATCTTGTTGCTGCTCTGCTGTTGGGTTCATTAGAAAAGCTGATACACTCTACCAAAGCACGAAGAAGTTTTCCGTCGTCACAGGGGGACTCCTGTCGCTTGTGAATGGAGAAGATATCGATCCATCAAATTGCCCCTTATCGTACGACGTGCCAGGCACAGCAAAAGCTAATATCTATACCCACGTCCAAACTCCGCAAGCCAGCGGAGGGTACTTCTGGTACCATTAACGACTGGCGTGTCGGAAAATGATTTTCTAAGCTTCGCAACACATCAAATTTCTCTAATTTCGCGAGATGTATGGGGAAAGGTGTAATATGTTGCCATACTCTTCTTGGAATTAACCTCTCCAAATCAAAATGTTCAAATGTGTGTGACATCTTATGGGACTTAACTGCTAAGTCCCTTAACGGCTAATCCCGCGCGGCTAACCTCTCCCAAACCTTGTACTTGTCACCGGAATTAAAGGCGACGTATATTTGCTATGGTAAACAGTTCGCGCCATTTTATTTACCTGTTTGAATTTTTCGCAAGTACAATGACTGTACACCCAGTTTCATTGCTCTTTATCTAGTTTTGTTAGGAGCAGGTAACTATCAAATGAGTTGATGTATCCATACATCCACGAACCTACTTCATTTGCTAGTATTCGCTTTATTTATTTATATATGTCTCTAAGCTGGTCGTAGGTTGTGTTCCAAAAATGAACAGTATAGAGACAGAAGTGATGACACTTTCTGCAGGACTTGACCATCATTTTGCAGGACAATGCTGAAGCACGTACAGTGCAAGCTGTTACTGATTTGTTTGACTGATGGGGCAGCTAAGTGCTATACCACCTACTGCACTCCCCTGACTTAAGCCCTCGTCAGTTCAACTCGATTTCTAAATTGAAGGAAACACTTCACGGCATTTGCTTCAGAACTGCGACAAATTTGTCGGGCAATCGACCGCGCCGCTCGAACTGTCATCACAATTGGCACTGCTAAGATTGTCCTACGACTTCAACGTAGCTGGCAACACAATGCTTGTGACTACTTTGAAGGTCAGTAAAAATTTGAAACACTTATCTATTTTGTACGAACTGTAAATAAATTGTTGCCACTATTAAAGTTGCAACCCTCGTAATTGCATTCGAAGTTTCGACTGCATCTACCTGTGTAACTCGAAAAAATCGGCCTTTTGTTAGTAGGTCTCGCCCTCCGAATGTTCCGTACAGACTTCATTATATATACACACTGTTCGTCCATTCCGGGAGTCGAGAATCTCTATGATTTTTTGCCTGTCTCGACATTGATACTGGCAGGATATCTGTCTTAGATAATGCTTAGACTTCAATCTTCAAGTCGGATAACAGACAGAGAAAGAAATATTTTTATGTGATCTAATCAAAAAATTAACATTTTTTTTATTTTTCATTTACTTGAGCTATGAAACCTTGCTTGTTGGCAAATTTCATGATTCTAGGTCAACGGGAAGTATCTTATGGTTTTTGATGAGTGAGTTTACGAGTGTCAAAATACATGACTTAAATGACCGTATGTTTTGATTGCATTGACTTAAAAGCTCTGCTTTTTAGACCGCCAAGGGACCGCAGACCTCAATATGTAACATAAATTTCAATTTCACACCTCTATTCGTTACTGAGGAAAGGATTTTTAACAACCGGACAGACAAACAAAGTGATCCTACGAGGTTCCGCTTTTACTGATTGAGGCACGGAACCTTGCAACAGAGGCAAATTCCTTGAGCCGGTAGCCCTGTTTTACATTTTGTCTGACGCTGCAGAGGTAAACAATATGGAAACTCGCAGAACATAACTAACGCCAAACGTGGCCCTGCAAGAGTCGTACCGTGCGCTAAGTGCGTGGCATGACGAAAGGTGGGGAACGGAGAGCCAAGGAGGCTGAACTCGTCTCATGGCATGACGTCACCACCAGGTTCGCGCAGCGCTGCAAGGCCTTTCTGCTGCGGCGAGCTGTTTTCCGGCACTGCTCGTTACCTGCCACCTACGCATACTCCGCCAGTTCTGCTTACAGAACGCGGAAGTTCACAATGGCTATTGGATTTCTGCTCTGTTCAATAGTCTCCAAATGCATCAGGTTCGCTGGTTATCCGTAGTTTATCGACTAGAGAACTTGATTTAAGTAAGGCAGTTTACATCTGGTTCAAAATGGCTCTGAGCACTATGGGACTTAACATCTGAGGTTATCAGTCCCCTAGAACTTAGAACTACTTAAACCTAACTAACCTAAGGACATCACACACATTCAAGACCGAGGCAGGATTCGAACCTGCGACCGTAGCAGTCGCTCGGTTCCAGACTGCAGCGCCTAGAACCGTTCGGCCACTTCGGCTGGCTTTGGTTGCTTGCTTTGACCTTTTACCAGCAGTGAATATAAGTCCTTACACAACACTGGGGAAAGGCCGTATAACGTGATGAAAAATACGTAGCAAAATAGTACATGTAAAAGAAATGTTGATTGATATTGTCTCCAAATTCTAACTCTTAACGATAAATATGTTCTGAGGCTAAAATAGTGGGACATTATTTATTGAAAGATCCTCGTACTATTATTTTCTCAGGCGCAATCAATTTTTTAAAAAAGTTACGTTAACAGTGTGCAGAAAAGTTATAGACACCAGTTTTTGAAAAGTTTCCAATTTCTTAGCTGTAGTTTATTAATCGTCACCTCAACAAAGTGTATAGCCTAAATTAATTTTCTGTGTCATATCCACAACAAAATCGCATAGTAAGTGGTTCCAAAACGAAATTTTCACTCTGCAGCAGGAGTGTGCACTGATATGAAACTTTTTGGCAGTCTAAGACGGTTTTCTCGACCGAAACTCGAACTCAGGAACTTTGGCTTTCACGGGCGACTCACGGGTAACGACATATCGTCGCAGCCTGGAAGGTGTAAGACGAGGTAAAGCTGTAAGGACGGGGCGTGAGTCGTGCTTGGGTAGCTCAGTTGGTAGAGCACTTACATGCGAAATGCAAAGTCCCGAGCTCGAGTCTCGGTCCTAAGACGCAGCTGCCGTCAACAGACTAAAAACTGATTTGAGAAATGGACTATAAAATGACATCATGCAAAAATGTCTACATATTGACATCAAAAGGTAGGATTATTTCATTTGGAAAAAAAAAAATTACCCGTTCCTACAGATCCGCGCTCCGAAAATCTATGAATACGTTACTTGGTTCCTTCCCGTCCCATCCGTGGATAAGACGTTACTTGGTTCCTTCCCGTTCCATCCGTGGATAGGTCGCTGGAGGCCTCTTGAACACCTGTTAAAAAGCTGCTAATTTTCAAATTTTAAGTGCGTGATTTCTGTGGGTTAAGACTGAAAGGGCTGATGTGTTTCTATAGTTTCTGCCTAAGAGACGATTCTTTAAGTTTAGTAAACATGCGGTATGTACGGCGTTAAGGTTTTTCTCATAAATCCTTTCCCCATTAAAAGAAGCACGTGGCCATTCGCAACGCCCTTCTTTGTATTCTCACGGTGCCTTCTGTTAGACTACCTAATATAGGTCCCATACAAAGCCGTGTAAGTGTTTTGTATGCAATCCCTTTTGTATATAAATTGCAATTTCTCACTATCCTACCGATGAATGTCAGACTACTATTTGCTTTACCTAAAACTGTTCCTGTATAGTTGATCCGATTCATCACTCCAATCATGTTTGCCGCAAGTATAGTATCTGATCAAAAATATCCTAATACGTATTAATTGGGCGTGTCCACCGTTTGCGTTTATGACAGCAAAGAGTTGCTTGGTAGACTTACACTGGGGCGTCTAAATATCTGTGAAGTGACAGCAGCCCATTCTTTCTCAAGAGCGGAAATTACAAAAGGTAGTAATGTTAGACGCGATGGACAGCAGCGAAGTCAGTGTTATGAGCCGGCCGCTGTGGCCGAGCGGTTCTAGGCGCTTCAGTCCGGAACCGCGCTGCTGCTACGGTCGCAGGTTCGAATCCTGCCTCGGTCATGGATGTGTGTGATGTCCTTAGGTTACTTAATTTTAAGTAGTTCTAAGTTTTAGGGGACTGATGACCTCAGATGTTTAAGTCCCATAGTGCTTAGAGCCATTTGAACTGTTACAACGTTCTGATGGCCCCCAAGGTTTGTTACGTTGGGTTCAGCTTTGAGACTTTGGACAGATCAGACCATTTCAGGATGTTACGGTCCGCAAACCACTGCCTCACAGACGCTGCTTTATGACAGGGTGCGTTGTCAACCTGATATGAACAATCATCGTCTCCGAACTGTTCCTCTAATATATGCAGTACACAGTGCTGTGAAATGTATTCAAATCTTTCCACATTTAGTGTTTTCTTAAGCGCAGTAAAGGGATCGTACGCTACACACGAAAAACACCCTTATACCGTAGCACCAGCTCCTCGGTATTTAACATGATGGCATGTAATTTTCTCCGCGCATTCGTCAAACCCAAACCCTCCCATTGAATTGCCACAGGACAAAGCATCATTCATCACTCCAATTCACTCGTTGCCAGCCATGCACTCTCCAGTGGCGTGGCTGTTTACATCACCTACTGAAACCATTCCTTTTAAATAACTATGTTACGCTAGCAGGAGTACCGGTAGCACTTTGGACCTCTCGAGTGATTCTTTCCGCTGGCCTCGTGCAATATTTTCCAGTCACCCTGCATAACACTCAACGGTATGTCAGTACAAGAGATCTGCCTGGCCTTGCTTCATCTGTGGTTGTTCCCTCGCGTTTCAACTTCATAATCACATTACCAGAAATCGACTTGGGCTAGAAGGGTTGAAAAGCCCCCGATGGATTTGTTAGTCAGGTGACATCCAATGACTAGGTCACATTCGCAGTCACTGACCGATCCATTCTGCTGTTAGTACTGCTCTACTTACAACACAGTACTTCCTGCCTCCTTTTACGCTGGCACGTCGGAGACTAGTGACATCTAGTGGCCAAATTACATAGTGGTGACATGGTATCAGATACTGATTTTGTGTGGTGACTGCGTGGCTAGCTAGCTATAACATATTAATCAGGTAGTGAAACGCTACTACACTCTTACGCTTCCTGATGTGCACAACTGTAGCTTTGTCTACATTATGAGTAAGTTGCTAATTTTTGCACCAGGCTGATAATTTATTGAGATTTTACTTCATATTACTGTAAAGTTTATCGGATTAAATATCGACACATATATAACTGCATTATCTGCGAAAAGCCTGAGGTACAAGTAAGTCAGTAGCAGCGTTGCAATCCTCCTTCACACTCCCCTGGGGCAAACAGTAGATATTACTTAAGTGTGTGTGAATGACTCTCCATAAAGGGTAATAGTCTGCGCCTTGCCTGTTAGGAAATTTTGGATCCAGTGCAAACCGAATAAGAGACCCCATATCTTTAGTAGGTGTCGATATGAAACTTAATGAAAAGCAATTCCAAGTCTAGACCTAAAGTTAAATTGCTATTTCCGCACATGTTTTCGTTTGTAAAGAGAGAAGAACATGACGTCAAGCACACGGAAGGTACTAGTTTTACTGGTGTCTTCATGGCGCCTAGGTGGGTTAGTGGAGGACGTGCGCTGACACGTGCGCGAACAGCTGATAACGGCGATAAGGGAGAGCAACCTGCGCCGTCTCACACCTGTGGTGAGTCAAGATACGGGCGCGCACACGCACACACACAACACACCTCTATTCGCCAGCCGGTGAGGGCTTCTGCCTTGCCATAACGTCCTCGCCACAGACAAGCGGACAAGTTACGATTCCCACATCAGTGTGTGGCATATTGTGCGACGAAAGTGACTGAACTGTAGACCGCGCCCAGCCCGCGACTCGCGGGCAATATGCCCGCCAAAAGCAAGGCTCAAGAAGTAAATTTCGTTTATGCAATGAAATATTTTCAATTCGAAACTCTCGCTACACGACGCTGTTCTCTCATTGGTCCGCGCCGTTCTTAATATTGCCCTTGAATCACACAAAGTCTCGTTTTCATAAACGGCCAATCCGTCAGATGCGCTGGCCTGTAGTCTTCCAGCTACTTTAGTTGCAATTGCGGAACTAGAGATTTAGAGACGTGTAATCAAATTAATTTATGGTTCAAATGACAGAATTATAAGACTTAAGTTCTGAGGTCATCAGTCCCCTAGAAATTAGAACTACTTAAACCTAACCTAACTAACTTAAACCTAACATCACACACATCTATGCCCGAGGCACCATTCAAACCTGCGACCGTAGTGGTCGCGCGGTTCCAGACTGTAGCGCCTTGAACCGCTCGGCCACCCCGGCTGGCAAATTAATTTATGGAAATACAAGGAAATATTGTGTTATTTCTGTACAGTTGTGGTAAATAACGTTTTTCATCGTAGTTATAATTAATACAAGTCGGTAGAAGTTCGAAATCTTCACGTGGATTGCAATTACTGTCAATGTTTGCTGTCTAACAGTACCGTAATTTTGTTATAACACATTTAATTTGCTATCATATATATTGCTACAAATAAGAACCACATTTTAGCATGAACGTCTCTATAATGAGCTTTCACGAAATCTTTTTAGTTTCCTGTGCATTTTCTACTAAGGCAGATGATCGGTACAAATCGTGTTAGAACGGCACTTGATAGCGGAAGCTGCTTCTCTTGTCCTTCGTCTCCCCGCAGCAGTCATCATGCTCATTCCCCTCATACCCTCGGACAGTAGAGAAAATTCTTTATAACGTGGTCGCACTGCACTACTGCCTGGCCGGATCAACTTGCTCCTGTGTCTGGTCGGGAGTCATCGTACCGAAACTACTGTCACCTGATGTTGTGAGCTAACAGTATACATCCTACGTTCGACCGAACAACCCCCCCTCCCCCCTGACATATCAGCTTTTTTCTCCCTCGGCGCTTACTGTTAACTACTGTACATTATGTGCGGCCTGAAAATACTCGTCTTCTCCCACAGTCGCTCACGTAACTTAAAAGGCTGGACATCTACTGCTCCAGAAAGTGGGAACTAACTTGATCAAGGTATCATACACAGCCACGAATCGCATAGGGCTGAAAATCGCCGACAATGATACAAAAAAAACTACCTCTACGTATTGTAGCTTTTCCTCTTTGTACCTTAGAAGAGGAAAAGGAACAACAGATGCTATTGGCCTGTTAAGAACTACAGGGAAAAGATATATGGAAAAAGGTAGAGAAATCTTTGCTGTTTTTATAGATTTAGAAAAGGCTTGCGACAGAGTTAAGTGGAACAAGCTGATGGATATTTTGAAGAGGAAAGGAGTAGATTTGAAAGAGAGACGACTGATACAGAATCTATATTTACACCAGAAAGTAAGGATAAGGATTGGAAATGAAATATCAGAAGGAAGCAGCATTGGACGAGGTGTTAGACAAGGTTGTTGCCTTTCCCCGCTGTTGTTTAACGTATACCTTGAAGAGATTATTGCGAAAAGCTTAGATGGGAAAAGAGGAATATGTGTTGGTGGAAAGAGAATAGAGTGTATAAGATTTGCTGATGACATGGAATTTGTGGCAGAAAGTGAGCGGTCAGTGAATAACATGCTGAAAGATCTGAATGATGCTTGTGCGGAATATGGGATGCAAATAAACACAGCAAAAACAAAGAGTATGGTCATCAGTACAAGACGCAGACTGTCCAATATTAAAATAGGACAATCTACCACTAGCCAAGTAAGTGCATTTAAATATCTTGGACGCACAATAAATAAAGACTTGAGATGTCACCAGGAGGTGAAAATTCGAATTGGCACAGCGAAGGAATCATCCAACAGAAAGAGGAGACTCTTATGTGACAAATTAGATAAAGGACTATGGAAAAGGCTTGGCAAATGTTTTGTCTGGAGTGTGGCACTAATTGGGGCAGAAACATGGACGCTTAGACGAGACGATGAAAAAAGATTAGAAGCATTTGAGATGTGGATGTGGAGGAGAATTGAGAGAATAAGCTGGATGGAAAGAGTGAGTAATGCAAGAGTACTGGAAAAGTTGGTGAGAGAAGATGTCTGCTGAAGGTTGTAAGAGAAAGGAAAAAGAACTGGTTGGGACATTCATTGAGAAGGGAGTCCTTGATAGCAGATGCTTTGGAAGGATTTGTTTGTGGGAGAAGACAGAGGAAGGAGGAGATACAAGATGATAGACGACATAAAGGGAAGAGGAAATTTTGCAGACCTGAAGAGGATGGCAGAAGATCGGACAGCCTGGAGAACTACCATGTGAAAACCTGCCTTTAAGCAGAACAATGATGATGATGACGTAATGTACAGTTCACTGCTGAATTTATAGGAGTTCCACTATTTTAGGTACGAAGGCCATTCTGAAAGCAATGAGCAACAATTTTAAAATTTTCAATCTTTATTTTTCAGGCAAATCGAGTACACAATCTCAATTTACATACTATCTGTCACTTTTCAACAGAATCTCTATTTTTTCCCACATTTTCCCCATCATTCTGCAAGTTTGAAAATATTCTTATGTTAGAACTCTGGAAGATAGACACACACGGCTTGCCGAACATCCTCCACCGACTCGTAGAGTTGGGCTTGCGTCTGTTCCTTAACAGAACCTAGAAGGTAGCAGTCGGAGGGTAGCAAATCCACACTGTAGGGAGAATGTGAGGAGTTTCCCCGCCCAAATGTCTTTAACTTCACCATAGTGACACGACCAGAATGTGAGCTGCTTCACAGGGTGAAACGCACGATGGTGCTTCAAAAGCATCTAGATATAATGGGCTGTATTTATTATTTGTACATGTTTAAGAAAATCTGTCAGAATGTAACCCTGTATCCCAGAGGACAGGGTATATAACTTTCCAAGCAGATGGCACTCTCTTACTTGCGGTGATACCTGTGTAAACTCCGTTGGCCCTGTGTTCTTCTGGCAGCCTTTACACGAGGTGTTGGCGCAAGGCTGTTGGGAACTTATCGCAGCGCATATGGCTTCGTTATGTTTATAGCTGGTGGCGAAGAGGCAGATAAGACGAGTCAAGGCGCACGACTTAAAAGGGTTCGTCAGATTGCCGCAGCAATGAGACACCCAGACTTCTTAGCCACGGTTACCCTCGCTAAGATGTAATGCTCGTTCTTTGCAGTGAAGAGTGTTTTCATTGCTATTATTCTACGAACGAAAGCAGCGACGATCATGTGCAATTTCTTACCGACAGTTTGCTTACGAAGATTATTGTGGAACACTAAGAAGTTGTATCGCTACCTGTGCTCATTCGTTCAATAGATTCACAGAAGATTGCTTGTGTTCCCTTTTCAGTTATTGCGGTTACTATATTGAGAGCGAAATCTGAATCACTGAGCCAGTTCTCCCCCCCCCCCTTTTTTTTCTTTTTACACACAAAGTGCTGCTAGAGATGAAACACGCCTAAACTGTAAGAAAAAAAGAAAAATGCTAATGCTAGCACCCAGGACGGCTTGGGACTGCTAGAATTTTATCGCCCCATCATCACCTAGGAAACAAGTGATGCGCTACGGAACAATTGGTACAAAATTACTCTCAAACACAATTCACGAGACTGATACCTATCCATTCAGCTAGAAATAACTGCCGCGCGGCAAACAAAAAGCCAGTCTTGTTTGTATATGTCGTGTTGGCGCAATTTTGATACCATCTGTAGCTTTTCGTTTTGCAACGCATTCTCAGAAATGCAAAGGACAGAGGAGAAAACTGACTCCGTTAACGCAAAAATCTTCTTTAAACATGCTGTTTTCTAGATACACTCTGTAAATATTTACCGATGCGTTATCGGCGAGTCAGGAGTGAAGATAAGACGTATGTCGACAGACTTAGCTCTTTGCGATTGCGTCTCCAGGTAAAGTTTACTCAGACGATAGCTCGAAGTGAATCAGATGATGATCTGTGTACTCCGATTGAGACAAGAGCTGTAGGTACGAGAGTCAAATATTCCATTAGTTCCCGGAAAATATCTATATTACCTGTAGGTCAGCAATTTATCATTCAAAAACCTATCTAATATTTTACCCCGTGGAACAGCGTAGCTTTAAATTTATACAATTGCTGGAAATTAAAATAAGGACACTGAAGAATTTTTTTTCAGCGTTTCTGACAAGGAGTCCCCTGAGTGCGAAGTCACAAGTTCAGTCTTCAGTAACACTCATTTGAAAGTGTTGGGTTAACAGTTATGACAGAATAAATATTAGCTGCTAGTGACTCACCATGCGTATCAGGAGGGCGACAGAAAACGAGTGTCCGGTAGGTTGAATCCCGCACTGTGGTTGTGGTACAGAAAGAGAAAAGAAGAAAATGGCAGTGTGAGATAGAGAAAAGGACACGGTGGCAGTGGAACATAGCTGACAATGGCAGAACAGTGCTAAGAAAGGAGTGAAGGAGACAGTGCCAGTAGGACAGAAATAATGAGGAGGAGAGAGGAGAAGTAGGTGACAATCAGTGATAACGACAGACAGAGTGTATGACAATGACAACGAGGAAGAGAGAGATGGTGACAGTGAGAAGAGAGAGCAGCAGTGGGAATGAATGAATGAGATAGTAGCAGTAAGAGAGAGCAAATGGGAGAAAGCGACAGTCAGAGGAGAAGGTATTGGTAGAACAGAAAGAAGCAGGCAGAGACAGGAGACAATGACAGTTAGAGAGACACAAAGAGATAATGGCAATGAGTTGGGTTGAATGAGTGAGTGAGAATGGGCAAGTGGGAATGAATAGATATGAACGACTTACAGCGACCGACTAGTGGATGTGAGCGAGTTATAGTTAGGGGAACTTGTGGGAGTTAAGAAGTGAGATGCATGTTGAAAAGGGCGCAAGTATGTTCACATGCCAACGTTTTTGGGATGAATTTTAAAGGTACTGAGACAGATATAATGAGGCAGTTGGTACCCCTCTTTTCAGTCAGTCTTTTGAACAGGAGCATATTCGCCTTATTTATGCTTCGATAGGAGCGTTTTACCGCTGGTCTTATTTATATTTATTAATGTTCTAGAACAATTAAAACGGATAAGCCTGATTTCCAAGCTGCCGCTGATGTGGGGTGGCGTAGATGGTGCCACATATTGTACAGCAATGTAACTTGCTTGCTTATGCCATATACCGGGAAGGCCTGTAGCAAGATGGCATCGAACCAAACAAAACGTTTGTTCTTTAATTGTTTTTTATATATAGTTATGGAAACTATTCAAAATCGCTAAATTATTAAAAAGTATTGTATCTATGTAAATAAAATGTGGAATACTAAATATAAGGTGGATTCACACTTGTCGGAACGTAACCGTCACGTTTTTGAGCGTCTTCAGTCAGAGCAATTCCCGAGCATTCACACTACACGGCACATCAACGTTAAAATAATGCCGTGACGTTACAGCTGGTTCATAAAATACCCACAAGAGGCGCTATTTCGTATTTCATGTTAGATCGTCATAAAATGCCGAAGTTTAGTTTAAAGTAGCTTACAATGATTCTGTTGCACATGAAGACGAGGGACAGAAACAGCGAGAAAAAGTGTCTGTGTTAGAAAAATGTTAAAAAATCGAGATTACGAAGGAGAGTTCCTCACTCTTTATAAGGAGCTGGATGAGGAGGAGTCATCGTTATATAAATGAAAGCGGAGTCATCGTTCTATGAATATTTCAGGATTTCTAAACAACATTTTTTTACCTGTTAAGCAAGATACAAATAAAAATTACGAAGAGAAATTCAAGATTTAGGCGTCCATTTCACCACGGCAGAAGCTGATGGTTTGCGTAAGATGTGTCGACATGAGCAGTTTTGTCGAACTAAACAAAACAAGTATGGAGGTGCTACTTGTCGGCTGTAACAGGGATATATCACGTGACTCCAACAACGGCCCGTCGAAACATTCTTCCCGAGAAACCTTGACGTGACGTGTTGACGTTCCGTTGACGGCGTGTGTGAATGCAGAGGAGAATTTTCTGCCGCGACGGTGACGTTCCGTCAAGTGTGAATCCACCTTAAACTCTTACAGTCCACATCTGTATTACAAAAATGTCACCCTGTAGTCAGCAGAGTTGCGGGTTGCCTGTGTAACTGTTTCCAGGGGCAACAAAAATTTGATTTCCAGTATTTTGTTTAATTATTGACCGAATTAAAGAAATTTAACAACTGAAATGATCAATTCATTAAAAGGTATCTGTTACGTTAAAGTTTTAAAACAGTAAGTATTACAATCAGAAACTGTGCCTTTAGGCAGCCTATCTCACAGCTGAAATTAACCACACAATATTCATCCAGAATTTGTAAGAGAGCACTTAAACAGTTCCAAGAAACTTCACACGTAATTTTGAAACTTTTTCTCCTAAACACCCCCGGAAAATAATGAAAGTAAGAAAAGTTTATGTCCACGCAGTAAAACTTCGACGCCAGGCACGAAGTTTTTCTGCTACTAACGGTAGTCGCAACAAAAATGATTCAGATGGCTCTGAACATTATGAGACTTAACTTCTGAGGTCATCAGTCCCCTAGAACATAGAACCACTTAAACCTAACTAACCTAAGGACATCACACACATCCATGCCCGAGGCAGGATTCGAACCTGCGACCGTAGCGGTCGAGCGGTTCCAGACTGTAGCGCCTAGAACCGCTCGGCCACTCCGGTCGGTAGTCGCAACAAATTTTGCAGACGGTGTCCATATATACCACTGAATGTATCTGCAAAATTATATTACTGTACTACATGTAGTTCAGGAGGTATGACGTCATAAAAATAGAGATGCATGGAAGACATTCTGTCTTACAAATGGAACTTCGATTCGTTACAAAATCGGGGATATTTTTGGTAAAGTGTTACTGTTTATCCTATTGCATGAAAAGGATAAAATTTAATAAGGAACAAAGGCATACCAGACATGCAGCACGTCAAACAGTTCCTTCCCGGTAGGCACTTTATTACGTTGCCACACAGTACTGGAGACGGTCGAGAACAGCTATTTCCCGCCAGAGACCGCTTCTTGTTCGTTCTCAAAGGCTTCACTTCCAATAGCAACGGCCGTCAGTGGGTCATTAACAAGCAGTTGGCGAACGAACGTCCTGGGATAGCTCGTCACTGAGTCACTGCCTGCTGCTGCCGCGACTACTGAGTGGACGGAGCCAGACGGTAGCAGAGCTGGACAAAGCGCGGGTCACTGCCTCTCCGTCAGAAGGCGTTCAAAAAGAAACGAGCCGAAGGCATAATTACAGAACCAGTACCTGCGTTTTAGAAGTATTGACCTTGGCTGTGGAGACACTTGTCCCACTGTGACACAAGGCGGTGAATGGCTGTGTCTTAAAATTCCCGGGGCTGCGATGTTAAACAGTTCCGCACGTACAGTTGCATGTCGTCGTCCGAGGTGAATCGGGAAGGTTATGCTGACGTTCTTCTTTGACCAAGATGGCCCCCTTCTAATTCACTTCCTACAGCACGGGACAACAGAAAATGCCCAGCATTACTGAAACAAAAAAAATGGCTCTGAGCACTATGGGACTTAACATCCGTGGTCATCAGTCTCCTGGAACTTAGAACTACTTAAACCTAACTAACCTAAGGACGTCACACACATCCATGCCCGAGGCAGGATTCGAACCTGCGACCGTAGCAGTCGTGCGGTTCCGGACTGAGCGCCTAGAACCCAGCATTACTCGCAAACCTTGACTACCCTTCGCGAAGCGATCAAATCAAAACGACCAGGAAATCTCACCGTGGGATCATTCTGCTCCACGACAATGCAAAGCCTCATACGGTCAACACAGTCGCGGCACTCTTGCAGAAATTCGAAAGGGAAGTTCTCGGCCACCCTCCATAGAGTCCGGATCTCTCTCCGGTGATTACGCCATTTTTGGTCCCCTTAAAAAGGCTTTGAGGGGCAAACGATTCACTTCGGACGACGACGTCCAGCTGTACGTGCGGAACTGGTTAACATCGCAGCCCCGGGAATTTTATGAGACAGCCATTCACCGCCTTGTGTCACAGTGGGACAAGTGCCTCAACAGCCAGGGTCAATACTTCTAACATATGGGGGTACTGGTTTCTGTATAATGCCTCCGGCTCGTTTCTTTTTGAACGCCCCTTATACAGGGTGGTCCATTGATCGTGACCGGGCCAAATATCTCACGAAATCAGCGTCAAACAAAACAACTACGAAGAACGAAACTTGTCTACTTTGAAGGGAGAAACCAGATGGCGCAATGGTTGGCCCGTTACATGGCGCTGCCATAGGTCAAACGGATATCAACTGCTTTTTTTTTTTTTTTTAATAGGAACCCCCATTCTTTATTACATGTTCGTGCAGTACATAAAGAAATATGAATGTTTTAGTTGGACCTTTTTTTCGCTTTGTGATTGATAGCGCTGTAATAGTCACAATCCTATAAGTACGTGGTATCACGTAACGTTCTGCCAGTGCGGACGGTATTTGCTTCGTGATACATTACCCGAATTAAAAAGGACCGTTTACCAATTGCAGAAAAGGTCGATATCGTGTTGTTGTAGGGCTATTGTGATGAAAATGCCCAACGGGCGTGTGCTGTGTGCGCTGCTCGGTATCCTGGGCGACATCATGAAACTGACTGGACCGTATGTTATTTAAGAAAGCAGGAAGTGTTCAGCCACATGTGAATCGTCGGCAACAAATGATGATGCCCTAGTAGTTGTTTTAGCTGCTGTCGCGGCTAATCCGCACTTAAGTAGCAGACAAATTGCGCGAGAATCGGGAGATTCAAAAACGTCGGCGTTGAGAATGCCACATCAACATCGATTGCACCCGTACCATATTTCTATGCACCAAGAATTGCATGGCGACGACTTTGAACGTCGTGTACAGTTCTGCCACTGGGCACAAAATAAATTACGGGACGATGACAGATTTTTTGCATGCGTTCTATTTAGCGACGAAGCATCATTCACCAACAGCGGTAACGTAAACCTGCATAATATGCACCAGCGAGCAACGGAAAATCCACGATGGCTGCAGACAAGTGGAACATCAGCGAGCCTGGGGGGTTAATGTATGGTGTGGCGTTATGGGAGGAAGGATAATTGACCCCCATTTTATCGGTGGCAATCTAAATGGTGCAATGTATGCTGATTTCCTACGTAATGTTCTACCGATGTTACTACAAGAAGTTGCACTGCATGGCAGAATGGCGATGTACTTCCAACATGATGGATGTCTGGCACATAGCTCGCGTGCGGTTGAAGCGGTATTGAATAGCATATTTCATGACAGGTGGATTGGTCGTCGAAGCACCATACCATACCATGGCCCACACGTTCACCGGATCTGACGTCCCCGGATTTCCTTCTGTGGGGAAAGTTGAAAGATATTTTCTATCGTGATCCACCGACAACGCCTGACAACATGCGTCAGTGCATTGTCAATGCATGTGCGAACATTACGGAAGGCCAACTATTCGCTGTTGAGAGGAATGTCGTTACACGTATAGCCAAATGCATTGAGGTTGACAGACGTCATTTTGAGAATATATTACATTAATGTGGTATGTACAGGTAATCACGCTGTAACAGCATGCGTTCTCAAAAACGATAAGTGCACAAAGGTACATGTATCACATTGGAACAACCGAAATAAAATGTTCAAACGTTCCTACGTTGTGTATTTTAATTTAAAAACCCTACCTGTTACCAATTGTTCGTCTAAAATTGTGACTATTACAGCACCATCTATCACAAAGCGAAAAAAGTGGTCAACTAAAACATTCATATTTCGTTACGTACTACACGAATATGTAATAATAAATGGGGGTTCGTATTTAAAAAACGCAGTTGATATCCGTTTGACCTATGGCAGCGCCATCTAGCGGGCCAACCATAGCGCCATCTGGTTTCCCGCTTCAAGCTAGGCAAGTTTCGTTCTTCGTAGTTTTTTCGTTTGACGCTTATTTCGTGAGATATTTGGCCCGGTCACGATCAATGGACCACCCTGTATACAGTAGGTAGTGTACGCCCACACCACGCCCTGTTCTTGAGAAGTAGCGCAGTAGTATGACAACATAAGGGCACGAATCATTAAGTCCGTTTTACACGAGCGACATTCTGGTCAGAATCGACTACTCGTGGTGGGTGTGCGTCACGTTCTTGCGTGTAAATCGGCCGCCAACCACATCGCGAGTGGGTCTGTGATTTCAGTGGCAAATTGATTACGCAGACTGCAGAGTTCTAAAATACTGTGTATACTGATGACAACCAATGCGCGGAAACAGCAACCTGTGGTGTCGTCTGTTAACGTATAAAGTTAAACGATTCTCGCCGCGTTCACTCATGTTATGGTAGAGGATTTTGTAGTTCACGAGGTCTACCCGGTGAAGCAAAACGCTTGTAGTGTGTACAAATAAGTATGTACATTTTTAAAGAATACTGTTAACTCGTCTTATCTGGCGGTGAATAGCGAAATAGTTTTGAGGTTTCACAACTGATTGATATAAATACACTTGGTACTACCAATGTCTGTCGCATACCATTAACTTCCCCACCCCCTATTCTTTAAAAACTCTAACTCCCTTGTACAGAACAACTTCAAACGTCTGATTGCTTTACAAATGAGTTAATAGGTTAAATATTTGATGTTAAATATGTGAAACCAGTATGCGAGAAAATTTTGGAAAAGTTTTAAAATTATGTTTAAAGTATGCTGGAAGTCTCCAAGTGCTGTCATTATCAAACACTACACGAGCATAGTATGGAGAACTTGCGCTCCGTTATAAG